>NC_045168.1:20666935-20691935 GCF_900700415.2 Clupea harengus
TGGATGGGTAGCTTTGTGTTCATGGGCACCAAAGAATGGTTGATCAAAAAAAAATACCTTTGTTCAAGTCAGATGTATTGGCCCTTTTCTCTGAGTTTTCTGTTGTCTTTTGTTTTCTTGGCTTTGTATTTCGAAATCAGGCTGGAGCTTGTCCATTCACAGCCTTAAAAACAAACTATAAAATCTTAAAACCAAACCTGAACATTGCTGGGAGTGAATATAGTTCTGTTACAACTGGTGTAATGAGGTCAAACGTTTTGGTCGTAGTTAAAAGTTAAAAGTACTACCTACCTAAAAAGTTTAAAGTATTTGCTGGTGTCAAAGGTATGCTAATATAAGGGGAGTATACAGTGCCGCTGCTAGCCATTTCGGTGCCCTAAGCATAACTCCTTTATGATGCCCCCCCCCCCCCCCCCCCCCCCCCGAGAAAAAAACGTTTGTTTTTGCCAGTTTAACATTTCGCCAACAGCTGACCAACAATAATGGAAATCTCAAGGTTTCATTAGCCATACCATAAACCTATTCATTTCAGTGTAATTTTGGCAAACCACTTGGATGTATTGTTCATAGTAATAGTCAAGAGAATTATTACAAGATTCTCTCAAAAAAATGGGGCCCGCGCTCTATTTTTTTCGGCCCGCGCTCCGGTCAGAATCTCAGTCAGAACGTAATTCGTTAAACAGCATTTTAACCCATTCCGAACAGGGCCTCTGTCTCAACGTCTTATGTAACTCAGACTGGTTGCAGTTCACTGCCTGGCCACAGTTTTAACATAGTTTTAGATGGGTCATGGGGGGGCGCTATTTACCTCTTGTCAATACAGATCCATAACTTTGCAGCTAACGTTGTGATTCCTGGTTGCTATGGTTATGTAGGTGCTATGCTAGCTAGCTAGCTAAGGACACTTTTAATAACCTTAAACGATTTAAATGGAAGATTTCCGTTTGCATGAAATGATAGCTAGTTATCTAGCTAATGTTATAGTCTCCTCGATTTAACTTCTACAATTATAATGGGTGCCTGTTACACTTCGCATGAACGAGTTCATATTCACATATATTAACACCAGTTCATCATGTGTAAAGAATACTGATATGAAATATGAAAACAACCAGTAGTCAATGTGCAAGCTTCCAATTTAATCGTGATTTAAGATACTCTATTTAAGTTGGGGCAGTCTGTCCTTCAGTCGAGGCATGATGATCTCTCGTTTCACCTGTTCGTGTTGGCGTAACAAATGCTTGGAGTCAAGTGCAGTTGAGAGGCGCTTGTCTCCAGGGGACAGATTACACTTAACCCTCCTATTATGTTCAAATTTTACCCACATCTATTATGCTTGGGGTCAATTTGACCCCAGCAATTTAAACCTCCAAAAAATTATTATAATTATTTTTTTTTACCCAAGTTTATGTGTCAGGTACTTTAGGTTTGTTTGTTGACTACCTAAATAGCCCTTAAAAATAAAACAATATCCCCACCCACTCCCTTTATACATCCAGAATACATGTTACGCGACTATGGAGAAATATGCAGATCCCCATAAAATCTCACTGATTGACCTAAAATTGGAAAGAGATATCCTTCTGGTGTTTTTATGGCTTCATATTATTTCTAAGTACATATTGTTGTTATCTATAACATTTGGAATAAAAAACTATTTCTTTTATCAAGAAAAGTAACAATGTGATGAAAAAAGTTGATATTTCTTATATATTTTATACAATTAAAACAGCCTGGGGTCAAATTGACCCCAAACAACACCTATGCGTAAAGTATGTGTACAGGACATTGAAAACATATCATCATGTTAATTTTGTGTTTACCCTGTTGTCCCCATTAAATTAGGAAAAGTCGTTAAATATGAAGCAAAACAAATTATGTCAAACATTTATTTAGAGACGTTAAACATTGAATGGGGTCAAATTGACCCCAAACATAATAGGAGGGTTAACTGTTATATTTTTCTCTTTTCACGGATACAAATAAAAAAGGCTGCGATTGGAATACGGGACTGGAGCTCAAAATCACCCAAAATTCGGGATGTCCCAGACAATTCAGGACTGTTGGCAAACCTACTTGCACCTAAGTTATAACTTATTTGAGTGTGCTAACATTAGCAATAACGTCAGCTAGTTCGAGGTGTATGCATACCATTAAATTAGCAGCACATTTCCCGTATTTAACAATGATTAAACATGGACTTGGGGGGGGGGGGGGGGGGGGGGGGGGCACCATCGTAACTTTTTTGGAGCAATTAAATATATCTCTTGTTCTGCCTGTTTTGTAATATAGGTGCCTAATATTTCTATACTGAAATAATATCGGCATTATAATTATTATAACTATGATGATTTTTCAGTTGCCTATTTTTTTGGTGCCCCCTCAGGACTTGGTGCCCTACGCACAGCGCGTAGTGCGCGTTATGGGAGCGGCGGCACTGGGAGTATAGTAGCTACAGCTAGCCAATGGGTGAATAAGCAATTTAATGAGGCACTGAGAAGAAAATTGCCATACCAACAACAGATTAAAAAAAGACTAGGAAAACATCAGCCAGCACTGTTACCTACTGTTTGGTGATGTTCATTCCACTTTGTTTGTTTACACAGAATTAAACTTGTACTTAATTTCATCACATGTAATGCAAACATCCTTACTAGTTTCACTTTAAAATCTCAACACAGAAATTGTAGTTGTATCAGGCACAGGTGACATAGAGAAAAGAATGGACTAAGAGGAAGAAGGTGAAGAGGGTGAAGTGATGGTGTGAAGAGTACCAGTGTGATAGAGAGAATGAAAAAGAAATGCAGAGTGAGGTCTGGAGGGGTAACGTGAGGTCTGGAGTGGTAGACTGATGTCTGCTTGGGGTCACAAGGAAAAGAGATAGGGATAGAGACGGGAGAGAGTCTAAAATGATTAGGCCTGACCACTCTCATTACTGCATGTGCATGTGTCCTTGTGACATATCCGATCATTTCTCAATGACAATTTAACAGTTTCAATATTTGTCATGACATGCACTGATGTCTGTTTGACATGAAATGACGAAATGAAGCAATGGAACAGTAAGTGGCTTGTCATCACAGCACGTCAGAATTTATGTTGGTATGATTGGTTCAAAAGACACACATTCAATGACACACCCAATAAATAATAGGCCTGTCCCACAAAAGCTTTGCACTGCTCTAGCGTCCTATTATTGCAGAGCTGCAAACAACATTATACTTTATATATATATTTTTCTCGACTGATCCCTTTGGTGCTTTTGCACACAGTCATTCCATCACACGCTGGGAGCAGAGCTCGTTGCCCTTTCAAGTTCGGGCCCTGTGTCTTTGTGTGTGGGTATTGTCTATGTGTGCACTTTGTTGCTGATGTGGTGGTGGTGTGAAAGTGTGTGTGCGAGAGAGAGAGAGAGAGAGAGAGCATCTTTCAGGAGGACTAGACCAGAGAAACAGGTGAATTGATAAACAAAGACTACAAATGGAGTAGGATCAGGCATCCACCAGAGATGACAAAGGCAAGGTGTTCCTAACTTAACCTGTGACCGTGGATTTGATTCAGTGAGCTCCCATCTTCGAAAATGTCAGGGGTCTTCAATCCCATTTTATTATGTTGTACTGGGGTGTGTGTCTATGGGTTGTTGTTTGTTATTATTGTCGTTTTCTGTATATATACTCAGCTGAAACTTCAATTTAATCATGTACTTTTTGCCCTAACAGGGTGAACTAGTAACTGGAGTAATAATGATAGTTGTTCTGTTCTTTACTGTCCTGTGCGTGTAAGGAAATACAAACTTGCAGACTGACTGGTTAAATATGGTAAAAATATGGTAAAATTGTGTTGGGGAATATGTCCTAGTCCTTACTTAGTGTAACCCATGTAACTTATTCTTAACACCCTATCTAACAAGACATCCTATATGGCATTATTAACTACTGTATGATCCAGTACATTGAAGTCCCTATTAACCTCAGAATGACTGTTACAGTAAGTAATCCCAATTGTTCATTGAAATCAGTGCTGTGTTTCCTAATAGAACTACAAAGAGCTTTTCATCGGCATTAATTGAAATGCTCACAGATTTAAATAGACTGCGTGTGACAATGATGATAAAGTTTAATTGCAGTACTGACACGGATGTCTATGAACATCTAGTCGGGCCACCGGCACCCGCCACATGGAAAAATGATGAAAGGGAGATTTGGAAAGAGTGTTGACAGAGAAAAGGAGGGGAGGAATAAAGACAAAAATCCCCAGTGTACCTTTAGAGAAGCAGCATGAGAGGAAGAGCATGCAATATGAATACGCTTCAAAAGTCTGAAAGGCGAGAGCTAGTTTGAGGCTACAGAGAGAGAGAGAGAGAGAGAGAGTGTGTGTGTGTGTGAGAGAGAGAGAGAGTTGTGTGTGAGAGAGAGAGAGTAAGAGACAGAGAGAGAGAGTTGTGGGAGAGAGAAAACTTTTAGGTGTCAGTGAACCAGAATGCTAGTCGTTCCTATATGCTGTTTTTGACTATGCTTTTTACAGTGAGATGATACTGACATGGGAGAAGGCACCTGTCATTAATTGGTCATTGGATACTGGAAAATATAAATTGTTTAATCTTCTATGATGTTTGCATGTACAAATGTGGAGATTGGAGGAATACCCAATTCAAGGCACTCAGCCATGTGTAATGGGTTATGTTTCTTTATTGTAAGATTCAAAATACAATATGTGTCTTTTATATGTAAGTACAATAAGTAAGGGATAATGTATAGTCCAGCGGTCATTATCGAAAAATACGAACAGGACACAGACGCGAACCATTACTTGCTGACTTCAAGTTACAATGACTTTCCGTTATGTTAAATGATCGTACCTCTTGCGGAAGGATATGAAAGATGTGAAATAGAAGCACAAAACCCGTTGCCAATGACAGCGGTCATTCATTTTTTGCAGTGGTCAATATAAAGAAATATCAGACCTCCGAATGTTGGGGGGGCCCATTCAAATCAACTGAACTTTTTGGAACATTCTGAGGGCCCGTATGATAAATATACTTTAAATGTACCTTCCATACGGTTCCTTGAGCTTCCCCACATCACTTATGTTTGCATGAGGATCTTTCCAGTCTCCCTGGAGCAACTATACAACTAAGCCAATCCTCTGTGTTGAGTGATTAGCTATAAGGAAATCAACAAGTTAAATGTAGGGGTAAAAGGAACAAGAGCTCATATCAAACATCAGCTTTCTATCAGACAGGGGTGAGGGTGGGGGTGGGGGCGGGGGCGGAGTGGCTGTGAGCTGGGACAGATGGTGTGGGATGTAGTCACCTCCGCTGGTACAGACAGGTGATGCACTTTCAAAGCCAGGTCTGTCAATCAAGCGTGAGATGTTGACAGAGCAGATCTGCTGCCATTTTGGGGGTGAACTGGAGAGTGTGAGCAGGCTAGAGATGATCTGGAGAATCACACGTCACGCCATGAGATCCAACTTTGTTTTGCAGAATAAAGAGCTGATATCAAAATAACAATTCCCCCCTCAGGGACTCCTTTTAAGGAGAGAGGCTTTGATCTTGGCTGGATAGGTTATTATGTAGAGACTAAGCCAGGAACTGGAATGCATCAGGCAGTGAGGATTCAACCAGAGAATTGTCTGTGGAAAATATACAACATAAAATAAACATTAAATATTATACATAATTAATATTATGCATGTACACTGTAGTCAATTCATTTATGAACGACTTAATCATTGAATGGAGGCAAAGAAAAATGCTTCCTGCTTTAGTTTCACGAATAAACTGCTCATTTGTACGCATTTATGCTCATTTATACTCATTTATACTCATTTAGACGTATACTGTAAGACTGCTGTTACCACAATTACTGTTCTGTCTGGCACAGTCAGTCAGTGGTGTTTAATGGGGACAGTGAAAGACCTGTGTGTGAGGTTTTCCTGGGGAAAGTGATGAATCGGAGGGATTGGGGTGACAGAAGGATCAGCTCAGCATAAAACATCAAGGATCGCAGTCTTTGTGGTCTCAGCACCATCTTATCGGACAACACAGCAAACACTGGCTCACATTATGCTAACCAGCCCAGGATTTATGGGTTGAGGAAATTAAAGTGGACACCTGCAAAAGCTACGCTCATCACAAATGGGAATCAGCAACAGTAGCCAGTTTATTTTTTACGATGTGCAGCCATATCAGAATTACTATAATTTTTGTGTAATGTTATGGTAATAATACTTTATCGCTTAAAACAGTAATTTAGATTCACCTTCATGAAGATTATTAAGTTAGAGAAATAGTTTGTGGAATCCAAAAAGAAAAACCTCTTTCAGCCACTCAAAACAGAAGGTCAAGGAGTTTATGGCTTCAAAGGCCTATAGTGAGGCACGGGGGACATTATCACTCCATATATCAACAAATCCCTATACACACACATGCTGTATGTGAGTGAATAATGCATGCAAGGACCGCTGATTTATCACTGCTGAGTGAAACAGTTCAGAAAGTCTAAAGCCCTGGACAAAGGAGTCACAAGCTATCCCCGGCCCTTATGCATAAAAGAATCCCAATTACCTGGCACAATCACTGGATTAAATGATGTTATGCTAATGCTCCATGGCACACAATGTGATGAACTTTTTAACTGTGCCGCGTCTCTGTGACTAGCCACTCGCACACTGGAAATCACCAGGCTTTGATTTACTGTGGAATGACCGCCAAGTCTCTGCTCTCCATTCCAGCTCACTGTTAAAGCCTCTCATTCAACGGCTGAATTATTCAGCTCATGAAATATTAACACTCAAATTATCGTTTGGATTGCCAAGGCAGAGTACCCAGTTCAGGCAAGCAACTCTCAACCACAGTATCAGCAGGAGCAGTTGGCGAGGTCTGAATTCTGCTTGCTATAGGGTTTATCAGCAGAGGATCTGACGCAGGCCCTGTAGCTGGGTGTGCATGACATGCCAGAACAATTTGTCCGGCTCAGGTGGAATGATTTTTTTTCATTCGGTAATTAAAGGGTTGCATTAAAAGACATTTTTTTATTATTTTGTGGTTGACATCATGGTGTTATTGAGAGAGAGAGAGGGAAATCAGGGAGAGACAGACAGAGAGAGAGAGAGAGAGAGAGGAAAATCAGGGAGAGAGAGAGAGAGCGGTGAATTTGTTTGGATGTAATTTGGAAGTTACAGTGGTTTGTTTGTATAGCTACATATTTGAATGAGAATAGTCTGTTGTAGAGTGTTGTCATTCAGTCAGGCCAGACACGGCATCATGGCAGAGTTTTGGTCAGAGGAGAGACAGAGGACTACTTATTAACTCGGTTTGAAGAACACCAGTGTCTGTACATCAGTCAAAAAGTATATGCTAACAAAGTCACAAGAACATATGTAATTAGACAGACTGTTGGCTAGTCAGCTAGTTGGTTAACTGTACTGGCCTTTCATAAGTGCACTGTCTCAAAAGACAAACATACATAGTCACCAGATTTAGATATTTTGTTAAACATAGCGTTAAGATAATAATTTTGTCCATCCATGACTTCTGTATCTCCACCATCTTGTATGAACAATGTTTACTTACTATCCTCTAATTTGAAATAAAGCTGATGTAATAACGTCATGTTATTAATTTACATACGCAAATCAAAGGGCAAAGCAAATACAAATACAAATACAATCTCATTAAATAGAATTTTTCTTTTAAGATGCGTTACGGGAAAACAGTCGCATCTGAATGAATAAATGCTGTTTGAAATCATTACTGCAGTCCAGACATCTGTGGTCCAAAGTCTGACTGTTTTCAAAACTTTGAATTAGTGCAGATAACATTCCATCTCAGTAAGGTACGGCAGAGAATACAGTATATCTGTTGTGATCTTTACATACTGAGACATATTTTGTCTCCCTCTGTGCTTTCTGCAGAGGGCAAACAGTTCACATTTGGAGAAATGTCCTCCGGTCATCTTAAAGTTAATGACTACAGCTGTTTTTGTTTGTAAGCGTAGAGAAATATTCTTTACATGCTGTTGAAGCGCAACAAGTGAAATGTACACACCTGTCTCATCTGGTGCACAGGTATCTAAATGGTTCATATCATATCATAAGAAACAGATCCTGATCTAATCAGGGTGTCCATGTGACAGGGCACCTGTGTGACCCGCCACTGCAGCCTGTAGGCTGCTGCCTTCAGTGGACGGGGTGCAGGTGTTGCATGTTTTATGTACGTGAATTTGTCTGTTTAGTGAACATGGCGCGATTAAGCGCGAGAGTTTTAAAATGCTGTATAACTTCCGGGTAACCCGATGGTATTTATATTATTATTTAGGCTGATTTATTATGTGTCTGTTATGCCGTCACCAATGTCACTGTTTTAACTACCATGGAGTAGTCTGTTTTCCCAGCTGTTTGGGTACATTGTGTTTAAGTATGGCTGCTGATAGCCACAGGTGTTGGTGCCTGGCTATGACACACCTGCAATTAATAATTGTTAATAAGACGTAAGTCTTAGGAGCTCTCATTCGGACTAGTTACCTTGGTCCTTTATTTGTCTAGTTGACTGCTTATTTGTATTGAAGCTAGGATGCCTGATTATTTGTCCATGTTGCAACATTATTTTTGTATTTAGTATTTATGTCCTTGTTTTACTGCCTTATGGGCCTTATTTGAGGAAATAAAAAACCTCAATCTTTCTATACATCTTCTACCTCCTGAGTCCTCCATAAGTTTCCATCTAGCTCTAACCGCGACAGCTATCCCGACCTTTAACAGTCCATGACTGTGTGCTTGTCCAGGGAACCATGTTTCCTGCGAGCAAGGTTTCCCAAAAGGTCGTGTTCTGAATGTTACCCGATACACATAGAGATGCTTGCTCTACCCCATTAAACATTATTTAGTTATTTATACGTAGATCTGCTCTGTCAAGCATAGAGAAACTATTTTTTACACACACACACACACAACCACAACAAGAAAGTAGACACACACTCTGTCTTAGCTTTTCCCCTTCACTCATTTGTCTTTTTGTTCTGTCTAGTTTATCACACAAATTTGTAGATGACTATGGGAGGAATTTTACCTGAACACAATGTGGTCAGAATCAGTTGTGGCCCTGAAACAATGACCTGTTGACCCCATATATTCCAAGCACACACACACTAGACATAGCAAACAAATACACACACACACACACAACACCACACACACACACAACACACACACACACACACACACACACACACACACACACACAAACACTCATAAGATGACCATGATTCACTCAGTTATGTATTGATCGTGCTTTTGTGTGCTATCCACAGTGGAACTGATCCAGCTGAGGCAGACAAGAGGAGAGGGATGACACACTCAAGCACAAATGACTCCTTATACTCAACACAGTATCTATCTAACCGAGGCCAAGCCTGTTACACCACGTTTTTAGGTAATTTTATTCTACGGTGTTCACATATAAATATATGCTTTTTTTAACGTGGTAGATTTACCTTCAGTGGTCCATTGAAGTGGAGGATTAAGTAGGATGGAATGGTCTGGTCCCCACTCTGCCCCAGCCAAAAAATGGGACTAACATTGGTGTTACTTTGTCATTAATGAAGCCCTTAGAGGGTCCAAAAGAATAAATGAAAGGAATTGCTCTCTAGAACAATCCTTAGTGCCATCCACTGGCCAAGGGCACCTAATACGCATCTTTATACCCCCAGCAAGGCACGTCAATCAGTGTTAATCACTGCACATTTCGTCTCAGTGATAGCCCTGCTTTTATCGCCGGGGTGCAACATGTTCAGTGGTCTCTGTTATCTGTCTCCTATGTGGTGGCATAGCAATGCTAAAGAGAGCTGGGATCACTTGATTTAGCTTTCTGGAATGGATTGTATTTTTCAGAAAATTCAGCCATTTTTTCTCATTGCTAATCTACTCACAGATTGATAGCTATGCTTTCATCTCTGCATATTTTTTTTGGTATGAACTTCTTAACAGCTTTACAGACAGCTATCAGCGGTCCCTATTAAACCCTCTGGCTACATCAGGCGTTGCTGTAAATCCTCCAGCGTGAGCTGACATGCTCTGATCTTGGGACCCATACACCCAGCACATTAGAGCAGGAATGCTGTCAAACACACTGCAGACAGGGGCCTGCCTGTAGAACGTGTGTGTGTGTATGCATTTCATTGCCTGCTTGTTTTTACACGTTTGTGTGTGGGTGTGGGTGTGTGTGTGTGTGTGTGTGTGTGTGTGTGCATTTATAGGTGGTTTTAAAAAGAAAGTAGCAATGATCAAATCAAGACAGAGCTGCTATAGAGGTATACTGCAGAAATATAACACATCGGTTAAAGTTATAGTCAGAATGAATGTGTATGTTGTGTGTGTGGTTGCATTTCATTAGACATCTGGTGTGTGTGTGTGTGTACATGCACACCTGTGTGGAATGATCACAACATGTGATACTATGTTGATTGTATAGAATGGTAGGTCATGACAGGATGATGGCTGTTCTGTGAATCAAGTCAGGGTCACAGTTTAACATATGGTGTCAGATTCAATATGCTCATGGCAGAGAACTGTCAATACTATTGCACCAAAATGGGTTTTGCCTTGAACCCCGAGAGTGAAAATGTCCAACAGAGAAACTTTCAAGCGAGTGCAGAGGACCCATTTTCAGTTTTGGAGCTATTATTGACAGTGTAACTGATTAATAAGCATACTTTATTTCAGAACATACTGATATGTAAACCTATACCTAGAAATACTAATTAGCTTTGAATATGTCCCAGGCAGAATGTGGTTCGTGTAAACTATATTCTCTTTTTGAGGTGACAGCTAAGTGTGAAACAATGGTGGGTCAGAGATTTCCTCCTTTAAATTTGACTCACATTGTGCTCTGAGAATTGAAGAAAAAAAGTATACACATGAGGCTATGAAGAATGTGTGTGTGTGTGTGTGTGTGTGTGTGTGTGTGTGTGTGTGTGTGTGTGTGTGTGTGTGTGTGTGTGTGTGTGTGTGTGTGTGTGTGTGTGTGTGGGCTGAGCCTCCTCCACTCATGGTTATTCCACCTTTGAGTTTGCAGCTCAGGGCAGCGATTGATTCATCATCCCCAGGTTCGAACTCCCCAAGGCTGGAGAGTCATCAGAGAGCAGGGAAATTGACAGATACTCAAGGTCACCGTTTCGCGCAAAGGGGAAGAAACGATAGCAGAGAATAGAAGAATGCAAGAAGGAGTGACAAAAAGACAAGGGGATTCGAAAGCATCAGAATTAAAAGTCAGAGAAAGTTGAAAAAGTTAGGGAACAGCGGGGGCCTCTGCTGTGCAGTTCATCACCGTTATGCTGGGTAATTAAAAGCACGGTTTACAAGGCTTAAAGCAGTGGTTGGCTTAATTAATGCAAACAGTCTGAAGGTAATTAGCTGACTAGGTTTATAACAGTTCATAATTACTGAAACTAAGATTAATGCCTCAACGGCGATGGCCTCTGTGTTGCCTCTTGTATACATTTTCTCCTCTAGTAAACAATAGGCCTACACATTCCCCCTGCACTTTTGTTTGAGAAGGAAGAAAGTTCATCCCACATGGGTCTGTTGATTCACATGTGAACTATTCTAAAAACATTACCAAAAGTAATTATTGTCAATGACGAATGAATATCAGATCAGGGCACTCATTTAAGTTGCTCACAGTGTTTATTGATTTGTGTAGGAACTCTTCAACCCCACAGTTAGGTATTAAAAATGAACAATGCCTGTATGTCTTCTCCCTGGTATACTAAGTTGTATGTATAAATTAGCCCAATATATCATATATGACATATTATGCATTATATATTTTCACTAGTCCCCTCTGCTATGCATACCAGATGTTGTACATGTCAGAACCTTCTCCACTCTTCCTGCTATCCGCCTCTTTTAATAAAATGCCTTCTTTTACCCAATAATGTGCCCTGGATCTCATGCTATTTCTAGAGTAAATGCGTGTAAGATCCTGGTTTCCTGTTGGATGGAATTCAAACGGACAGGAGCAAGAGGATCTTATCTGATGGGAAGAGGGGACTTTGAACAAAAAAATGCTGACATGATCATTAAACCGTGGAACAGTGCGAGGAACATGGCCGAGCTCTGGTCCCTTTGTTCACACTATCGACGGCAATAATAGATTATATAAGCCCTTTGATTCAATGTGCTCCACTTGCAGTTTCCGTGTATCTGACGGCAGAAAAAAAAGCTTGTGATCATGATATTCTGTCAATTGCATTGATTGAGCCTTTTCTGCTGGTGAGTGCTCATTGAAAAGGTTTTTCTGAAGGCTTTCTGTCCCTCTGGCCAATCTTCAGTTAATAGGCCTCTCAGAACAGGCAGCCCTCTTGTCCCTTGTCATTTTAATGGGGTTCATGATGGCCCTGTATCACATGAAAGGTTTCATGTAAAGTTGAAGAGGAAGGTTTTACAGAGCTCTGGAATCTGAACAGTTAACCTGAATAATAATGTGGCTTTGCCTATTGGTCCTCTCTCCTCAATGCAACGCTGATTCAAGAAACTCTGTTCGGTTAGATAAAAGAAACCCAAACCTAAAAATTATTGTTTCATTAAATCTACATTAATTACGGGGCCATCAACAGGTTGTAATTATTGTAAAAATGTTATTTTCCCTTCATGTTTTTGGCTTCACCACAGTGGCACAGCTCATGTTTCTGTCTAACCGTCCACCTGGATCATAAATTGTTATTCAATTCAATTAAATTCCTAAAATATTAAAGATTCACACAAAGAATAGCCAAATCCTCAACACAATGAAGAACTGTACAATGAAAAACCTTCACATTTTCAAGAGAAATGCCTGAGAAATTTGAGAAAGTTCAGTAAGGTTCCCTGTCTCTACTGAAAGACAGTAAAGCTCATCCTTCTGTATCTCGCCCCCCTGTGTGCCCAGTCATTGAAAAGCAAGGTGAGTTCTTCTGTGTTCGGGGCTTGGCCATGTCTGCTTACTCACACCTTTGACTTATTCATTCCTCAAACTCTCCACAACACACAAACAGACACACACACACACACAACACACACACACAAAGCATAGCTCAAGGTCCAGAGCAATGCCTTGACACTCGAATCATTGCAGACGAATGCGTGGAAAAAAAACACAGCACTGAAAATAAGTGAGAATGAAACATCATTGCACATGTGATGTTCAGTTAATATCACTTAAGATGAGTTCCACTGAGCATGAGGGCCTTATGAGCGCCGCTTCAGCTGCGTGCTTGAGAACTCCAGCTAGAGCATGCTCACTTCAAAGGTGAGCGATCCAAAGCAATGCTAATGCTATCTAAAAAATGACAAACACATGCTTTTGATGATTGGCTTCACATGACACTGGTGTTTGCACATGGCTTTCTTTGAAGCCAAGGCCTCTGGTTACAACTCGCAGTCTCAAAGGCGTAAGACCATTTTGAAAAATGTTTATGCACAGTATATTAGTTTTTTTTTACTAATCAACAACAACTGAGATTGTCACTTATGCTGTTTGAAATTGGGTAACAAGAAACTGCTGTAGAAGAGCTTCTAAGAGAGCTTCTAAAAGAGACTATGGATAAGAAATTCAATGCTATTAATATATGACTGGTGAGAAATACATTGGGAAATGTACCTGAACTGCCCTCTGACTGACTGACTGACCCTCTGTCAGGCTCTCCTCCCCACCACCCACTCTCCTTCGTTCATCTCTGTTTCGTTTCGTACTCCTGAAAATAGGACCGGGCCCAGAGCACCTGGGTTCTCTCAGTCAGTGTGGCAGGTAGAGAGGACTAAAGTGGCAAGTTGGCCTTCTCATCTGTCAATACATCCTGAGCAAAATAACCTCTCTCTCTCTCTCTCTCTCCTCTCTCCTCTCTCTCTATCTCATCTCTCTCCCCTACATACATATCACTCACTCACCTTTGTAAGAGAGGCTGAATTCCTCTTTCACACTGACAACATAAAATCCTTTTGCCAGCTTGACTGACAACTTTCTCCTACAAGTGTGGGCCCCTATTCAGCCTCCCAATAACTGTCATCTAGCGTAAATCTTATCTATTCTATCCAATAAAGCACATACATTGATTGTGCCAGTGAGAGTTAATCTTCGAGGTTTCTCTTTGCAATATCAACCTATTTCTCTATTTGTTTTGTGGCCATTACAGGTACTGTCAGGAAAGTAATGTCCACACCAGAGTTAGTAAACAACAGTCTGAAACCCCACCAGCCCTCATCCGTCCTCAGTATGAGCTAACTTGGTGTTAACTCACAAAGAAAGTTGATTAATCAGATTAACGTGACATAGATAAAGTAAAGGCAATAATCCAATGTTGTACCAGCAGTAAAATACAACATTTCATGTGAAATATAATTACCCGTAAATGAGCAGATCATTCTCTTTACTTTTTTCTGTATGAGTTTATGCCCCTCTCCTTTTGAGGCCATGAGGCCATTATATATGAGGTCTTACAAGACTACTGTTTCCTTGGACAGGAGGAACTCCCCGCCACTGAAGTCATCCAATTAACACAATCAATACGCCATCATCATAAATTGGCTGCCTGCTGTGTCTGGAAGGTGTCCGAGTCATGACAATGAAATAAACGATCAGCAATGACAAGCTCTCCTCCACGGGAGGCCGAGACCAGTACACGCACCCACAGCTCCAACCTCAAAACTCTCATAGAGAGACCTTGGTCAGTCAGAGAATAGGTCATTCATTTCTGTGTTGGAAGGTTGAAGGCAACAGTAGGCAATTTGAAGAATACTGGCACATGCACACACACAAGGACTAATACGCACACACATACACACACACACACACACACACACACACACAACACACACAGGGTGTGTGTCTAAGCACAAACATTCACTCTCCTTTACCTCTGCTGTCCCACTTTGACAGCTTGCCAGACAGTTGGAGAAAGAGAACCAAGGACAGCATATAAATGCTTTGTTGGTGTCTGAATAAGTAGGGTCGCTGGTCAGACATTTTTCTCTCTTTTTGTATTTTCTACTTACTGAGGCAATCTGTCAGCTCAAGGAAGTTCAAAATGCAAGTAATTGGGCAGTAGGGAGGTTTTTTTTAGTTCTTGGATGATTGATTACATGATACTCAAAACCTAAAGATATTTTCTATGATACAAAGCCTACAATCTGGTACCACATGGGACAACAAGTTTGCCCATTGGATACACACAACAGATATCAGACCAGCCGGTTTTATGTCTTTCTTTTAGATGTGATAGTGGTGACATTTAGATGTAGTCACAAAGAAGAAAAGATGAACAGTTGTCATGGTATCGTGGCTCTTAAAAAAGCACTGCTCCATTACAGTAAGTCATGCTTGATGCTGCTACCAATCTGACCTATTGCAAAGGTTATTATTGTTTGCACCTTCTTAGATGGCTTTGTTTGTCAAGTAAGTGAACATTCACAGCTTAAATGATACGGCTAGCTATTGCACAGGGCCAAGTCATATGCACCTGAGTCTCTCAGTTGTTGGCCTGTGTTCAATTTATCATGAATCAATAGCATGTCTTTCAGTCTGACATTCAGAGCCAGTCTCTGGACCATAGTGAAATCTTCTAAATAGCTCGCTCCACCAATATATCATATTTAACCTACCTAAGTAAAACCTCCCTCATCCTTAGAAATCACAGCTAATCCCATGCCGAGTTTTTTCTTATTATTCAGGTATCTTGGAAAGAAATGTCTGCAATTACCATTTACAGCACACAAACATTGCATTAACTAAACGTTTGCATGTATGAACAATCTTTCTACAGCACAAAAAAAAAACGTAACATCCCACAAGCTACATTTGCCAAAGTGTTACAAGGCAGCCACACAAGGAAAGAAGCCTAACCATTTCTTGGCATCAGGTGCTTGCATACACAACTGTACATAGGGCTTGTCTTGTTGGGATTGCCTCCATGAGTCTAGTTAGTTCACTCTATACAACAACACCAGGAATCAGTCAGCCACGCAGCAGAATGTGCATCCCACACAAGAGTAAGTGGAGGGGGGTGTTCTCCTTGAAAATGCCTTTATTTAACGTCCTGCTGGGCCACACTGAATATGGATGAGGTGGTATATGCTGTATACCGCTAGGCAATCTCCCACTGGAAATGATAATGAAAGCATTGCATTGGCAGCGGTGCGTGGTGCATGGACCATCCCAAAGGCCTTGAATAATTAAAATGCTAGAAGGCTAGAGTAATTCTTTATGTTTTGTTAATATGACATATTTTGATCCTTTCCATCACCAGATTCAGAAACATAAAAACAATTGCAGTGTCAAATGCATACCTGGGATGATCTTTATTGTTTTTTTTACCACAAAAGAAACATTATGATATGATATTAAGCCAATCTGAGTTTAAGTTTAAGTTTAAGTTCTACAAAGAAAACCATATCATCCCCTGTATTAACCCACAATTATACACTTGGCATGACTTTGTGCTGACTTTCTGTGCTCTTTAAAACCTTGTAAAATGGTGAAGAAGGTGAGAAAGTTAAGAGAGGATAAAAAACCTTTTACATCGTGCTAGAATCAAGAACACTCTGCCTGCCCTCTCCTTCCAGTCTGCTCTGTAGTCCGCGACCCAGAGGTCCTGTCCTGAGGGGTTAGTGCACTTTTTAGAAACAATATATCTCTTTGGCCAGCTGACAGAGACCTTTTTTGGCCCTTCATAAGGGATTAAAAAGCTTGAGGATAAACTCACCCTTACAGGATGAAACTGGGATGCAGGGTGAGAACACCACTGCAAAACTTAAATGAAAGCTGAGTTCATCGTCTGTGATGTCAGTAAACACTCCTCTGTGAACAATGACCCCAAGCCACTTCACCTCTCGTAGTTGAGTTGAGTTGAGTTACACTGGTTGACTTGTTTTAGGATGCAGATGTCCTTCAGACATCGATCCCCCATTTAGTGGCAGACCACTACAGCTGAAAATTAGCTTGTTGCCAGAACCCATTTTGTTTTGTTATAAGAATGAATAATGTAATAAGTAATGCTGTTAATCGATTAAAATGAATCACACATTTGCATCATTAATCACAATGAAATATTTTTTCTTCAGAACTGAAGCTTGTAACAATGGATATTTAAGGAAGAATTGTACAATTAATGTAGAATCAACACAAAGGAAGTATATTTAAGATAAAAAAGTATTGTTTAAATAGCATTTTTTTTAAATTTTTAAAACACAGATTTCATTCACTATAGATATCCAATACAATCACTTTAGTTTCATTTTGAAGGGGGACTGGGATGAGACAACGGAGGAGAGAGAGAGGAGGGGAATACTCTGGAGGGAGCTAGGATACCAGGTCAGCCAGTCTAGTAGTTATTGTTGGTGTGAAGCCTGTTGCAATAGTGGTAATTGGAAGTGATAATAAAGCTTGTGATTAAACTCCGCTCACATGTCAGGTTGGATGCCTCCAGATATTTTATACATTACATATGCACTTACAGAAATAATGACAAGACCCAGGCAACTGCATTAATTGCAGAAATCTTTTTAACACGTTGAATATTTTAAATTACTCGCAAACATGTACTTATTAATTTTGACAGCAGTGATATGAGGACATACATAGCTGTTCAACAAGTGGGTTTACTTTGGACGATAAGTATAAAGTCTCTCTCAATTCAAATGTATCAGATATATCTGACATTTAACATTTGTTTTATGTTCACAGGTTTCTCAATAAAGCTTACCGTCAGGAACGAAGACATCGATACCCCGAATCGCAATAAAGAACACACACAGAAAGCAGTCTCAAAATCATACACGAAGGCTAATCATGGATGATCTAAGTCCACTCCCAATTCCAAGCGTACACACCGACGCCGTTACGAGCAAACTGTTTGGCGAGTGACACACTGGAATAGATCCCAGATGTTTAAACTGTTATGTGCTCTACGCCTGTTTCTGTGTACCTATCCATCAGCTTCACGCTCACGCTCACCCCTCAATTTGTCAAGATTACCACAAAAGCCAAACTGTCTGGCGAGTTGGCAAATGAGGTAATTGAGGGCCATTAGTGATGTGGTGCCCTTCAGTAAGAGTGTGAAATCTATTCATATCGGTGCGGACGGTGGCGCCGCTCCTACATAGATGGCGGCCTCTGTTTTGGGGGACGCGGGTCTGGTCAAGGTTGCTGTCTAATAAATGAGATCTTGTCATGTTTGCAGATGCTCAAGGTCCCCGGTGACACTCAGCCCCCTCATCAAGGAGGGAACACACACACACACACACACACACACACACACACACACACACACACACACACACATGCACACAGGCGCACACGTGCTTCACTCACACACACACACACACACACACACACACACACACACACACACACACACACACACACAATCGCACACGTGCCTCACACACACACACACACACGTGACTTAAGAGCCACAGTTCACCAGGAGCCCATTCATTTCTCATGTCTCTATTCCTCCGTTTAACCCTCTTTACTTTTGATTCCTTCCATGGCATGACAATCTCCCTTGACCTCCCTTTGTCATTTCATTGTCTTTCAGACTTCCACTCAGTTTTCTCATTCATGTTGACTTGTTTACAATTCCATCCTCTGGTATTTGCTCTCCCTCTCTCTAGACACTTTATTTCTTTAGACCCTTTCCCTCCTCACACACCTCTGATTCACCCTTGTCTCACTGTTTTTGGCTGCATTCACTCATCCCCGATCTCGCTTACCTGTTAAAAAAAAAAAAGCATGTGCATATTGATAAAGGAGAGCTAATTAACAAAGACAGCAGTTATTGATACTGGCAGGAGCAGGAGCAAATGCTATTAGAATTTAGAATCCCGCCATCATTTAGTCCAGCATTTAGTATTGTGATTGGTAGAGTTCTGACACACGGTCTCCCCCTATCCCACTGCTCCCATTTCTCAGACGTTGTGGCTCTTAGTTTGCCTCCTAGCTTTCTGTGGCTTTAATTATGCGCTGTTTTTTTTTCTCAAATATGAACCTAATCAAAAATGCACCTGCAGCTGAATTCATTGTTTACAGTTTAATGAGTTTTCTTTGATTCTGAATAAAGAAGACACATGACTTGATCAATCTATGTGACCATTAATTGGAAAAAAAGGACTTCACTCTATATGCAGCAATCAGCTGGACACAACACCTCATTAAAGTGTCCTCTTCTGTTGCACACATTGAGTATGGCTTCATATAAACTCAGTCATATTTACAAGACATGGATGTTCATCTCTTATGGCTGATACTGTTTTTATGCACGTTTTTTACTTTCCCTGTTTTTAAATATCCATGTCTGTGTGATGCTACTGTGAATACTGGGTCATCTTGTCCCTCACTGCATTATTTGCTCAGTAACATGAACTGAAAGCTTCTTAAAGAAAGATTTAAAAGTGAAAAGAAATCAATTGCTGACTATATGGACGTGTAACTGAGCACAGAACTTGGCTAAGTTATTATAAAAGCAGAAACACAGTTGTTAGACAGAAATGTTAAGCCTCGCTTGCTCTGTCTGCTGGGAGGTGATTTGTTTGATGAAGGAGTGAATTGAAAAGATAAGTGCCTCTATATTGACTCCTGTTGAATGCCAAAGATGTAGTTAACACATCTATACTGAACAGAAATAACACCCAATTTATCATGACAATAAAGTCTAGTTTATACATTGACACACATATCACCATAGTCGGATCCGTATCATGTAGGAAAATACAACCTGGATCACTTTTGAGTGCAAGAGCTGTACTGCCTAACAAGACATCATGGATATGCATTTTGGAGCAGTTAAGAGGGAGAAATAGACTGCATGGATAAAAAGAGAAAGAATGTACCACACAATAAAAGAGTAAAACATATGCTTCTCTCAGACCTACCATTACAATAAACTAACTGGCAACCTTAGTGCAATGAAACTTTAAAACAGTGCTAATATAGTTGTGTTTCATGCTAAAGACTTACAGTAACAAGTGTATTGCCTGATTGTTCATGTTATTGTCTGTTTCTGGGTAATTGCTGCATTACATTTCTAATATTTCTTTTACTGTTGTGTGTGGCTTTAGATATATGTGTGCACACACATGATATATGTGTGCACACACATGCGCACACACACACACACACACACACACACACACACACACACACACACACACACACACACACACACACACACACACACACACACACACACACACACACACACACAAGCAAATGAGGAGAAGTTTGTGTGGTCAAGGCACTGTGGTGTAAAAACAAAGGAAACCTTGGATCTCAAACAGGCTAACAGGACACGTCTTCCATATTCTGTGTGAAGTCAGATCAGAGGGACCAAATGCATAAATCAATAAATAAACAAGCATACATGGAGTAACAAAAAAAAAAAAAAAAAGCTCTGATTTACCCTGATGCAACAAGAAAGCAACCCCATGTGTATGCAGTGTATGCAGAAGTTGTTCTTTTGTTGGGAGTCGTCTATGTGCTGATTAGCACACTTCCTCCTGCCACTCTTATTGTGTTCATTTGTGAATAAACCCACCATAGATTTCAGCTCAAATACTTAATCTTATGTATGTAAATGGCCTCTTTTTGAGAGAGAAAGATAGAGAGAGATGGGGAGAGAGAGAGAGAGAGAGGGAGAGAGGGAGAGAGAGAGAGAGATGGTGATGTCAATCAATATTGAATTGAGGCATAACACATATAAAACTCAGCTGTCTCTTCAACTGTCTTCATCCCGAATACAGAGGGATTCGTAGATGGGGACAAAGTCATTGATGCTGCTGGAGAGTGGGGGTGTGGGTTGGGGTGGGGGTGGCTGGACGGGCAAGGAAGGCCAATAAAATATTTGAGTGTTCTCATATGAAAACCTTATTCATCCACCTGAAAGAGCTTCCAGGGAATAAATTGCATGACAGCCATCAACAAATGACCCATCTTCACAACACAGGAGTTCCTACCACCAGTAAATCCCCAGAAAGGCTGATCAGTCATTCAGAAGCACTTTGCAGGCCTGTGTTGCCATGGTTTACAAAATACTGTTTGATTTTCTGAGGCAAAGGGATAGGTGCAAATGTATGACCTCACAGACAACTTAAACATACAGGCACACGCCCAAGCACACGCCCAAGCACACGCACACGCACACGCACACGCACGCGCACACGCACATGCACACACACACACACACACACACAGATCCAAAAATGCCTCTGAGAAATGTGTGAATCCCTTTGCATTCGATTTGGTTGGTCTTTTTCATTTCTCTCTTAATGTTTATCAATCAATCTTGGTCTTGGACTGTTAATTGGTCATCATAACCAGTCAGATGAAATCTCAATCATATGAGCTTCATATGCATAACAATAATGCATAATAATGGCATCTGAGATGAGCAAAGCTGTGTGTGTCTGTGTGTGTGTGTGTGTGTGTGTGTGTGTGTGTGTGTGTATGTGTGTGTGTGTGTGTGTGTGTGTGTGTGTGTGTGTGTGTGTGTGTGCGCGCGCGCATGTATGAGTGTGAGCAGTATGTGCATGCATGGTGATTGCAGTGGTGTGTATGTGTGAATGGGTGCATGTACATGTGTCCATACCGTAAAATGATGGTGCCTAGGCACTGTCCTTGTCACGATGGCACTCAGAAATGTATTTAGCAGCAAGAGCTGTGGTCTGTCCCTGTCCAGGTAGGACCGCTGATACCTCCAGCTCCCCTAAGTTTCAGAATCCTTAGAGAACCTTAGCAATCTTGTCGAAAAAATAAAGTGTTCCAAATAGTTTTAAAATTTCTCTGAGTGAAGGACAAAGTGCACCTCAGTCTCAACCTCTCCTGTCATACAGCAGAGCACATATTCTTTGCTCTCTTGGCAACCATGCCTATCTTAGTCTGCCTTTTTCTATGGCTAGACTGTGCTACTTGGTCAGGGTCTAGTCTAATTGTTCTCAATGTTCCAAAGACTTTCCTTTCCATTCTTGGATGATCTTATTGATGGTTTAAAAGCAGTACTTGTCTGAGAGAAAAAAGTATTTGTATCTGTTAAAGGGAGATTAGTTAGTCTTAGTTAGTACGAGCTGACAGAGGAGTCTTCTCATGGTTCAGATCTTGAGTTTGTGCTGCGTTTCAATGCAGGCTGTTTATGGGACTTGTTTTTCTAGTGCAAATCTAGTTCAGCTATGCTCACTGAGTGGACCCCACACCTCACTTCCAAACAGCACAATTGGCTGGATTACACAGTCACATCATTTGCACCAGATCTTAATCTTATAAAGTATGTCTTAATTCCAAAATGTAATTTTTATTTCAATGACAATTCTCTCTCTCTCTCTCTCTCTCTCTCTCTCTCTCTCTCTCTCTCCCTCTCTCTCAAAATTCAACAGGCTTTATTGGCATGACTGCATACAATACAACATTGCCAAAGCATGTTTACATAAAATGTACTAGCACAATTAACATAAATAAATAAATCTCTCTCTCTCTCCAACAATCAAACACACACTCTCTCTCTCTCACACACACACATATTCAGACATACACACACACACATTCCTTTATCTGTGCTAGTGTCATTTTCAATCGCAAACTTAATTTCTTCAGTCACCCGTGAGACAAGGCCAGGTAGAGTTCACACGTGGGTGGGGGGGTCAAGTGAAACCCAGGGCCGTGTGAGTGTAATGGTTTGACCCGCCAACTACAAAGGCCTCGTCCCTTATGCATGACCCACTGGGTAATGTGACCATGAGTTCAGCTCTTGTGACCCACCCACCCACACACAGCCAATTGACAACAGGACCGTTCATCTCCTTCATCACCCCCCGACTTCCACCTGCCTGAAAGCCATCTTCACCCTATGCAGACAGCCCATTCACATCTGGGCCATAAACATCTGGAGGCTTTTGAATGTTCTGTTTCGGCCTTGCAGTCACTAATTGAATTTCTCAACCTCTTACAACCTGACAAGCTTCAGGGTCATAAGATTGGGAAGTGATGGGGTGGGTTGGGTGTTTTTTTCTTTCATTTCATACACACAAGTAAATTTTCTAATAATATTTTCACTAGTCCTTTATGATTCCAACAATTCGCAGAGACAAAAATGGCGTTTGACAGCGTATTACAAATGATTTTACTTGAGATATAAATGTGTGTTGCCAAGTGTTCAATTTCTCTTTACTTTATCTACTGTTTATGTCAACAATAGCAACAGCACCATGTTTCTGAATATGTCCAACTCCAATTTGAGTTAGTTGATGAATGCTAATTTATGGATCAGGGTTGTTTGGGATTTCTTTTGTCTGCACTTCATTTATTCTTTCTATGATTTTCAATGAGTTCCATCAAATGCTCTAACATCTGTTTTTAAAATCCAAGGACAGATGATAATGAAAGTCTGAACTCAAGCCACCATCTGCTTAATATAAAAATGATTTTGAATTATATTCGAGTGCGTGTCTCCCTCTCTATCCCTCTCTGTCTCTGTGTGTGTGTGTGCTGCACATGTGTGTGTTTATGTGTATGGTTGGTGCCTCAGAGCAGTCTTAGAAGAATGGGCACTTTTCCACTGCAGGAACTCACCATATTAGCGAATTATTCCACTGTGTAAATCACTGAGAAGTATAGGAGAATGTGTCGTGGCCAAATCAATACAGTGCTCAGGGAACATTTAGTCATTAAGGGCTGTGCTGTATGTGCCAGATTCATATATTCACCTTACAATCCCTTAGTGGACTGTCTAACATCATCAAGACAAAGCTACTGACAAAAATGGATCCATTAATATTGGAACAGTCGCCAGAGAAAACCTAGATATACAATTGATACAATCGTGAATAATTGCTGTGTCTTATTAGAGCTAAACTCTCCTGAGCAAGCTAGAGTGCTAATAACTAGCGAGCTGTTTAGCCCTTTGGGATTTGGCTACAACTCGTTAGCCCATATTGGCACTCTTGCTTGCTCAGGAACAGTTAGCTTTGATCAGATCCAGGATACATGTCCTGTGATCTCAAACATATTGTTTTTGTCTCCAAATGCCATATCTTGGTGTCGTTCACCCATCCTGCAACTGCATATTGAAAGGCATCTCTACTCTTGAAATCTCCGGTTTATGTACAAGATAAATGTAAATGATGGGGGCAGATGCTTTGCAAAAACACAGAGGAATTGCTTATCGCTAACGGCTAGTAGCATGCTAACCTTTGATAGGTGGCAATATACCGCGCAAATCCTCTTAGACGTATTTTTCAGTTACAATAATGGGGTTTTTATATTGTACAGTGTCTATTTCTCGGTAACTTTCTAAAAATCTAAGCAAAAAAAAGTAAAACTTAAAACTTTTAGGTACAAATACGATGATCTACGGAGATTTGGTCCGCCATTTTTTTTCTAACTAAGGTAGTATATTTTGAGTGCGCACTGATATGGAACGCTCAGGTAAATGTAAACAGCTGTACAGTACATTATGGCTCAATACAGTACACCCCGTGACCTCCTTTCAACCAATCAGAATGCTTGATTTCATCTACCCGTATTATAATACAGTATGTTGGACAGAGCACAACAGTGAACATGGCCTACAGTGTGTTGGAAACCTCATGGACTGGGCTTTGGTACAAATCAGCAACTGCCAGAAAAACAGCAGGTCCAGCCGGGGAATCAGAAAACCGTTTTAAGTCACAGCTTGTGGGGCAAGTGCCATGCAGCAAGCAGTGGTGGGACAAAGCACACACACACACACACACACACACACACACACACACACACACACACACAAACCCCGCCCCCCCCCCCCACACACACACACACACACCCACCCCCCACACAGACACAAACAAACTAATTTTAAAGGCAAAGCATAGACCTGGCATGTAACACGCTCCCTCACTGTCACTGGTACTAACACTGACTACTGTATATCAACATACCTTTTGATTTGATCTGTAGAGTTCAAAGGTTATATCTTCTGTTCAGTTTTCAACGTTAGACATA
>NC_045168.1:20694435-20869435 GCF_900700415.2 Clupea harengus
GTTGTTTTCCTGGTTTATATAAAAAAAACTGTGAGGGCAGAACGTTAAACTGGAGTAGAGGGGGCTCCCCAGACACAGCTTCATTGTGTTCATGTTTGTCTTGTGAAAGGACAAGAGCAGTCTGTTTGTCCCACACAGCTAAGATGAGCATTGCCTCCCCAAGGTCTTTAGCAATTACACTGAAAGCACATGTAGGATTAGTTATGGGCTTCCTTATGTGTAGTGTTTAGACCATGTCTTGTGTGTTGAAATACAATGACACACAAATTACCTGGCAGGGTTGATGTTCAGGCGCTTTTCTGTGGGCTGAAAATGCATAGATCTCACTGGGGTTAGCAGTGGATGTTGCTGGGCAACACTAGCACAGGGGTAGATACAATTCAGACATGCTGTTACAGCCCAGGCATACGTGGGAATAATACACTGCATCAAACAGACAGATACAAGTTGTGTGGTGAGATTGTTGATAGACAATTTAATATTGCTTTTTCCAAAGAAACATTCCACACAAGGGAGAGGTACTGTTCATCAGCATGTGCTTTCATTTGGAGCAGTTGACAGTAATACTATAGGGAAGTTTGGAAATAATGATGAGCTGAGGTGAGATTTTCTTTGGAGACTGACCAGCTTTGACTGCAGGACAAAATGGAGGACTCTTCTACTAAAATCCACTTTGGACAGAGATTCAGCTTAGTTTAGTTTCATCTTACCTCAGTCTTGTATGTGGTGTAAGGAGCTCTGATGGCCCTGGCCTATGCTCAAATGCTAGTGTTGTGATTGAGTTACCAGCTTGATTTTATAGATTAGATACTATTACTATTATACTATTAATATTGATATTTATAGTTAATATGTCGATACGTTAATATAGTGCTTTATTTTCATATGAACATTGATATTAATAGTAGCCTGTTTACAACACATGGTTAAGTATTCTTTCTGTTTACACAAAGACAGGTTTGAATGAAATACATTTCAGAATATCACAAACGTCATCTCATTTTCCTCACAAGCAGTTGCAATCTCAAATTGATATGGTGTTGTATGCATCTGTGTTCACCTCTGGCGACGTAGTCTGAATGTGGCATGTAGAAAAATAAGCACAAATAGCTTTTTATACATGCTTATAAAAGCCACACCGAAACTCCACCATGTGTGTCGCCTACGATCAGGCCATTACAAGTTCACTCCTGTGGACAAAGTGTGACTTCCTCACATTGAAACGAATATAAACATGATTCCGGATCACACTACCATGTTCCCGTCTGTTTATTACCTTGCACGTGCAGAGAAACAGATGCAGCCCTTTCTTGTAACATCTGGGTACAGTTTCATTATTCAACGATAACATCTATAAAAGTGATAGATCAATCAATCAAATGAAAGTAAGTGTGGCAGTGCCTTTTCCAGAATGTTCACAAACACATATGTCTGCTTTTTAATTAGCGAATTGTTTTGGGCTGAGATGAGTCGATGGAAAGAAGGCTGTTTTTTCCTCTTTCCTTCCTGCCTACAAGGAGGTTTCAGTTTAATCTAAAAGGTTTATTTAACACACTACTTCACTTACAAGTTTAATTCACTTGTACTTCCTGCTGTTTCTTGGCTTGCTTCTTTCCACATTGCAAATTGCAATCAAACAAGACCATTAAGCTAACTGCTGTTCAAGTTAATCAATATAAATTGATGAAATTAGTTCTGTGCATTGCCCAACAGCTAATTTAGAAGTCAATTCAAATCTGTTTTCTGCCATTGATTCAAGTGGCAGAAAGTGCAGCTGAAAATACTTACAGACATAGCAGTCTTAAGTAAGGAGGACTGTGCAGACAATGTCTTTTCCCCATCCCTGTGAACTGTTGGCATGTGGAAACTGTAGTGTATGTTTTATAATTCAACAATTATTTTATTTATTTATTTTTATTTTTCTGGCCATATGGGCCAGAGAAGAATACACTGAACTGTGTGTCTTCAAATATCCCAAACATCTGGAGAATTATATGTTGTCTCCGGCACAAGGAAAGTGCTTTATTTTCATACTCCGCACAACAGGAGAAGTGATCTTAAATGATGATGGTCTATGTGAGCAGCTTCTTTTGAAAAACTGTCTTTTAATACTTGAAAGGCAGTGCTGTCCATCACAGCTAAAAGCTTAGTCAACTATTCAAGAGGTTTGAGAGTTCAAGAGTGTTAAACACGTTTCTCTTGCAGCAGCAGCTCTCCTTGATATCATGATCACCAACAGCTAACACAGGAAGGCACCCTATTGATTTATTGATGCGCTGTTGAATAATTGATGAATTATAAAATTGACTCTTTTCATTTATTCATTGTTATTTTTGTGGAGTCTGCATGCAAAGCCACCTCTACCTGTCTCTCTCTCTCTCTCTCTCTCTCTCTCTCTCTCTCTCTCCTTCATCTGCTTTCGCACTGCTGTGTGCAGTCCAACAAGGGATAAATTGCCCTAAATTACAGTGGTTTGCACACCGCAAATTGCCTGCTCTTACTAATAAGCCTTGGCTACAATCCGCAGTGAACCAAATTGATGCATCCTGATCAGATTCAAAGGTAATTATATGTATTTAAAGCCTGGAGAATGTACTTAATGGAAAGAACGGCAGGCGAAAGTCCCAGCCAACTCATTAGCTCTCCGGAGAAACAAGGACTTAAGACTTCTGTTCGGCAGAGAGAGAGAGAGAGATACGAGAGTCAAGTAAACAGGAAGCAGTCTGCACAAAAAAATAAGTGAAAGAACAAAGATATAGTAAGGCGTAAAAAAGGAGAAAAAAGGGTAAGCAGAGGACAACCTAAAAAATGATAACTAGAAGACAGTCATCATTTATTAATCAGGAAAACTATAACTCTTTTGCCAATATACAACCTATACAACAGTTGAATTTTTACTAAAGACAGCTTTAATCAACAGTGGGGTAAATACCTGCATTAACTGTATTTTTAATATGGATTGAACATTTCTGCTTGTGATACTCATATATGAGGTCTGTTTCTAAAAGATGTATGCAAATGCATGCCACAGCAGTCAGAGAGAGGATGAGACGAGCACTTTGAGGACCCTCTTGAGGGCTTGTGTTCTGCTAGATGACACATTAACTGTTTCTAAGGTCAAAAGCTCAGTAATGGCTAGAGTTATTCACATCTCATTTCAGAGTTGCTCAATATATTGATGGCAATAAGAGAAGTTGTTCTGCTGTACTGTTCTTGTCTGAGCTTCTTCTTTTTTGCTCATGAAGTTCTTTCATTTCCCTCTCTGTCCCCATCCCCATTGTTCCACTTCCTGTCTGGTCCTATATTTCTCCAGACTTTAAAGCTTTTAAAACATGCCTTTTGTGCTCCTCACCCTTAACTGCCCATTCTTTTAACATTTGCTAAATATAAAGCTAATTTCAGTAACGCTTTACTTAAAACACATTATCTATAAAGCATTATAAGCATAATATATATAAATGTTCATAAAGTATTCATAATTCATCATGGTGACTGATATGTCTATATATTTATTTACAGATAGACAAGACTGCACTCATAAAGCAGTATGATTTTTAGTATAAGCCCTACTCAACTATTCTTATGACAGCTTGTATGGGTCACATTTGGCTCCATATATCAAGAGGTAACAAAAGCTTTATTACGCATTCTAATACACTTTATGAGTTCAGTCATTACTATATATGAATAGTTATATAGACTGTCAATCATTATGAGGCATTATGAACACGTCATAACCCTTCATGAATATGTTTCTTAAATTCTAATTTCTTACCAGTGTAAAAGCTCTGACTGTTAATGAGCCCACACTGCTTGGCACAGTAATGATTGCTTGTAAAGGCCATAGCTATAGTTCTTGAGTAAGGGCATTGAATGGACTGCAAGCAGGATGTAATACCGAGCGAGTCTCTGGAGATATGCAGCTGAAATGAAAGATAATTCCAATCAGTCTTTCCTCTGAGTCTCCACTGTCTGGGAAGATTTGTCTGAAGACCCTTGGGTTTTGAGGCCTGCCTTGAGGCCACTAGCATGTCCACAGGAACTCTCAGTTTCATTTGACCCTTGGGTTTTAAGGCCTGCCTGAAGGCCACTAGCATGTCCACAGGAGCTCTCAGTTTCATTTGCAGGCCTTATTGCTCTGGCCCACACCTCAGTGCTACACCATCAA
The DNA here is from genome assembly GCF_900700415.2 of Clupea harengus. NCBI lineage: Eukaryota > Metazoa > Chordata > Actinopteri > Clupeiformes > Clupeidae > Clupea > Clupea harengus. The sequence goes on from NC_045168.1 coordinate 20,698,604, forward strand.
GGAGTCACACCTGACAGCAGTGCACAAAAGAGTGCAACCCTATTCATCTCTCTCTCTCTCTCTCTCTCTCTCTCTTCTTTCTCTTTTTCACACTCACTGTGTCTTGCCCGTGTACACATACACAAACACACACACACACACACACACACACACACATGCGCAAACTCTTATTCTTACTGCAAACCTAAAACAGGCTCTGTGGACTACTGGCCTGATTTTCCTAATGATGTTGGACCAGCAGCACTTTCACTTTGCATGAAGAAGCTGTGAAAGGAACATCCAGTCAGACTGCATTCTCCAGAGGCCTATTCCCTTGCATATATATTGGGTACCCAACAGATATCAGACATCAATGTGTTTCAAATGAGCTTGTTCTGTTTTTTGCTCTTTAATCTATGGCCATTTAGGGATGTAGGCAAATCTTTCCTGTTGACACTGTTATGCGATATGGTGTGCTGTTTTCAGATGTTTTTTTTCTCCCAAATTCTGTTTCTTTTGTAGCTTGTGACATTTCTCTGAAAATGTATGTTTGCGTGGTTGTCATAACTTTTGTAAGTCGTCACAGTAAAGTGCTTTCCCAAATCGTCAGAAAGCTTGAAAAATAATACAATGATTGTGCACTGGAAAAAAAACACATCAGTAGAAAGAGGCAGATATGACAGGAGCTTGTTGTCTCTGCTGGACTGTCCTTTCTCCTTGTGTCACAGTGCCTCACACTGAGTTTTTGTTTAGTTTTTAGAATTACATGTTTTACTGCGTCAACTTTACGTTATGGGACTTGTTAAACTGTCAAAAGACTGTTACATTTGCTGTTGGCAGCATAGTATAGCAAATTGGGTTGGGTGTTGGGTTTTCAAAAAGTTACTTTTCAGCTTGCCCTCTGTTATTATTTGTTACATACGTTAATTCTGTTAAAGTAAAAAGCATAATTTCTGTTCACTGCCGTCTACAAATAAGGAGAGGAATTTCTTCACCAGCTAACAGAAAGTCTATGATAAATATCTCTCTCCAATCTGTGGGTATCTACAGATCCGTGCACACGATAAGATCTTGCACTGATCTTTCTGCTTGAACAACAAAAGATTTCATTCTGTCAAGATAACAGAACTTTTTTTCAACTTTGAGTGTTTATTAATCACAAATATTATCATTTCTTCAGGGCTATTACACGTTGATGTAACCCTAAATCTCCTTCCCTCCCTCTGTGTTTGTGTGTGTGTGTGTGTCTTTGTACACTGTGTGTATGTGGTAACAGATCAATAGCCACCTTTTTGTCGAGCCTGTTCATATTTTAACCATATCACACGATTTCATATGTTGACATCGGAGAGAGATATTTTTCCTCATAGTATAACACACCGATGTTTCATGAATGTGCTTTTATCAATAAATGTGAGTGCATCTTTCACCATGGTCAAATTCATTTCAGTCCAAAATTATGTATTGACTTGGCCTTTAACAAAAGCATCAGCATTCAATCTCAGCATGGCTCTCTCCCAAATCTCTTTCAAATTTCATCAGAACTGAAACGTTTCTGTTCCATTGAGAAAATGACAAATGAAGACACAGACAGGGAAATATAATATAAAATATATAGCAGCATTCTACTGATATGATACTGATGGCACCAACACCATAGAACTGCTGGTGCCCTAATCATCAACATGGAAACTTAATTACTTGAATGGAGTTGAAAATCCTGTGTCAAAGATTTTGTGTGGTGTATTGTTCTCTCAGTTTGATAAATGTGTCCTTAATTGTCACCTCCATTTATCTAGAGAAAATGTCCCTTCCTCAGGCTATTGCTCTCAACAGATGATTTGACGTTCCCTTGTATGTTCCTCATCCTTATTCGAAGGGCTGTTTTTTGCTGTCAAGCTTATTCCAGCTATTAAACCAATCAATTTTCAAATGTCTTCAGTCTGAGATCATAGCAAGTTTTTGAAGTTAGTTTGTTGTGTTTGATGTCAGAGTGAAGACGTGCTCTGCCATACTCCACATCAACTTAGTACTCTGTACAGATGACCACAGTTATCTGGGAAGGAAAAAGCAGGCGGCATATCTTTCATTTGTAAAAAACTGGAGATTGACTTACTAATAAAGTTTCAATGTTTCAGTGTTCTGTGTGAAAGACTGCACAATTTTAATATGATTTGCTTCATTACTTCTTTGGTATTATTCATTACTTTATTGCTTCCACCGAGCACATGGAACCTCTACGGGGGTTTCTTGGCAGCACGCACAAAACAGTCTAATTTTAGAGACACTATGAGTGACTTTCATGTCCCCCTAGACCATTGTCCCATTGACTGTGAGGTGTCAGTGAAGAGGTTTCTTCTGTTTCATTCGCCATGGCTCATTGAATGGTCCACTCCACTGCCTGTAGCATGAAATTAAACCAGACACCATTTCACAGTGTTGCTTTGTCTTGAGGGATTCCCCCCACAAAGGCTGTCATCACGCCTATATGAAGATGTTAACGCTATTTCTTACATGTTTAATTATTTACTATATGTGGGTATTTTTTTCTTTCCTTTCTTTCTTCCTTTATTTATTCATTCATCTCTTGCTACAAGGCCTTTGAGGGATATATAATATAATTTTGGAGTTGTCTTTGTCTGAGCAAGAGAGGACGGGTGGAAACTTGCTGGTGGGAATACAAGTCTATAAGACATGAAAACTTGTCTGCAATGCAGATCATTATCTGATTATCTGAACTTGGAAGAGGATACATTGTTATGGACTCAGGCCTTGTTTCAATGTCAGAGTTAACATCAGTAAAGTTTTTGAGAAGATGAAATGATGAAATGATGACCAGGGAGGAAGGAGGCTGTGAAAATACTGTGGAGGACCCTAAAATGAAGAGAATACGATAGCGCATTAGGCCCATTGTAGGTCAAATTAAATATACAGAGCTGGGGAACCACATCACTTCACTTTGCAAAGTTAGATCGAACTCATCACACTACAGACCCCTGGCTTTCAAAATAAGATGATAGCAGGTTATCATGAGCATCCGAGACAAAACAGGCTATGGGCTGTTTCCTCCTTTCACAAAATAGCTTCTCAGACATCGAGAAATTGGTTCAAGGTGAATGTTGATGCTGGGTGCTCTCTACTGCCATTGGACGTCACATGGGCTGTGTAGCACGTTCCGTTGACTTCAAAGGGAGGGCTCTATTGATGGCTGATGCTCAATGGCGACTCTGGACGTCCGATGGCTGCTGGGTAGCTTCCCAGTTAGGAGACAGGGACTGTTCCATTTTCATCCCAATTGGAGCAGCTTGTAATATCATCATTGTAATTATCAATCTTTTATTCACAGTATATTGCCTATCTTAATTGTGCACCAAACAGTAGTTATTGATTGCAGAATAGTTCGTTTTTTTCTCGCAAATGTATGACTTTAATAGAGAAAATCTCAGAATATTCTCAAATATTATCCCCTCTCTTCGTATTTTTTTTTTTTTTTTTTACTTCTAACAGCCTCTAATAAAAAATCAGTGCTCATGATGAAGACATAACTGCATGAACTCCTCAACTCTGCACGAGAGCTTATAATGAATCGCATAATAGTTTCCCCCTCAAACTATTTTTCCCCAAAGTGTTTTGCAAGTTCAGCCCACACACTTTCAAGAAAGTGTCTCTTTCTTCTGCGTCCAATTATGGTTTGGTATTCTGGGCAAGCCGGACTATGGGCAAGCCTTGAGGCAAGGAACACATGCTGTGATGAGCTACAAAGCTCTGGCAGACAAATAGGGGCAAGTGCAGGAGTGGACAAGACAAAGACAGGGAGATAAATGGCTTGAGATGAGGTTCTTCGGGTGTCGCAGGGGTGGGGAGAGGGGAGAGACAGAATACATTTCTGACTGAAGATAAACAATAGGTGAAGAAGTGATAAAGGATACAGAGAGAAAAAAACAGGGAGCGAGCGAAACAGTGCAATCATTTGGTGTGTTGTTGTATCTCCCCGCACAGTATATCTCTACTTCATTTTGATCAAATGAAATCTGAGAGGTGAAGTGAGAACGAGACTGCAACCAAAAACATACACAAAGTGAACGGACAAAGAGTAAAAAGTTAGATGTGGATTCACATTTCTTCCTCGGCTTCCTCTGCATAACCTACATAGTTGAAGAGTGTGCCTGAACTCAGACACGCATGCAGACTCTCATTACTCATGTGAATGCAACACTAACTCCGCTGCTTAATGCAGGCCTATTAACAACAGGACATTGAATGACATTGAATGTGTTTGCTTTCATAAAACGAGGTGAACTGCGGGGGGACATGTCATTTCCCCCAGAATTAAATCGAACAAAAGGAATGATAGAATTAAGACAAAAGAGTAAAAGATATGTGAGGGACATGTTTAACATCTCTTTAGAAAGGCATGCCCTCAGGTGGTAATACATGATATAAAAGATACAATGGTAAAATATAATGTTATTCATGCATTAGGTGGGCTATGCACAAATAATATTAGTAAAATGTATCCATGCACAGTCCAGGAAGAAGGAGAACACACCCAAATGACACATCCAACCCTGAAGTGGCATTGCCACCCCATGAATTTTCACAGCTTCCATTGTGGCCTGGATTTCAGGACTAGGGTGTTGCTATTGAATAGCGGTAAATATTGGTTTGTGAGGTTCCTGGGTTCAGCACCATGGAGAGCAGCCAGCGTGCTGATGCCCTATGGAGAGAGAGAGAGAGAGAGAGCACTGTGTGATTGGATGGCCTGTGGACACACAACCTGAGTGTGAGCATCTAAACATAATTTGCATAATTGGGAGGGACTCTGTTCCAGCACAAAAAAAAAAATATATATTTTGCCAGCTTTTCTTTCTCTACTCCTGTAATTGTTCATGGGAGGCTTGTTTTCAGAATTGTTTCCCCTTACATGAGTGCCACAATCACTAAAACATACTGGTGATACACAAATTGGGGTATGGAAGCCTTACTGCAGCCTTACACTAGTAGTCTTGTTCCAAACTGGACTGAAGACAGGAATTAAGAAAGAAATGGTGGGCATGATTACGCACTTGTGTGAAGGGCCGGGCACGGACGTCTGGTGATTACAACTAACCATCGTACTCTCACCACACTAACCATTCTGCCATTCTCACCAGCCATTCTCTTCATGTGGTGTTGTCCCCTTGTTAGTCAGACAGAAAATATTTTTTTTTACATCACAGGCTGCTGGTCTGTACAGAGAAGACGGTAATGACTGCAATCTCAGAAAAGATTTAGAAAATAGCCCCGAATCTCTGACTGAATGGAGCTTCAGACCAATCCGACTTTTATGGTTAACTCAAAGAAATGTCTAATGGAAATACATCTGTGCTAATGGATGTTTTATTTTCATCATAAATTCCTGAAAATAAGGAACCTAAATTTCCGTCACTTTTTGCTCGGTCATTGAATACTGAATTTCATGGTTGGTGAGGTGTTGCCTTTGCTTGAATGTACGGTTATCCTGGTGAGTTAAAGCACCACATCATTCCACTGTTTCCACTGATGGTAATGGGGCCTAAACCACAGCAGTAGAAAAGGTTAATGATCAGGTGGACCCTGTCTGAGTGATATTTCTAAAATATGGATTGCCTGTCCACTGCACACTCGCATCAGAATGGGGAGTAAATCTGTCATTTTAATGAGGACTGTGAATGAGCTAGGTCTGATATAGAAGAACCAGACTGATATCCATGGATATGGAGCAGCAGTTCCAGCATTTCAAGAGATTTTCAGCTTTGTATTCTTTCTGTTAATGAACTGATCCTTACTATTCATGCTTACAGTTGAGAATTGTACATGCTGTATTGTTGTTACCTTGATGCCCTATTGGTTTTGGTAATACATGACATTTTCCCAAGATGTTTTACTGCCTTGCTACCTTTCAGTGTCTTCAGATGGATTAAGTGTTTTGTCTATATTATGTAATGCTATAAACAACTATATGCAGATGTGTGGGCACCCCTAAGCAAATTGATGATTTTTGAAGTGAGAAAGTAAATACAACCCCTCCAGCAAAAGAACATTTAACATATTGTATCTCTTCAAATTTTTCGGCAAAAATAGTTTTAAAAATGAACAGTAATTACGGTATATGTTCAAAAGTGTGGGCACCTTTCCACTTTAAATTCCCAGAACATAGCATTTACTTGTTCAGCCTTATCTAACTCATTAGAACCTGCAAGTCAGGTCAAAAGATATCATTCGGTATGGTCAGTCATGACTGTTCCAGAAGCTGATGGATTCTCTGAATCCTTGAATGTTGTGGCTACACTCAACAAACATAGGCTTCTCCCAGCAAGCAGAGTATCTCACAAAGCAGCAGTTTTAAAAAATATATCAAAGCATTTCCAGCTTGCAATTTCCAATAACCGAACAGTTGAAGAGATTGCTGTTAAGGGTAACGGTGGAAGTCAAGATGAGACCTTGCAGACCAAGAACACTTTGAATTAAAACTGCACGTCAGCCGGTCAGAAAGGCCAGCTAAACCCCTCATATGACTCCAGAGAACTGCAGGAGGATCCATCTGACCCAGGTGTGGTGGTGCGCCATACCAATGTGCAGCACTGCTTGGCCATTATTGTCTAACTAAATGGACCATCCTTCAAATTCATGTCTGAAGTATGCAAAGTAAATTCCAAATAACCAAGGGGTAATTTTCGATATAAGTGCCTTGAGCAGACAACGTTGAAATTGGCCACAATCACCACATGTGTTTTTGAAGAAAAAAGGAGCAGGTTTTGATAAAAAGAGAACCCCTTGACAACAGTTAAACATGTGGGTGGATCTATTCTGTTTTTGAATTGCTATTTTCTAGCAGCCAGTGGCACAGGAAACGCCATACAAATGATAGGAAGAATGGGTTCTTCTAAATATCAACAAATTCAGAATACAAATCTCATGCAGTCAGTTAAAACTGAACCTTACAAGATGTCGGTCTCTACAACAGGACAATGATTCAAAGTATACCTCAAAACATACCATGAAGTACTTCAAGAAATGTCCTGCAGTCCTCGAACTGAAGCATGATTGAAAATCTATAAGTAAATCTATAGGTAAATCTTAAACATGATGTGCATGCAAGACACCCTAAATGTATCTCAGAACTTTAAGTGATCTGCAAGGAGACAGGTGAAATGTCATTAATCAGGAATAAAGAGACTTTTAACTGTCTACTAAAATCATTTTCAAAGCAATGTCACTAAGAAGTGACTTAGTAGGGTGTCCAAACTTTTTCACAGGCCACAATTACCATTCAATTTTGTATCTTATCTTTTATCTTAAGTCCATAACTTATGTTGTAAAATACCTTTACATTTTAAGAAAGCTTCATTGTTTAATGTTTCTTTGCTGCAGGGGATCTATTTACTTATTTCACTTTAAAAATCAGCAACATCTATCATTTCCACAAGGGTGACCAAACTTTTGCATACAACTGCAATTCTAAATCTGACAAAGTGCAGAAGACAAACACTGGACACAACCTAATAGGACAGGAACAGCACGACTGCACACCGTTCTTCACAAAGTGCATTCACTCTCCTGTCAGCAGGAGACTGCTGATTTAACCCGAAAAAGTGTGTTGGTTGCTGAGGGGGGGTTTACAAGAAATCCCATTTCATGAGTGTTTTGTCATGTAGTCATCAGTTTGGAGTGAAGACCCTCCCCCCACCTAAGAAACACACATACCGCAAAAAAATATCTGAGCTTCAAAAGAGCATTCACATGGTGAATTCACATTCACATTCATGCCATATCGTGGACAGAAGGCTCTTCTGTAATGAATCAGTAACAAAGAACAAGAAAAGTAATTTAAGATTCCATTTCACCTGGCAGTAATTCCAGGCAAAACAGGCATAATTGCTGGTATAAATGATGTAAATTGATAAAAAGAACAAGAGAAACCTTTCAAATTACAAACAGACAGGACAGAGCGGGCTGAACTATATATATAAAGCTATTAATGAGGCCTGAATTCATGCATGTCTCTTCTCTCCAGGCAGAAAGAAAGCAGTTTGAGACATAGAGAACAGAAGGAGAGATATAGAGATCATTATCTAATGCCCAACAGCATATAATATAGCAAATCTATACATGTTGCACTAACATGACTGATTAACTTTCCAGCTAACAGGACTGTTGTATTTCCTCTGTAAGTAATTTTTACCATGTCTACTATACAGCATCGCTCTAATTACACCTACTCTGGACTCTCAAAGCAGGCCAACAGTAGCCAAACTCAATCTGAAACAATAATCAGTAATGCAATAATCCCCACCGTAATAATGATTTTCAGCTGGTTTACATTGGCACTAGATGTGATATATTTTCAATACATTTTACAATAAACTGTCTTATATCATATTAGTGTTTATCTGTTATAAAAAAGCCAGAGAAAACCCAGATGTAAAACTGAATAAAGAAGTGTCAGTCAGATGCAAGATGATACACCTCTCTTCATGCAATGAAATACATAGCAGGCCACACAGTAAGAACGTTGATGCATGTGTTCCTTCGTGATATTACACTTGCCTTTCCTTGTGTGTGTGATCTTCTTGGAATCCTCTATATCTATGTTTCTTGGGCTCCTACCTCCCTCATGCAATATGTATTTTATTCAGGGGGAAAAAACACAATGAAATATACAAAGTTTCCCTTTTGCTACATTGAAAATATTAAAGAAAAATGCCCAGGTACGCTGAAGAAAAAGATATTCAGAGCACATAACATACTTTGACTATATTTTTTATTTTAAATTGGGCAAAATCACATCATCTGTCCTTTACACAAGACAAATTAAAGGGTAATCCCTGGTGCCCTAAAGGACTTTAAAACCGAGGTTACCTTGAAGGAACATCTGGTTCTCTCTTGCCCTGTGCACGGCACAGATCGTTGATAGTAATCCATTGTTAGGTGGCCAGGCCACAGGAAAAGAACACCTGCTTTTGCTCTCCAGACTGAGCAGACTCAACAATCAACCTTTGTTTCCCAAACATTGTTACATTTCTTTAACAGAAAGGAAGGTGTTTTCTACACTGCAGCTCTATTCTCACCCTGCTTTTACTAATCTGTCTTTGGTTACTCTGACAGGAAAGGTTGTACCTAGAGAACATTTCCGCCTGCTGTTTTACACTCTACGCATCTCAAAGTGGCGACTAGATGCCCACACCTAACCACATGGAGAAATACAACCTTGGAGAAGTGAAGAGGAATACGTAACACAGCTTTGATGCTATTTGGAGCCCACCCTTGAAAGCATATGCATCCATTATGTTGCATTAAAAATAATAGCAGCCCAGAGCCATTACTTTGTCCAGGTCTTAAGTGACTGGAACAGTGGCTGAGCATTCATCAGACGTGACACTTTTTTTTTTCTTTACCAAGCTGCAAAATGAGTTTCCTTTAATGGTCTTTCATGTGCCCTCATATGCTCTCAGTCTCCTCAGTGGCACATTTTACATCCATGTTTAATATATATTTCTCGCATTCATTCCCCCTTGTAATTTTTTTTACGTCCTTAAAAAAATCTCGCATTTTCGGAGCAGACATGAAAAACAAGGTTGTAATCAGTTTTAGTTGCTCTTCAAGGAGCACCTTGGAAGAAGTCATTTTCCATGTTGAATTTTAAAGTAGAAAAATAACTGCTGTCCCTGAAGTCAGTGTGTTCCCCACAGTTGCCAAGTGCCGCCATTTATGCCCCGTAAGGATATACGTTTTTAATCCCTAAGGGCATGTCCCCCTCTGCCTCGATACTGTGTGTAGTGCCAATTTGACAACAATGCCAAGTAATGTCTGTATGTCTGTATCTTGGGCAGGGGCGGCTCGTCCATAAGGGCGATTGGGGCGACGCACTGCCTAGGGGAAAAGAAAAAAAAAGAAAAAAAATCCTGATGTATAAACGCAATATCCTTGTAAGTCGCGTAAATGACATGTACATTTAAATGTAACACTTTTGTCTGATCTGCCTCTGTATGTCATTGTCGAATCAGGTGTCGTTCAGTCAGCCTAAAGTCGTGCTTCAAATGGCCCCGCCCCTTCTGGGACCTCTCAGACCTCTCCCATTGACTCCCATGTTAAATCCATTTTTTTCACAAAACAGAGCTCTCAATGCATTCTCTATGGCTTCCGGGAGGGCTCGCCCCTCCATGTCGTGTCATAAGTAGTGGACGTAAAAGCCTATACGAACGTCATACAGCTTCGACAGAGGCATATTCTGTCAAGATGGCTGCCCTGTCCAGAATCGTTCTTTGACAGAAACTGCTTTTTAGTCGGCGTACTAATGAAGATAAATTGACAACAAAACAATTAGGACTTCCTAGACCAAATGTATCCATTCAACAGGTTTCTACAAAGGGAGGGAAATCCTACATCCAAGAATTGGAATGAAAGAAAATATCATGTGTCCTGTTAAGCTATGTTACATCATACAACATTTGAGACACGTGGATAATGAAAAAGTGGGATCATTTAATGTGGAGCCACATCATGTTTGCTTATGAAGGCTCCTGGATGCAACTTCCTTCCATAGCTTTCCACCTGTAACTTGCTACTCTATGTAGCAAGAGGGGACATATTACTGTTGTGTGCTGCCAATAGTGGACAAAAAGGTATTGCTGTATGAGTTAATCAACCTACTGAATGGGTCGCCTTAATCATTATCAAAAAAATTGCCCCCCCTGAGAATTTTTTCAGGAGCCGCCACTGATCTTGGGGTGGTGGTGGGAAGCAGTTTGGTGTTGTTTCTGGATCACTTTTTCTTGCAGAAGGGTGCTTGAGTCAATATCAGGTCTGTCTAAAATCTAAGGCTAAATCTGATGGTGCATCATCTCTGTCTGGGGCAGGTTCTGATTAGGGATAGAAGAAATTATCATTTTATGATTTCATTTCATTTTATTAATTTATATTGCACCATTTATAATAGACATTGCCTCAACGCACTTTACAGGGCCCAATGCCTGAAATCCCAGAGCAAGTACACAAACACAAAACGGAATGAATCTTGACAAGAACCCAGCTCAGAGGATACCAGCACAGAGACAGACACACTTCTGTCTGGAGTTGGTTAAGGAGAGGGTGAGTGAGCTTTCTGGGGGGTTGTATAGGATTTGTCCATAGGAAGACATGGAGACATGGCCTGGAGGTTGAGGATTTGGACTCAGATTGGGATTGTATTGGACACATATTGATTTGGACTCAGATTGGGATTGTATTGGACACATATTGATTTGGACTCAGATTGGAATTGTATTGGAAACATATTGATTTGGACTCAGATTGGGATTGTATTGGACACATATTGATTTGTTGTTGTTTCTTCCCTTCTCTATGGATTGCGGGGCCCTGACTGGTCTCAGCCAGATCATTTTCCTTTCAGTTTTACACTCTCCTGAAACACATATTTCTGCCCAACACTGTTTTCATCATATCTGTAAACTGTTTTTATAAGAAATTGTTTACTTCACTCAACAATTAAGTGGTGAGAATGGAAACATACTGAAAACCCGAGCAGCCAAAACAGCAATGAACTTTGTTTCGCTTCAGTTATACATCCCTCAACAGCACAATTTACTGGTGTAATATTGTTTCCTGAATATTTATACCATTAAATAATTCCCATGTTTGTGTTGTGTTTATGATTTAGTTTGATTGTTTATTTATCTTTTATGTTCTGCAAGGTCATTTAAAATGTCTTCCTGTTGCCTCTGACCTTGGTAAGCAGCCACCGGGTATGGTGGGGTGTGTTACTACAAACAGGTTAAATGACTGGGAAGACAGGCACACTCGTGTGGAGAAATGAACCAAAGGTGTCCCAGAGAAACAGCAAAGTCTACATAAAGGTAAATGTAGTGTGGATTTATAGTACACTCATTTGCTGACCTTTTGTTTGCAATAGATATCATATAGATTATGTGCACTACTGTGTTGAGGTATCGCATTAGGTTTATCATTAGTGTCTCTCTGCCACAAGTGAAGCATCATGTCTATTTGGGTAACTTTTCTGAAATGTATCTCGTTTGTTCAATAATTTATGAAGTGCTGGGAAGTGTGTTTATACGTCATTTCTTAATTCTCACAATGGAGCACAAACGACTGTCAACCAAATCTGGATGAAGCAAAACAACTTCCCCATGCAAGCCACTTCACTGTGTTACCACCACCATCCAGGGCAAAACTGTTGAATATGTCCGCAATTTCATTTATCTCAGACTCTTTGAACTTTGAACACCAGAAATATTCATAAACAATGTTGATAAAGATTCCAAGGCATTCACAAAATCAGCTGACTTATGACAACAAATACCAAAAAAATTATGAAAAACCCACAGCATCAGATCCACTGCACGGCCATTAGACACTCCGCCATGATGGGGGATGGAGGCAGAGGACAACACTGTGATTCAGTGCTTAACTTTTCAAACTTAACTTTCAAACTATTTGTATGATGAACAATAAACAAGGTAGACAATTCACATTCTAGATTTCATTTTAAGTGAGGACAGAAAAGACACACGCTAGCTGAAGGGGTTGGGGAGGACCACAGTCTGTTGTCCAGTCAACCCCCCACCACAGCCAGCAGCCAGAGACCTCGAGCCAGTGAGGTCAGGTCCTCACTGACGTAGTCATGGAAACTCACTGAGTGACCCTCTAGGCCATCAACACAATGACTAAAAAGCCCCAGGAGACCAAAACCATGCTCAGGGAAATGTCCTCGACCCTGAAAGAAATGGTTAGCAAATAAGTTGCATATCACGTGTAAGGAAACATTCAATGCTATGGGCATGATGCTGCAGAGGACTGTGATTTTCCCAACCTGTCCACAGGCTCGCGCTCTGAAATATTCCAGTGGCGAGAACAATCCAAGGTGGTTAAAAGATGAACCGCCAGGTTCACAGCTTCAGTTACATCAGACTCATTGTCTGACAAGAATCTTTAACAATATATAAACAATGCCAACAAATATGTCATATAAAACCACAAAATCAGAGCACTTTCCATTGTCCCCTGCCTAACTTAAAAATCATAATTCAGCTGGTATACTGTCTCACCTGGATCTTCACTATGCTGACCATTCCCAACAAAAACAAACTCACAGTGTCAGACCCACCTCCAAAGTCACTAGCCTCCCGACAAGCAATAACAGAGCGATCACACGCATACAACTCAACAAAAAGCAATGATCTCACCTTAAATCTACGTTTACACTACTGCGGGCCAGAGAGATGTGTGCTCTACATGGAGGAGTAACTGCTTTGGCAAGAGTTTCCTCTCTTCTGCCATAACATCCCTAATGATACCCCTCAATTGATATTGAATGCTTAAATGCAGCTTAAAAACATCGGTTAATGCAGTTCACAGTTCCAGCACTTCCAGAAAGGATCTTGGACTCGGCCTGAACATCATCCTCTTTCTCAAAGAGCAGTACCTTGTCTCAACACTGGAGCGGAAATAAGAAACACCGTGCCAGTTTGGACACCTCCAACAAATACCATTTTCTGAGGGATATGTGGTTTTAAGGAGCTCATTTTCTGTCTTTCCTAATCCTCTACTACATGAAAAAATTATTAGTTTCCATTCTGGTTAGACATGATTCATATATGGTTGATGCACAGGAGGGTGTATGGAAATCGGTATCCTTTGCCCCAACAAAACTACACGTGTACAACCAACCAGCGAAACCAACCAGTTACACCTTTGAGAAGTGTGGAGTACCTCACTTGAGAACTGTGGAGTCCCTCATGTGGGTAACTTCCCCCTGCCTCAGCCCACCAGTGTTAGGAGCAGTCAGGTGGCTTACACCAGACCTGCTTCAGTGAGGAAGATGGGGAGTCTGAAATTTGTAGGGAACTTCACTCACCCTCCAAACATCACCCCGGACCAGTTAAGTGCACTGCTGAATTCAAAGAAGGTCCCCATTTCTGGGTGTGCTGCCAGCTGTAGTGTTGCAACCACCCAGAAGACACTGCACAATCCCACTATGCCGCATGACAGTGACGGTGGGATATGTGAAACCCACTCCTGCCCAGGCCATCATCAAAGATATACAGAATTGACACACATATGCAGGTGAGAACTGGTTTAGTTTTTTGTTACTAAGAGATAAGTAAGTATTGATAAGGATCTACACTGATAGGCCATAAGAAATATGGGTGTTGATCTAGTGTCAGCTATGAGTGTGCAGGTGCCAGCAGAGGGGCAGCAGCTGCATCCTGACACTGCAGCATCTCAGGAGACTGAAGATGTGATTAATGGGGGAACAACAAACTCATTCACTGCTACATCATCTGCTGAGAGTGCTACGTCTCTGCATGATGAGGTCAACCTCAACAACAACATGGACTCTGCAACAAGTGATGACATGGCTGCCTTGCTGAATCCCTTCAATTTGTAGGGAATGTCCTGACTAATGCCATTTATGGTCAGAAAAACACAATGCCAAAAAAAAACAGGCCAGATGACTGACCCTGGCATTGTGACTTATGAAGGAGTCAATCCTCAAAGCCAGATAGTCTACCCAACTTCAGCCACCATTGCAGCTCCTGCAAGTGTCCCCACTGTGGTCTGGAACTCTGGGTTGGTCAATAATTTAACTCTGTTTACAAGCTACTCTACCTGCCAAGTGCCCGCTTACCACTATACTAGAGGAGAGCATCTGAGACAGATGAAGCACCACCGATGTTTGTCCTCCTACTACAAACAGCTGAAGCTCAATGCTGAGAATGCCCTCAGGATGCAGTCAGTGCACCCTCCAGAGCTCCAGAGGAAAAGAGCACACACCCCTGAGAGGAGTTCATATGAGCCTCCACTAAAGAGGCCTCTGCTAGACACAGGGGGCATCGTTATCCCAGATGACGCTGTAGAAAAACGCACTGGCATGCCTGCTGTATGGGACCTGGCTGTTAATATTGGATACCTGACTTCTTCTGAAGCAGACAATATAAAGAATAAAGAAATTAAGAATTCTTAGAGAAACCAAAATCTACATACTGTAGTTGAGTTATCAGTTTATTATTATTATTACTACATGTTCTAACATTATATTTTATACCTCAACAAAAAGTGACTTTTCATCACTATCCACTCAAATGTGTGTGTGTGTGTTTGGATATATAGGTGGTTGAGTGGGTGTGGTTTCTCTGTGTGTGCTAAGCTAAGGGATACATTGTCTATGATGTATTATTAACCATTAAGGTCTAGACATCTAACACTGGCTACTGCATACTGACAACTCCAACTGAGGTTGTAAAACAAAAAAGAGAATATTCTTTGTTTTTAGCTATTCGTCAGGCTTCAGGAAAACTGCAGTGTTGTCAAGTGGAATGACCACCTGATATGTTTAACTTACACTAACAATACATTCGACCCTATTGTTATTCACTGTTTCTCTCAAAGTAAAGCCCTGTGCAACACACCATTACTTCTGAAGATGTTATATGTAAGTCCATGAAATGAACGAAAGAAGTGCGTTTACAAGAATCCACAAGGATCTAAATAGCTCAAAGTACTAATAGGCAGTAAAATAAGTCAACACATTCATGTCCTTCAAGTTTTCTGTTTTCAGGTCAACATGTAAATGGATATCTGAGCGTCTATTTGTATGTTTGAGTCTCAAAAAGCATTAGCTCCCTCTCACACTGTGTCTTACCATTAGCCTTCTGTTATTATCATCACGCCTTATTTGGACAATCAGAGTTTGTAATCAGTGGAGGGTGTCAGTGAATATGGATAAGATTTCAAATTAAGGTAAAAAGGAAGCCCAGTTCATGACTAAAATGACTTAAAAAAAAACCATTCACCACACATGAAGACATAGTTCCTTATGTACAATTGACTGTTTTATACCAGTAAAGAAATACAACAATGTTTAATTATATACATGAGTCTGTTTATTTCAACGGATAGCAAATTACCTTGCAAACAGTTTGGGCATTTACTGCTAACCGATCAATATGACTCTAATCACAAGGCCTACCTCACCAAGCTGGAAGCCATTATCTGGAGGCAACCCTGCCAGGCATCCCTAACACATTCAGTTTAATGAGCCACTAGTCCCCCCATGTCTGTGACTCTGACACCAGAAATGTCTTGCCTGTCCCCACACACTGATAAGAATATTTGGAGGCTCATTTTGCAGTGGCTGGATACGCCAGGCTGGACTGGGTGTAGGCCCTGCTGGAATGATGCTAGTGAGGGAGCAGAAGGAGAGACATTAGAGAGGATAGGATGCTCATCCGAAACTGTGCGCCATTAGAGCGGTGTGTGTGACTGTGTGTATTTGTATGTGTGTGCCTGTGTGTGCATGTGTGTGCATGTGTGTATTTGTATTTGTGTGTCTGTGTGTATTTGTGTGTGTGTGTGTGTGTGTGTGTGTGTGTGTGTGTGTGTGTGTGTGTGTAAGTCTGGAGTCAGATGTGATGCAAGTATTTCCAAATTCTGTGTGTAGTTGTGTAGGGCAGACATACAATACACACGAAAAAAATAACGTTAGGTTTGGAAATGAAAGAAATCACTATAAACAAATTGGGGGAAAAGTCATAAAGTTGTGGATAAAAAAAGCTCAAATTACCTTTATCCATGGGACCCACAAGTCTCATTTCACGTATAGACATGTAAGGCACACAGGGTGAGTGACATCACGTAGAAGGTAGCTTTCCAGTGGAGGAAAACACATCTTGTGTGGCTCAACAGCAAAAGGAGACATCACCACAGCTATCTAATGACATGTAAAAGTTGCAATGATGTGCGCTATGACAAACAATTTGAAAGGAGGAATAAATAATATATTTGTCACGTTTGTGGCATTCTCCATTTGCGGAGATTTCAGCCCCTTGGCAGCCATTTTCTTTACTGTTTTTTCACTGTCACCCCTTTCCTGTGCTACAAATTAATGAGAATACCACATACAGCTTGATGATATAGATGATTCTCAAGTTCTTGTTCACAGGGATCTGATAGTCCCAAGACATCAGACATTGGGAGTGGCAGCCATCTTCTCTGCCCCTCAATGCACACGCCTTTTACATGCACAGGTGGGGCTCTGCTTGACCATGGGTATTAAAAGGCAAGGCAATTTTATTAAGCTTCACTAAGCACAAGAAATGTATTTAATTAAAGCTGGCCTGAGGTCATAAACTGATTTTTATAATGAGAAAGATCAAGAACTCATATCTGGTTTCCGTCTAAGGTTAAGTGTTTTGGTTTCATTGAATCCGTTCATTATAAGGTATGAGAGAATTAAATTACAGTCGTGTTAATAAAAGAAGAATCATATTATCTTGGGTGGCATTGTAGTAATTGAAGGAACATGCCATGCTGAAAGGGCTTTCAATGACCAAACGAAAGGTATGGCAGGAAGCAAGTTCATTTTTAGCAACAACAGAAACCTTTTGTGTTTATAGATTTATCAAGCTAACTTCAGTCATATTCCACCAAACAAGCCAGGAGAAAAAAGGTTCAGTTCTACAGACGAGCACTTCGAGTTACTGAACATGGCTGTACAGTAAGATATATCCAAAGGTTTTCCAACACAGTTCACATCCAGCTGATGAACCCTAATAGGCCGTACTTACTGTAGAAATCCTTGAATATATGATTGAGGAGTTAATCTTTGCTACAATGTTGACAGCCCAAAAGGTGCCTCCAAAACTTTAGAGTGCAGTGATGAGTCTCATCAACATATTGTCAAAGCCTGATTTCAAAGGGAAATAGAATGAGTCACCAGTACTGAAGACCCCATCACCAGCAGTGTGTTTACTGCAATGCATGAGGTTCCATTCTCAAATCGCTCACATTTCCAGAGGAGTTTCCCCAGACAATAGCAACAGGGAAGACAGCAAATAGGTGGTAGGTGTATAAATTACGTGTGGGTGGAGAATCTGAAAATATATTCTTGGAGGGCAAAATGTAACAAAACAAAGACCTGAATAAAGGTATGTGGAGGTGGAGAATCTAAAAAAAGGTGAGATTAAGTGCAGAGTGTGGAGGAGACAGATACAGTGAAGTTTGGGTATAGAAAATAAGGCTCTTTTCAATAAAACAATGTGTGAGCAGTGGCCTGCAGGAATTCTCTCACTGTGGAGAGTAATAGTTGCTGTTCAATTCATCAGTAATCCCATGCATCTTGAGTCTGTGGTAGTGGGGTGGCACAAAGTCTTCTGCCTTGGTGGTCTTTGATAAGTTCAGAGGAATTTCCTCTGCTTCCTTTGTCTATTCCGGTTATTGAAAATGCTAATTCTAAAGGAACTGACATCAAAGACACCCTCAGAAACTGACGAGAAGCCAAGTTCTGTGTAATTTACTGGGGACCGAGGGGAATGCTTTTCTGACATAACAGTGAAAGAGAAAATGTTTCTGCTCCGAAAGGCAGATATCCCTCTGATAATTTGTTGTCCAGATTATCACATCACAGTAAGAAGACTGGCACAGGCCACAAGCTACTTTGGAATTGGAACAGATTAAAGAGGCTTTCAATTGACTGTATGTTTCATCAATTTCTTTTCTTTTCTTTTTTTGGAAAAAAAACTGAACAAAAGAGAAAAAAAAAATAACAGCAACACAGTGGATGCTCATATAACACATCTTATGTGAACTTGACCTTGACATCCATTTACTCTTGGAGAAATACCAAACAACTCTCTGTGTACGGTGCACAGGGTGCTCCATGAACAAAAAACGGACCCGAGGTTGTCCGACTTCTCCGAGTCTGCATTACAAACACTGCTTACAGGTTAGGTCCTTGGCAGCACACTCTTCTTATATCCAAAACACACCTGAAGAAAACGTTGGAAAAAAACACGACAATATGAGCTGAACGCCTCACTGCTCATTTCAGTTACGGTGACACTTCTGCTCCTGTTTCTTTACTTCAGACCTGACCTCCCACTCTGCTGATGGATGGCCCAGGTCCAGCAGTGATGGCTAAATATCCATCAGACCAAGTCGGTCATGATGAATGAATCTGTCCTCTATCAGTCATGCTTTACCTTATGAGCTATTGTCCTCTCATGAGACAAGTATAAATCCTTCATTGTCTCCTGACCTATCATCTGTAATAATGTGTTGAAGTCTACAATTATGATCCAATTGTTAATCAATCCTAGTAGAGCCAGATGGGTTGTCTACAGTGGCCATACTTGCTTCTTTCATACACTGGGCCTGTGATTTGGACCTAATGCTCATATTGAAATGTGTGATGGTTCCCAGGGAGCTTTGACATAAATCAGTCTGAGGTTCATACTTTCTGTCAGTACATTTATTAAGCTGCTCTGCTTTAATTATGTGACTATCTGAAGGCACTTCATTTTAATTTGAGGTCATCACATTCGGTCTACAATGTAATCACATAATGTTGGTGAAGGTTGGAAAAATGACAAATCTATACTTGTGTTGTTTTCAAACTGTATTTGACATTTTTTAACAACAAAGCCATTTAGGGGAGTGAGACTACAATCAAGTAATCTTGACAAAAACAAGCACGTGTTTGCTCTTCAGCAAACCCCATTACTTTTGCATCAGTATGGTCTCCATGCCCCAGAGCCTGGGCACACTCATTGTCATGACCTCAATAGGCTGTTTACACAACACAATAGACCTTTTCAACCATTTTCGGTAAAACATTTTAAATTTGATTATTTATGAGCAGTATGATATTTTAGCAACGTTGAAACTAACTCTCTGTTGTTCCTGATGACACCAAAGGCTATCTTGCAAGGACTGTAAAAAGTAAAAACTTGTCTTTGTCCTGAATCCATTGTAATTGAAACAAAAACATACACACACACACTCACACATCACATGTGCACACACACAAATTACCAAAACTCTAAATACCACTTACACACATACTGACTGTAGAATTGTCAAAATACTCAAACACACACACAAACACACACTCCCACACACACACGTACTGACTGTAGAATTGTCAAAATACTCAAACACACACACAAACACACACTCCCACACACACAGGTAGCGCCTGCAGCCCTAACAAGGGGTAGCAGTAGAGGACACTAACATCTAGGTTCGGGGAGAGGTATGCCTTGACTAACTCACAAAAGGAGTTGATGTTGAGATGAACAGAATCAGAGTCAGATGTCTTCTGGGAACAGATCCTACAGTAGGCCACAACACTTACACGACAGTCCACAGTCTCACTGGGCTGGGCTCGCCATCACAGAATCTTCCAGACTCTCTAGTTCAAGAAAACAATCTACACAAATAGTGCAGACTAATAAGTATTCTATTCTTACTGTTTCTAACATGAGACATAATTAACTTATTTTCTTAATTAAAACCATCTTATACAGTATAACCAAATAACTAAGGATATGCTTGATTACAATGAGAGGAATTACCACATATTGCATCAACAGATCATCATTAACAAATTAATTACTTTTCTTTTCTTGCCTTCTAACATATCCCTTTTTGTACATCATTTTGATATGCTCCACATTGACATGCACATGTATTGAAATGTCACTACTAGTTCAAAATACATATTTACAGAAAATCAAAATTAGTTCAAACGCAATATAGCTGTATTAAAACCATTAAAATGTGCTACCCTACAAAACCGAATGGCTCAAATAGCAAAAGAATAAGTGCCACGCATCACAAATGCTCTGCACTGGTCTTAGCTGCTGCTCTGCTAACCAAGCTAGCGCGTAACACTAACTAGCTATTGGCTTTAGCTATCTTCTATTAACACATCTATGAACATTTTGTGAGTCGGGGACAGATTAAAGATGGTCTAAAGAATGACCACCATGGCCCAGAAGTGCTGTTCAATAAATGCAACTGGCAAAGAAGAAGACATTAAATTCACAAAGACACAGGAACCAAAGACCACTGGTGCACATGCATATCTTAGAGAAGTGTGAGAAAATGTAGCTGAAACCTTTAAAACACAAATTCTTTACCTGCTCTTATGGCTATTTGGTTTTCCTGAGAGAAAACATAGGTCAGCATTAATGCCTGCAAAGTGACCTCGGTGTTATCAAAGTTTTCTTTGACTTAGCTTTTTTTTTTTTCAACGAGCTTCCCGTGTTTTCATTGGTGCAGAAATCAAGACGTGTGGTGTAAAAGGAGTCTGAAAGGTCCACTGAGAGTCTCAGGTATTCATACCTTAGAGTCCCTGTGCAATAATTTACACCTCATCCTTTGCATACACATGTCTGACTGTGTGAGTGAGGACGTATAATTGGTTTCTCTGAAAATGACAAGCCTTATTTTATCACAGGGTTCGCTCAGTGGGTTGCATCTTGAGATAAATTGGTCCGGCAGTGTCTGTCAAGGCTGATGGATGGCATTGGGCCTAATGTATCCAATGGTAACATGAATGCAGAAGAAGTATCACATTTATCTCTTCCTTATACTGCTGAGGTTTTGTTATCACATAGAGGGACTCACTTGCATGACCTTTGAATCGGGCAGGTTTAACGGGTTGCACATCAATTAGCTTTGCTAAAAGTGTGTGTTTAGATGAGGAGACAACATGCATACTAGTTCTTCAAATAACAGCACCAGCATTATATTATTTCTCAGAGGCAGATAAATCATGCAGGATTATTAAAGGACACGAAACAACTGGCTGTATTACAATGTTTGCAAAATGTGCTTGTATTAAACAGGACATTTTAATGAAATATGCCAATTATTGCTGTGTATCCTATGCCTGAGACCAAGGATATCGTTTAATTTAAACAGAGACAGTTTTTGTGGATCAAATTAAACCAAATCCAAATAAAGAATCCACACCGCTGTCATCTCAAAATAATATCATTCACAAACGACTTTAATGCCATAAGTCCTGTAATAAACACGACACAGAAAAGAAAAGAGGATTACTTGAAAATGAGCCTCTTGGAGAATATGTGAGCCGCTGAGTTCATGGACCTGGTTAAATCCTTAATCTGGCCTGTATCTGATTAATCTGAAACAGTTTTATTGTTTCTGTTTCTGCAATGAGGAGTTGTAGAGTAAGCCTAATAAAACCTGTAGTGTTGATGGTTCACCTTCATCCCATTGTTGCTTCTTATGTAAAGACCTTTTTTACATTAGTGGTAATGTCGTTTGCAGTTTTGAGTTCAACAGGCAGTACTAACTGCGAGGGTAGGTATCTCCAGCAGAAACTGTTGTTGTGCAAAATGTAATGTTTCACCTCATAGGGTTTCACGAAGAAGCAGCTCATACTAATTTTAAAACAAATGAACCCAGTGGGGGAAAACTGCTTGTGGTTAGGGACATATTGGCTTCAAATTGAGTTAACTGTACCTTTGTGTATAGACCTAGAATGACCAGCAATAGACGTGTAGCCTCACACCCTGTGCATTGCTTTTAGCATATATTCTGGCCAGTGGTAACACATTGCTGTTGTACTGTCAAGATGATGGCCCAATACAAATATTTACTTGAATGAAAGTAAAGGAAATCCGCAGAATTTGTTTCCTAATTTGTGTCAGGACAAAAGAAACCCAGGAACCAGGAAAATACTTTTATTGACTTTCACTTTGACACTTTGAGTTGTTAAGATCCTTTATTCATAGTTGCAGAAGAGAGGGCATAGGGCAAAACTATTGTAACCACATAACACAGCAAACAGCATACAGCAAAAGAGAAGATAAAACAGATGAGATGATAAAAAACAAAATGTGCAAAAAACCTAGAAACCTCTTATTGGGTCACAGAAAATGTCAAAATAATGAAAGACTTCAGAGATCAAAGCTCACTTTAAGAGCAGGAAGCTCCTTCCAACAGGTGCTTCACCTTGCAAAGTTTGAGTCAGACTTCAAATTTCAAGTACCGTTTTGGTTGAAAGGCTAAGGCTAAGTTCAAGGCTAAGAAATACTTGTGTGTGGGGGTTTTGTGTGTCTGTGTGTGTGTGTGTGTGTGTCAATACTGGCAAACATTTCAAAAGACAGCACCACTCCGGGTCCTCAGGCAAAGTGCACGCCATAAACAATGTCAGCTTCTCAGGTCAGGGCAGACATATGCTAATGTGTGACCTTCTGCTAGTGCAGGGGGAGGATTAGCTCTCAGCTCTCTGAGATCTCTCTGTGGCTTTGAGTCTCTCTGACACGCAGCCTTTTGTGGAAAAATAAACCTCTTGATACTTTCAAATAGTGCGCACTGCATGAATGCCATTTTAACCAGGTACATCCCAGCAAACAAAATAACGTCCCCTTGACGTCCTCTAATGGTCCTCTCCGAACGTTCCCTAAGCGTAAATGTGTATGGTTCCCTTGACAGCCTGGGGACGTTCTGCAGGACGTTCCAAGAACGTCCCAACGACATTGAGGGGACGTCTGGGAAACGTTTTCTAGACGTCCTGTGGACGTTATTTAAGGACGTTCAAAGGACGCACTGCAAACATAGTAGGGACGTTGGGGTAACGACCATTTTAGCAATGCTATAGATGTGCTTTTGACGACCTTTAGTTGCCTTATATGGCACTTATTATTATTATTTGTTGTTGTTTCTGTCGCTGTGACTTACTTCTACTAGACTACTACCATTTTTATTTTCTCCAAACTAAAAGAAAGACATATTCAGGATAAAATGTGGTGATATTTATAATGTAATATCGTTTTAATATTAGTAATAAAAAATACAAATACAAGTTCAACGTTAGAATTCCTCTTCCACTTCCCCAAAGGACAGCGTAGTTCAACAGTCAGCCAAACTCGATCTCACGAGCCAGGTAGCTAGCGCCTTGCTCCTTTATTGATGTTCAGGTGAAATTTATGAGTGAAACTGTAATACACAAAAACGGAAAATACTTAGAAGGTATCTTAACTAAACACCACAAGTTACTATTAGATTAATTACACCAAGAATCAGAGCAACAACAGATTACAGCACAGCCGGCTAACAAGGGCTAACGTTAGCCATTAACGGAATTATGAATGAATAGTGTGATAGCTAACTGTCATATCGCTATATTAGAACATAACGTAAATTACTAATAATTAACACTAACACAGTTAATAGAAATTAAACTTAGATCACTTAAACATGTTTATCACAGTGTGAGACAGCCAACAAATTTACAGTCATTGTTTTCGAGGGTGTGAAGAAAAGCATATGTTTCTAACTGTCTAACAGCTGTACTAATGTGGTGTCTAAACACGGTCGTCACGCGGTCTCAGCAAACAGAAGTTGAACAGCAGATGTAGAATTCTTCAGCACGGATTTATTGCATAATTTAAACAGCAATAGAGATGGACTGACTTTGACCCACGCCACTGTATTTAAAAGTTTATCTAACATTCCCACAACAGCCCTGAATGGCTGACCCCTTCAACCAATGAAACCTCTGACCTCTCATCTGACTTAATCCATACAGAAGGTGATGCTGTACCTAATGACCCACCCCTTATTTTTCTTAGGTCAACACCCCCTCATTTGAGATCTCAATAGTATACAGATATGTAACTAACCCACATTAAACACTCAAACTAATTAAATGGGTTACCTGGCAAATCCCTTCTTAGTCATATAAAAATATCCCACACTAACTGTCACAGCTGTTGCCTATCCCACGAGACGAGCATTTGAACTAAAAGGTCTGTGAACAGAAACCAATACTATACTGTGTGCGTGTCCATGACAACAAAAGTTGCAGGCTGGTTGGTAAACGAAAGACCGAATGTGAACGTCAGTGGGATGTTTTTGAAGGTCCGAATGCGAACCTCCCGCAGAGGACCGCAGGTAAACGTTACGGGGACGTTTTTGAAGGACGTGAACGTTCCCTAAAAGTCCGATTTACGGCTCATTGCGAACGTCACAGAAGGACCGAAGCTAGACTTGATACGAACGTCAACAACGTCCTGGTAACGTCCGCTAGCGAACGTTGTGGCGGGGACCAATCGGGGACGTCGCAAATGTCCTGTTAACGTCCGGGGGACGTCCCCTGTTTGCTGGGATCTGAAGGGCACTTCCATTCAGAAAACACACCACTACACTACTATTCAGGCGAATATGAATAGTGACAAAATAGAGCAGAACACTTTACAAATTCATGTTACAAACGTTAAAATGCTTTTATGCAAAGCAAAGGGCACGTAAATGGCCGTGTTTCCAACAGAAGACAACCAAGAGAGCTATGAACTGTCTAGAGCAGTGCAGAAACAGAAGTCTGCTACGAGGACTTTGGGTGGGAATTTTTGATCTGGACATATTTATAAGGGGAAAAGGTGAAATGGAGGAGATTTGGGGGATGTCCAATAGCTGTAAAGATGGGGTCTGAGTCCACTCTTTCCTCTCTGCTCTCTTAACTCCAGGGGGCACACTGCAGGAGGAGAAGTCACTTCAGTAGATGTAGTACGTGTTAGTATTGCAGAGAAATGGAAGGAAAATGACAGGATAGCAAGTCTCTCACAGCCATTGCTGTCTCTGCTCCTCATTCTCACAAACATACTAAGCTAAAAAATGAGTAACATGTTACATGATTGTACAGGTATGTGTTTAGTGTTTTCTTGGCTCGTTCTCAGCAGCATATTTACCACTTGACACTAAAGGGAGTGTAGAAATGAATGGGGTTTCATGACAGTTCAGTCACTGTTGTGCTCGGACTTGTATGCTCCCTGTCCAACATGGTATGGCAACATAACATTCTAAGATCTTATACATAGGTTACTCTGACAGAAAGAGAGTGTGTGTGTGTGTTTGTGAGGGATTGGAGGGGTTTGCTTTGTCTTCTGCTGGACAGAATTCGAACCAACAGAAAACTATGCTCATGCTCGAAAGACAACCACTGAACAAATATCCCTTGAGAAAAGAATGACTTTTAATGTGAAGTTATGGCATCTTCCAGTCATACAATTTTAGAATCCCAGTGTTATCCTGAATCGACAATAGTTCAATCCACTTATTCACATCGAGAGAGATGAGGCCGTCCTCCATGCCCATTCAAAGAAGCCGCGTTGGGGATCATTCTCCCCCTCCTGAATTGCCTATTCTCTCATTTCATCCTGTAGCATATCAAATATCAAATATCTGTCTGTGAGGCTCATCTGTCTTCTCTCTACTAATAGCACTCAAGGTGAGAAGAAGGTTATGATTCAACATACTCTTGCCAAAATATCCACATACGCTCAAAGGTCTATGGCGACACTTGACGACACACAAAAAAAATCAGTTCTCTTATTGCCAAACACCTTAAGTCACTCTGTAGTCTCTGCTGGATGATTTCTGTTTAAGCAGCCTTTGAACATGCTCTCAGGGGGTGATTTACCTTGTGGGAACTCATCAGAGGAGGAGATGGATTTGGAACCAAATGTTTACTTTAAGTGCCATTTTGTGGCTTAAATCTGTACGTATAAGTAGGCAGTGGGTGGTGAACAAGCGTAAGCTCCCTGGAAGAAAATGCCAGGTTGTTAGATGGCCAGACATTAATTTGCAATTGCCACACAGCACAAGGTCTGAGAACCCTCCACAGGCTTTTATTTTGTTTAGAGATGCCCTCTATGGGCACAGATCAAAGTTACATTGAAAGTAATTGGATTCGTTTATTACAACAAAAGTGCTGAAAAAGAGGCAGTGAGCATGGAGTTGAGTGGAGGAGTCTGCATTTGATATGGTGCAGAATTAAAAAGCCAGGCAGAAAGAAATGGAGGTCTGTGAATTCTCTTCATCCCAAGCAGCTAGTACACATTTCAGCTGTATTCCTTGATGCCATTGGTGGGGACAATTTACTGTATTTAAATTGGCACATGAAGTTTTTTTTTTTTTTTTTTTGCAAGCCGTATGATTGCACCTAAAAATCAATGTAAAGGGACATCCTATTATTATCCCGACTCTATGACAATTTTTCATTGTTGCCTTTCTTCTCTTTGTTCAAAAGAAGAACATTATGCAAAATGATATTCATTCCTTTGAAGGTCTCAAGAAAAGATCGTTCTCCATTTTTGTGCCCATTGGGATTGTTCCTCCACGGTGAATAGAGTTCTATATTTGTCCTGGTTGCAGCTCTGTGTATTAAAATTATGTCATTATTGTCCATCCTAACATACATTCCTGGCAAGTGAACTCCAGTGGCTCTGTGTAAAACTACTCAATCATCAAGCTCAACCTGATTTTTTTTCTTCAGTTTGCTTTATTGTTGTGTTCATTTGAATGTTTGTTTGTTCTGCTCTGGCAGACTACAGAGTTAAATTCACTCATGAAGCATATTTTCAAATGTCCATGAAAACGTAAGCCTTTTGAGGAGCTTTGACAACCTTAGCCACTCACAGAGTGCCTCTCATATCTGTAAGGTTAGAAGACAGTGTTGTAGTAAAGTCACTAAGTCAGAGTCACCAAAGATGTCGGAGTCATCAATAAACTATCAGATGGATTAATCAGGAATAAAGAAAATGTGCTCTTCTTTGAATAAAGTTAATTGAAGTATCTGTTGTTTGCCATGTGTGGTGAACATCTCACTGCCAAGGCTTGTTTAATTCATGTGTCACAAACTGGAGACTTGAAACAAAGAAATAGGATGCAAACGCTCAAGGCGTGTTTTACTGAGATAAATCAAAGTGCCACGATGGGCAAACAAGGCAGAGTTCACAGGACTGGAGGACAGTACATCTTGCTGATCACAAACAATTACACACAAAGACAAAGGAAAAGCCCAAGGCTTACATAGGAGCTCAGTGAATACATTGGTTACAGGTGAGAACTAAACTTAATTAATACATAGGCTACAGGTGAGAACTCAATTAAATTAACACATTGGCTACAGGTGAGAACCAAATTCAATTAACACATTGGCTACAGGTGAGAACCAAACATGGAGGGAAAACTAAGGTGTGAGGGAAATACTAAACACAGGAGAGGATGAACGGACTGGAGTAGCATATGGAGCAAGAGCAGGAACAGGAACAGAGGAGCGTGCAGCAGAGGTTGTGACATCATGTTGATGGAATCTCTGCATTTATATGCTCACACAAGAACCACCATGCAACCACAAATCAGGCCAGGAAAACATCAATATGCGGTTCCATCAATGTCAATGGCTAAATGCTTCACACAGCAAATTCATATATGTGATAAATTATTAGTATCAATATAGCTGTCAATATCTTTTTCCAAATTAGTATGGCCTATTCCAAAAAAAACTAACAGAAAAAGTCAGTCAGGCCGATATACACCAAAAATGTTCAGTTGTACCTCAAAGCAACTGTAGAGACAATGTTTTGCAGAATGTGATTGAACTGCATGTATAGTGCATAAGCATTTCCGTTATATGGATAATATTATTAACAATCTGTTCTTGGGAAAACATATATTTGTTTGTCAGGAGCATGCACAGGCTGTAAACGTGCTCACGAGAGAGCAAAGAAAATATACAGGGTGGAGTGGACGTTGTGAGAGAAGATGAGAGGAGCAAACACGGAGGAAATGGGTAATGCAACATCAAACTATATCTGTATAAACGGTATTGTCTCATCCTATTTCTTGTTTGAAAAGTGTACCTATATACTGATATAGCGCCCAGCCCTACCTCGTCTCAATCTTCGAGCCCAAATGCAGTCAATGCCTGAGTCCCAGTCTGAGTTTGAGTCATCAGAACTCAAGTTCAATAAAATCAGGAAAAGGAGCATTATACAACACTCCTTTGTATGTCGCTTTGGATAAAAGCATCTGCTAAATGACTCAATGTAATGTAATGTAATATTTCTTGTTGGCTTATGGATCTCTTCATTATTCCAAAAAACAAAATAGAATTAACCTCCATGTCAATTAAGTCCATTATGCCCCTGAAGTTACTTCAGTCAAATCACTGACAGGGATTCCAGGATCTGTAAAACATGGCATTTAGATTTTTCTGTTAAATTCCGACCTGCTTCCTCGGTTATGTTTTCTTTATTTTGTCATTTATTCTTCATTTCCTCTTTTATGTTTGTATACTCATCTCTCCTTTCATTTTCAAACACTTCACTCCCTGCCCGTGTGTGTGCCCCGTCTTAGGTGATTGTCTGCTCCACCTTGATTGTTTTCACCTGTTCCTCATCCTCCTTTCCTACCTAGTGTGTTTAGTTTGTGTGTTCCTCCTTCTCAGTGCCAGTTCGTCTTTGTAACACTGTGTATAGCGTTCAAGCTTTGTCTAGTGTATCTCTCTCCTAGTGTTTTTTGACCTCTGCTTAGTTTCTTCTCGGACCCTGTCTTCACCTACTCCCTGTCGGATTTGCTTGCCTGATCTCCGGACAGACTACCTGTGTGCCGAACCGAACCCATCCCGCAACCTGCCTTCACCTTCTCCTTGACGGAATTGTTTGCCTGACCTCCGGACTGACTACATGTGTACCGAATCCTGCCAGTAAAGATATTGTTTGATCAGGATTCCTGTTTCTGAGTCATGCTATTGAGTCTATTGCCTGTCACATCATCAACCGTTACATGTTCATTACAAACACAGGACATCTACTTTGGGTCCTCAATGACATGTCACAGTAATTACATGCATTTTACATTCAATCAACTGATTTTACATTCAATCAACTGATTTTACATTCAATCAATCTCATACTTAAGGTTATATGGTTGCTGGTGTTGAATACTGCACGCTCAGTGAAATATTGGTTTTTATTATTATTTTATTATATTTGGGGCAGTTATTGAAATATTTCTCCAGAGCAACCACTGTGTGCTGACCAAACAATGACATCTCAGCATTTAAAGCCAGGACAATGTGAGAGAAAACAAATTAGTTTGTTCACACACACATGCATAAATACATACAGAGAATGGCTTCATTTAAATATTTAGCAATAAACTTCCTTTAAGAATACAAAATAAAATAATAATAATAACAATAAGAAAAACAACAACAATAATGAAATAACAATAAGGGGCCACTCTTAAGGAGTACCTATGGTCTGAATTCCCACTGCAGCTCATTTAAAACTAGTGCACACTTCACTTTCTCTCTCATAGTCACTTCGACACTACACACATATTTTCTGTAGGAGTTTTGCTGGTTTCTCCACTACTCTAGGGGGTCACAGGTGTGACTTGCACGCACTGCACAGGTGAGGACAACTCACCTGCGGGGACCGCTCACCACAGAGATGTGCTCCATGCTGACTGCTCTGCACACGCACACACACACACGCACACACACGCGCACACACACACACACGCACACACACGCGCACACACACACACCCACACACACACACACACACACACACACACACACACCCTATCTCTCTCTCTCTCTCTCTCTCTCTCATGCACACAAACACACACACACACACAGACACACTCACTGCACATACACACACACACTGTCTCTCTCTCTCTCTTTCTCTCTCTCAGGAACACACACAGACATACACACTCACTGCATATACACACACACACACACACACACAAACACACACGTAGCAGTCTCTCTGCCATGCCATCTAACAGGCCTGGGGAGGTGAGAGGGACCCTAATGTGGGAACTGTCCCTGCAGGAGCTTCACACTGACCAGGTACAGAAAGTGCATGTGAGAAAACACCTCTCTTCAGATCAGCCTCTCTCTCTCTCTTTCTCTCTCACACACACACACACACACACACACACACACACACACACACACACACACACTGTAAGGCAAAACTGAGAATGTTGAAATCTTATAAATTGACTCACAGGGATTCAAACAGGCCTTCTCTCTGATCTCACAAAAACACTTGCATTGTTTACATGTACAACAAGCCTCGCACAAAATGGAGGTATCGGTGTATCACCAGCCATTTTGTGGCACAAAGGACTCTAGGATGGGGAAGGATTCTTCTTATCTTCTGCCTTGATCTTATTCTATCCTTCTATCTGCTTCCCCACATCACCTCTCTTCTCTATCACTTCCTCACACATCTCTTTCTCTCACTCGTTTGGGCTTAGGATCAGATTCTTCGCATTCAATGCATGTGGTGTAATTGGCAACCATTATATTTTACACTGGGCGACCATTTTATTTAAGACAATTGTCATTGTTTATGGTTGTTACTACCAGTTTGGCTTTCTGCCTTACATTTAAGTTACATTTAAGACACCAATTGTACAATTGTAAAAATAACAGTTTTTTGTTAATTGTTATAATAAACTGTTCATTCATTCAGCAAATATAAAAGTCTTTTTGTGCCACGCCTTTGTATTTCTAATGTTTCATAGTGCACGGTAATGCTAAAAATAACAGCATCATTTAATCGAGTCAGATTAATTGGTTTTAGTGATCTTACAAAAGGTGCAGGAGGTGGATTATTACAATTATTACACCACACTGATGAAAATTGCAATTACAAAGCATATAGGCCTTAACAGGATGAAATGAGACAGTAGGCCACTGACTTGAAGTGAAGTGCAGCTATTAACAACAGACACAGGCACAGACATGCACACATGCTCAGACACACACACAAACACACACACACACACACACACACACACAAACACACACACACACACACACACACACACACACACACACACACACACACACACACACACACACACACACACTTTACAATTGATGAATCCATTCATTTAAACTTCACTTTGGATTTTGGATGATGAAAGTAAAGCAATACTACCAGTGTATTAGGTTTTAAAATTTTAATGTTTCATCTGCCATTGCCAAAAACAGTGCTCACTTATGGGCTAATTAGATCTAGCCTTGGGCAGAGCTACCAAAGTTGACACCTACACACACATAATCTGAAGGGTAGGGTTAGATAATATGGCTCATTACCAGACATCTGAGATAATTGGCTGTTAGTCTGAGCAGTCATGAGTTAAATTTCCCAGCAGAACAAAAATAAACTCTGTTTTACTGTGTCTCTAATCTTCAAAACATAACTGTATTATCAGACTGTCCTTGAGCCCTGAGTTTTAGGGATAGCAATCCTGAAATATGCGTGGAGTGATACGTGGAGTGACCGTGTTCAACACTGCTGTTAACTCAATTTGAACCTGAGCCTTTAGAATGTAATGTATAGATGGCTCTGTGAATCAATGGAGTATATTAGATTTAGATGTTTTGAATATCTTGCTTCCTGCTTCATGTCATGGCTACGGCTACAATGCTAACATTAGAGTAAAAAGATCTCTATTACATACTGTAAAGAACATAGTAGGTGTTGGTAGTATCAGAAAACAGACTTCTTCAATGTGGTGTATACGCTGTACATCAGAAGTAATGTAAGGTTCTCAAGGTAATGTATCAACATTCATTTGCTGTGGTCTACCTCTCTCTATCTCTCTCTCTCTCTCTCTCTCTCTCTCTCTCTCTCTCTCTCTCGCTCTCTCTCTCTCTCACACACACACACACACACACAAACACACACACACACCTCAAACAGCCTTATTTATCAATACGCAAACAATGATTAATGTCCAACGCACATCTTGTTGGTATCAATACAGGATGTCAGTGAGATTCATATTCCCAGACAGCCAGCCTAATTCAATGGAAATAGATTCCTGTCATGGGAGTGGATTTGAGTTCCAAACTGTCTGTCCATTCCAATATATGGTGCCTCGTGTATTTTATTACCTGATACATTTTAAGTAAAATACTCCCAGACTGGTATACCATGGTCTAGTTTTATTAAGTCTGAAAGCAGAGGTGAATAGAGATGACTATGCTGTGCCCTTTTCATGTGTTTCTGTATAACAGACATGATATGAGAGCAAGAAAAAGGGTAAGATTGTGTTTTGAACGTTGATTTAATTAAATTCACATTAGCCTAATGAACTAGGTAAACAGGTGAACAGTGGTTCCCTGTATAGGTAGGAAATAGGTTAGAAAGTTTGCTTCAGCTTGCTTTACAGTTTTTCTCCATTGCTTTGGCTCAATTCTTGAAACAGAAATTACATTCTCAAAGCTCTAAGTGCATTGGGCAAAATAGCCTATATGGTTCAGCACAACTACATAGATCACCTTCAAAAGGTCATATCTCACCCAAAACAGTTAATTCAAGCTTCAAAACCAAATCATTTTCTCATATAAATAGTCAGTGCCCCCAAAATGAAAATTTCCTTCTCAATTCATTCTCAAAGCTTTAAATACATTTGCCAAAATAACCTAGATGGTTTGGCAAAACACTATGGCACACCTGCAAAAGGTCATATCTCTCCCAAAACAGACAACTCATCAGTCAAAACTAATTCCTTTTCTCATACAAATAGTCAGTGCCCCAAAAATGAAAAGTCCCTTTGGCATTGTTTAAACACTGCAGGTCAAAACGTTTAGATGTTTTGTCAGTATGGCAGTGGACCATAGAAATATCCCTCATGTGCACATTTCAATCTTGGCTTAGTCCTTTGCCACTGAATGGTTACTGTAGTAGATCCATTTCCAGAATACTATGTGTATCAAACAGAAAAAAGATTACGTAATTCAAGAGGAGCCAACAAGGTTTCACATCACATACTGTATTGCACTCATACTGCCATGGAAATTGTTACAGTAATTGCCAAACAGAAACAAAAAATGTGTACAGCACAATATACTGTCAAACAATAAGCACATCAAAACTAAAATGATGTATAGCCCTACACTACTGTAACAACACATACAGTAGGAAAGTAAAGCCAAGCTGAAGTTTAGTTTCCGTCCTCACTCTCCTGCTCATCCTCGCGCTCATGTCTGTCTGGTCACAGATTTTCATCAACATCACATCTGATGTTCTCACTTGCTATGCAACGGGGGAAGAATCGGCGTGCATGCCACAACCATCCCTTACACTGATTTGCTGTGACATCGACGCAAGCAGCATCCATTGCCTGAAGAAGGGACCTCTGGTTTAGAGCCCGATGCTCATAGACCCTCCACCCTCCTCGATAGGATTGAGGAATGGGGAGTAAGGTGATAAGAGCACCATCCTTGGATGGGCAGTGAACCACGCCCTGATGAGCGGGCCACGGTGGAAGCTAACATGGTCCCACACAATAACAAATGTAGGCAAGTGAGGCCCTACCAAACCCCCCTCATGTAGAGGGATAAGATCAGAGTGCAGGCGGTCCAAGAACACCAGGAGCTTCTGGGTGTTGTATGGGCCAAGACTGGGAATGTGGGTGACTACACCATTCTCTGAAATGGCAGTACACATGGTGATGTTGCCCGCGCGCTGGCCTGGGACATCCACCCTTGCTCCTCTTCCTCTTATTCTATCTCCTCTTCCTCGAGCAGGCAGTTGCCCTTGGTTGTTTCCCTGGCCAGGTGCTTCCATGTTCATAAATTGTACTGAACTTGGTCAAGCTCTAGATATTTGATTGAAGAATTTATACTCCTGGATAGGACCTGTCAGCTAACTAAACATACTGTGTGATTGGTGATCGGATGTGTGAATCTCCCCCTTGATTAGTAAAGTTCCTGAAAATTAAGCCGATGATCCAAGAGATCTATATTACAGTATATACCATGATGTTTTTCATGGTATTATGTGCCTGAAAGATTTTGACAGTGGAGTGAACTATTGTGCAGGTGGTGATGTACACAAGGAAATTATGCCAACATGTTTTGCAGAGAACAATGACTTGACTGAGAAGCAACAGTCAGTTTAGACCAGCAAGATATATTCAATTGGTAATTGGGCTAACTGAAGGCAATTGAACCTAACCATTTGCAAAGATGTGCTAAATCATTTGAAATTTGTGCAAACTGTAGGCAATTGTACTTGTCATTTACAAGAATGTGCTAATACAATTGCAATTTGATTAAAGGAATGAGAAATTAAAATCTGTTGTGAACAAGTGCACAGTGGTTTGGAGGTTTGCACGTGTTGTTTTGAGAATGTCATTTCTGTTTCGTGAAATGAGCCAAAGCAATGGAGAAAAACTGTAATGTCTGCATGAGAAAGGAGTGTGTGTCCATTTGTGTTATAACAGCAATATCATTGTTTTTGTATGGCTACAGAGGCCATTTTAGCGAGCATCACAAACCTGCAGGTTGGCTGAGAGGAGAGAGGTGCAGTAGGGTCTAGGTGTCTGGTGTTTGCTGGAGGCTTTCAGCGGCTTATAGGCTTGGAGGAGATCTCACTGGTGATGAACTGATCAAACACACGAGTGGCAGCTGGCTGAAAACATACAAAACAAACACAGCTGAATTTCAAGACTCAAACTCACTCTCCTTTCTATTTTTTTTCGCTTTGTCTCTCTCCCTCTTACACGCGGTAAAATGGATGGATCGCTTGAGATGTGAGATTAGTCTCTCAAATGGAGACTAGCCACCCAGGTCTCCTTGGTTGTATTACTTTTGTTTGTGTGTGAGTGTGAGTGTGAGTGTGCGTGTGCGTGTGCGTGTGCGTGTGCGTGTGCGTGTGCGTGTGCGTGTGCGTGTGTGTGTGTGTGTGTGTGTCTGTGACCTCTCCTTCCCCTTTCAATTCTGGGTTTGGACCGGAGAGGCTCAGGCAAACATTAGAATCTTTTTCTGCCTCCGATACAGCTTACACCACACACACACACACACACACACACACAAACACACACGGATACACACACACACACACTACAATTAAAAATCCCTTGGCTTCAAGACACTTGCATGGTACTTAGTAGAGTACATTTTAATCCGGGGGACACTCCATACAACCGAATTAGTATTCATATGCTCAGTGAGTACTAGCTGCTAGAGGGGGAACAGACATACACCTAGCTGTAATGCTAATGGATCTGCATGTGCAGATGAATGGAAATATTCTCAAGACTCAATATTGCCTCACTGGTTTGTGAGACACTGTCCGTGAGGACCGGTTGGGTTTGTGTTTCTGTTTGTGTTAGAACCTGCCAAAAAAATATTGTTTCTTCTCACTCTGCCTATTCTACGAAGATAGATAAAAGATTAAAAATGGCAAGTGTTCAGTGATTGTGATTATGCTACCTAACTCCCTGCAAATACTAAGATGTGCTTTTTGTCAGTAGATTTACAGTATTTAATAAAAGGCTTCACACCAAGGAAGGTTAAGTGTGAACAAAGAGTTTTTGGTCGTCCCATTCTTGCCAAAATGACATGTCAGTTGAACAGCAGTTATTAATTTATGACTCTGTAGCTCTGGCAAACAAAATGGTGCCAGCGGTTGGCCCAAAATTTCGCTCTGCACACAAAACACACGCAGAGAAATCCTTTTTCAATAGAGCATGGTGACTTTGATGTGCGTGGAGGATCTTTCATGCTCCGAACGCCAAGTTGTCAGACAGATCCGGAGAGAGAAGACTCAGCTAAACATAGACTCAGTTTCACTTAAGACAAATGGCAAATCTCATGTGAGCTGGAATTATTTCTGTGTGTTTCTGTGTCTCAAGTCCTCTGATTCTTTAAGAAGCTTTGGGAGTGAATGAGTTGAACAGCAAGTGAACAAAAGCAATGGGTATTTTTAGCTGATGTTTCTTTTTTGTCTACAGGGTTTCTTGATGTGCTCTGTTTTTTGTGTGCACACAGAGAAAAATAGCAGCTCAGACTATATGTATGTGTGTGTGTGTGTGTGTGTGTGTGTGTGTGTGTGTGTGTGTGTGTGTGTGTGTGTGTGTGTTAGCGTGCATTCAAAGCCAGGGATTGTATGTCTTTAGCATCCATTGGCCAGTGTTATGATTAGGACTGCTGAATCTGATCTTCTACACATTAAGTGCCATATGTCTTGATCCATTCATGTTGGCAAATCATTTTAATGCTATATAACTATTTCTGTATTTATATCTTGTCATTTCTGTTTATTTCTTTGTTAATTAAAATGTTTATTCTGTCAAGCCATAATTTATGTCAGCATGTTACTGTCTGAACCTCTGGAGGGGAGTGGATTTGGCTGTTGCCATGCTGTTTCCAAGAGGGCGTATCTGCCTCTGTGCACCATGGGCACAGTGAACCTTCGCAGCAGTGGCACCTAAGAGGAGGATGGATCAGGAGTAGGGATGCACCAGTATACGTTATTTGGGAAAGTACAGGTAATGATATGTAAACGGATATTTCTCCAATCTGAAGTTGCGCGTTATAATTCAGGTGAAAAAGTGCATGACTGACATGACTGTGCGTCTGCCATGTTTTCTTCAAATCAATTAATATCATTGTGGATGGTGACAAGGTCAAAAGGCCTGTTCTGTTTGCAACATACGACTTTGTTTTCTCTACTTAGTTTAATTTACTATACAGTATTGATAGATCGCTATATTCTGTAATCGTATTTAAATGAAGGACGCTTCAATGTCACGTGCAGATTTCTTTCAAACCCCTAAACATTCACAGCACCTGTTATTTTTAGCTGCATGTGTCCATTTGCTCTATTAGAAAAGAAAAAAAAAATGACCTTGTATTTCAGTCAATATTCATCCATTTAAGATGTGATGTGCTGTATATATCAGCCATAGGTTTCGTGGGATTTTGACTTACCTTCAACTAACACACTATTTTCATGGTTATTTAAACAGACAGCAACTAGTTCAAAAGACAGCCATGTGCATGTAACAGATGAGTACATGCTTTATTTAGCGTAGACTTATTATTTAGTGTCCGCTGTAGAGTTGCATCATCAGGTGCAGCAGCTGGTGACTTGTGCGTGAACTGGCAGCATATAATTCAGTGAGACAAAGCAACGATCATTATGCCACTATCTGACACTAGGAAAAATGTAAAACAGTAACCTGATACAGCATCTGGAGTTAAGGCAATTATATAAGACCTGTTAAATATGTGTACACTGGCATTGATGAAGGCTAGGCTATTTCTTTAATATTAGTAGGCTAGCTAAAATTCGACACACTGCCATTGATTAACAAACAGCTCATATAGGCGATCAATAATAGTATATCAATATCAAATATAGCAGGCCTACAATACAATGTCAAAGCCAAATATGGAAATGAGTATAAGCATATAAAGTGATAGAATCTAAATGAGAACGCCAAAGTTGAAGAAGGGACCGGAGGACGTAGTCAGGTTTCTGGAGTTTATTATTCGGCGTGGAGACCCGCTCTCAGCTGGTGCTCAGAGAAAGGCCTACCTTACTGTAGACTATGTTGGTATTTATGCAATTCAGTCAGGTAGAATACAAAAGGGGAGAGGGTGACCACACCCTATAAGTGAGAGGAAGGGGGAGAGAGTGGGGTGAGGGGTTCACCTATGGGGGGAGGGGGTGATAACAGGGTACAAAGGGTGATAGCAGGAAGGAGGCTATCTAGGGGGGAAGGGGTTCACATGCCATTTGTTCAGGTCTCAGTGAGACAGACAGAGTACACATCCAAGATTACGAGTTACAGATAAAAAAATAAGGCTACACTTAGTTAATGTCTTACAACAACAGAATAGCGATATTTCCAGTTCCATCAGTCCCCCATATGAGCATTTATATGCTCACACAATAACCACCATGCAACAACCGATCAGAGCAGGAAACATCAATATATGTTACAGATACAAATGATACAAAATAACAGTAGAATATCTATTTTGCGGTTCCATCAAAAGTTATTTGCAAATTGTGCAAGTCCCCAATAAGCAGAGGCAGGGATGTGAAACACCAAACATTATCAATAATGCATAACCATATGCATCTCAAACATCCCAGGCACCCCCCAGCAAGGGCTAACACACAACCCCAACCACCAACAATGGCTGCGTTCAGTTCTAAAACACCATACACCACCCAGCTGCCAAGCAAATTACAGGAGCTTTGTCAGGACCTCCTGCCCTACTCAGTTTGTTGAAAACATGTGTTTCCGTAAGCTCCTAACTGTCACTGCACCATGCTACAGTATATGCCGAATAAATAAATGAAATAAAACAATTTGATGCTGTTGTCTCTATTGCAGGTCCTCTCTGCAACTTTCTCAATCAAAAACTCAAAACCTGGATGTGTAGCTTTCACAGATTTATTGCAGTATTTAGGCCACAATAAGAAGATTGAATCCCGACGAAATCTTACAAAATGTTCTCGCGCTCAGATATTTAAAAGATAATATAACACCTCCCACCTATGTCCTGTTTGGTTGACCCCTATGGCCAACTTGAATCAGAAAGTGATACCTATAACACCACACCCATTCTTTTCGCGTAGGTCACCCGAGGACACACCCTCTTATTTCAAAAGCCAATAGTAGGGTCAGGAACCTAAATTCCGTGACCATTCTCTGGCTAATATGTTTTGACGACTGATTTGACTTCTATACACCATTTATAAAAAATGTAGCCCCCATGTCCCTTTGCAAAAATGTCGGCATTTTTCGCTAGAGGGCCGAATCAAAAATGGCAGCCGGCACCATCTTGTAAAAGTAACTTTTTTATCAGAGCACCTAGAATAATGTATGAATACACTTTTTGTGGTATATTGACCATAAGCATTGTGATTCTGACATCATTTTGACATTTAGACATTATCTTGACCCCGAAATCCAAGATGGCCACCATCTGGTAGAGCGAATACGTAATTTTCGATACACAAATTTACTTTTTAATCAGAGCACCTAGAAGAATGTATGAAGACACTTTTTGTGGTAAATTGACCATAAAGATTGTGATTCTGACATAATTTTGACATTAAGACATCCTGTTGACCAGGGGCGGCTTGTCCATAAGGGCGATTGGGGCGACGCACTGCCTAGGGAAAAAAAAAAAAAAAAACTCCTGATGTATAAACGCAATATCCTTGTAAGTCGCGTAAATGACGACATGTAAATTTAAATGTAATATTTTTTTTCTGTCGGATTCTACCACTAGACCGTCTGATCTGCCTCTGTATGTCATTGTCGAATCAGGTAACAGTCATTCAGTCAGCCTAAGGTCGTGCTTCAAATGGCCCCGCCCCTTCTGGGGCGATTTGGGGCGAAATGAAAATCGCCCCAGACCTCTCCCATTGACTCCCATGTTAAATCCATTTTTTTCACAAAACAGAGCTCTCAATGCATTCTCTATGGCTTCCGGGAGGGCTCGCCCCTCCATGTCGTGTCATAAGTAATGGACGACGTAAAAGCCTATAAAGGCATATTCTGTCAAGATGGCCTGTTCAGTGCAACAACTCGATTCGCTCTTTGACAGAAACTCCTTTTTAGTTGGCGTACTAATGAAGATAAATTGACAACAAAACAATTAGGACTTCCTAGACCAAATGTATCCATTCAACAGGTTTCTACAAAGGGAGGGAAATCCTACATCCAAGAATTGGAACGAAAGAAAATCGCTGTCGTGAAGTGGCTAACGCGGTCTGTATTTCTATATACCACTGTCACTTTTCATAGGTTTCACAGTGTGTTTCACAGTTCGCTTCTTGCACTAACACTGAATTATTTTTTATGTGATTACCTATTTTGCTTTTGTAAGCCAATACTTTCAAGATCAGTCAATATTGTTGGTTTTGACTTATGTTACCCCTTCTTTATGTTGTTACTGGACATATCACGTGTCCTGTTAAGCTATGTTACATCATACAACATTTGAGACACGTGGATAATGAAAAAGTGGGATAATTTAATGTGGAGCCACATCATGTTTGCTTATGAAGGCTCCTGGATGCAACTTTCTTCCATAGCTTTCCACCTGTAACTTGCTACTCTAGCTATGTAGCAAGAGGGGACATATTACTGTTGTGTGCTGCCAATAGTGGACAAAAAGGTATTGCTGTATGAGTTAATCAGCTAACTTAATGTACCTACTGAATGGGTCGCCTTAATCATTATAAAAAAAAATTGCCCCCCCAGAGAATTTTTTCAGGAGCCGCCACTGCTGTTAACCCCAAAATCCAAGATGGCCACCATCCGGGAGAGCAAAAATGTAAACTGTAACTTAAGAAAGGAACGAAAAACACTTGAAACATGCCAATAAGAAATCATTGTACCTCAATAATTTTACCTTTTGGTCATTAAAAAAAGACGTAAAATATTAAATTACAGGATGCTGTTAAAAGTTGTTAAATGCTACACATTATTCTAACAATGTAACTGGTGAATAATAAAAACATTGATATATAAGATTAGTCAAAATCAGAGCATTCTGCCTCACTAGAATCTAAATCACCACTATCCGATGAATCCCATCGCCTACTCTGCACATCATAATTTTTCTTTTCTGGTCAGGGAATTGAGGTTCCTGACCCTACTACAACGGTCAACTAAACCCTTAAATCTTAAATAAATCAATTAGTATTTTGTAAGTCCATCCTTATTCATTTTATACAAAAAATATTCCGTCAATGCTTTGAAGGCACACCAATTGCATTCCTAATGAATTCCTTCCTTCTTCACATCAGATGTGCAACCAAGCTCTGATCTATTTGCCTGTACGAAATCAGTCATCTTTTTTTTCTCATCATATTTAACTTCTGAGAGGACTGGTGTTCATCACACGCCAGAAGACATGAACAATCAGAAATCTGTTTCTACTCCTCAGTGACCCTTAACTCCTCAAAGTTGGAGTTCTGAAAGTAAAGCTGCTTTGACAGTGATCAAATTTGCTCTTTAAAGCTGAAAAGTTTCTAGAGGCCAAAAACCCCCCTCTGCAAACCCCTAAGCAGTGCCATGAAAAATAAGTGTTATGAAACCTCCTCTTGGATCTTGTGGGAAAGACTAATACAACCTCTTGTGAATCTCACAGAGACAGACAGAATTGATGGGATGGATGAAACAGCATTTTCTGAAAGGGGAGAGAGAAAGATGTAAGGGATAATTTCAACATTTCTATATTGCATTCAAAATACTGGTCATACTCATCACTATCATGAGGTTAGAGGCTACCCTGGGAGTGAATACCTGGACAAAAGTGGAAAAGAGGACTTTTAGTGGGAATTCCATCCATGAGATTTACATCCTCAATATGACTTATGGATTTAGGGAATGATTTATGACTTAGGGAATTCTTGACAGAGGGTTGTTGCCTTGCTTGTGGCCTGATCTTAGGTTTTAGAGTTAGTCAATCAGGAGAGCCCTTGCTGAATGATGTGGCTTTGTTGAATGAAAGCAAGAGCCATTTACAGGTCCAGTCTGTGGTTCTGGTGAAAGGTGGTTGATATTTAAGCTCAACAGTGAACCAAATTAAACTCCTCCCTTCCGTGCTCTTGGAAAAACGTCTGGATTGGCTGGAATCAGACTCCTATAAGCAGTGATATGAGTTGTGATGTGGTATTAGCAGGAAGGATGGCAGGGCCAGATATCACAGCCCAAAGCATAAAGCTCCCTGCTGAGACTAAAGGTGCAAGACTCCCTGACGGCCAGAGCAAGTCAGCTGCTACTGACTACATGCAGAAATATGTGTGTGTGTGCGTGTGTGCGTGTGTGCGTGTGTGCGTGTGTGCGTGTGTGCGTACATGTTTGCATGTCCTTATTGACAATGACTAGACACTGAGATTAGACTAGCATGATAGTGTGCCCTTTAAAATGTCTTCACACATACAGAAATACACAAACACACAATATAAACTTTCAATAACAAATATTTTTCTTTGTGTGTACTGAATTGTTTGTGTTTGCATGTGTTTGCATTTGTTTTAGCCTTATTCATTTTTTTATTTTTTTTATTTACATACAACACATTATGGGGAAATAGTTCCAGTCTCCACATTATGTGTGTGAGAATTGTCTGCAGTTTTGTACCACAGTACCACATTCAAATGTATCCAGACTGAAACGGCATAAGACTTCAAATATTTAAATAGGGTGAAAAATGTATAAAGGTCAGTAGTGTAGTAAATATGACAAGAAAACCATTATGTAAAATACAGACACTAATTAAAGTACTTTTATTATTAACAGCTGTTGCCCAGCGAGAAAATGGAAGGCAAAGACCAACTCTTCAGGCTTAAGGTCATTGGAGTTCCACTGCACATATTCTCCATAGTCTACACATGAACACACATATACAAGAGTGAAGAGAATGAGTGTTAAAGCTCACACAGACAAAAGATTACATTAAGCTCGATCTACAAACCCCTCTGCTTATATTGAACTGTCATTTGCATGTAATCCTTTTTTTTCATATTTCTTTTGTTTAGGTTATAGCAAGGGTTGTGGCCTTAAATCCCTAGCCAGAACCGTGATTTTGGTATGACGGCTGCATTCTTTGTTTGGGCTGTGTTCAATTTGATCCACTGACATCCATGCAAATTTGTTCCTTTGTTTAAATGACTACATATTCCTGGCTGTGAGGCCAAAATTGTTATCTGAGAGTTAAACCAGCCTGTTTGATTCAAGCAAATCTTTATCCATACACTAGAATGTGTATGTATTAAATT
Organism: Clupea harengus; assembly: GCF_900700415.2. Lineage (NCBI taxonomy): Eukaryota > Metazoa > Chordata > Actinopteri > Clupeiformes > Clupeidae > Clupea > Clupea harengus. Next base: position 20,741,800 of record NC_045168.1, read on the forward strand.
GTTTAAAATGTATTAAATTCCTTTTTGAGCTCTGCGACTTACAATGTGTCATAATTCTTGTTGAGCTCTTCTTCTTAACGCACCTTAGCTAACATCTCATACTAGCTACTGTATATGCAGAGACAGAAAGATGTCAATATTCATGTTTCATAATGGTACATTAGACCTGTTACCTTAAGGAAGTTGTGGCACACATTACACTGCTGGTCTCTGCACAGTCAATAATCATGTTTCATAATGGTACATTATACCTGTTACCTTAAGGGAGTTGTGGCACACATTACACTGCTGGTCTCTGCACAGTCATTTTTATCATCACTATTTTTCAGTGATGATATGGTCCCATCTGATACATGTTACAGACATTATGTACAAATCATTCCACCTGGATAATCCTCATCAGTGTCTCTGGAGGATCATCGCTGGAGGATCATCAAGCGAAATTTCATCTTTCCAACAAAAACAAGGCAGCATAGGTCATGGCTACAGCAGCTTTCAAACATTTGCCAAAAACAAAGCATTCATTTGCATGCATTAGTACTGATGTCATTTTCTTCCGGTCTCCTGAATGCACAAATGCAAATGGCTAGGTGTTTGTTATTAGAGCTGGATTGGTACAGACGTTACGTGTTGAAGGTTACAGCTTGATCTCCTTCTGCTTCTGTCAGATGTATATGCATGAGGACTGGAAAGGGAGCCAGCTTTGGCCTCCAGCATTTGCCTTTCATTAATTACATGTATTTATTCTGCAGCATGTTCCAGACTTGCTGCTCTTTCTCACTTCAAACCGCCTCTTAAGCATCTGACTCATTTGCCTAATCGGCACAAACACATTACCTTTCTACCACACCACGAGGAAGCAGTGGAGATCATTAGTAGTAGTACTGTCACAGATATGCCTTGCTCGGTTCTGCCAAACCCACCGTTACTGTTTTTTTTTTTTACTGCGGTCTGGAAGAAAAGCTATTGAGCGTCAACTTTATCTGTACCTAAAGTGATTGGGTTACTTAGTGGGTCATTTCAGTTATATGGAGATCATGGCAGCTTCACAAACCATAAACAGACATATAGAGTAGTCATTAGTGGAACTTCATGTACAGTTAGAATTTGGCTGCAGAACGTCATAACTTACGAAGCCATAATGGACTAAGCAAGTCCCGTTCAGACTGCATTTGGCTTGTCCTTTATTTTATTTGATGTGCTGTGCAGTCTGACTAACCTCAGCTGCTGGCTTCTAGCCTGGCTTCCTTCTCCTCTGACTTGTTCCCAGTTAGCTGACAGCTCAAAGTTGTCTAATCCTTACAAGTCTCTCTTCAACCATCAAACCGTCCGGCCAAAAGACAAGAGCTCTATATTTCAGCACTTCCCTTCCCTTATCCCTGGCTTGAAGGGAGGTGATTGGAACAAGAAGTTGGCATCCATTAAAAAGGAGCAGCGAGTCTTTCTCGTCCGCTGTCTGTGGCTTGAGCTATTATTGATTAGCATGCGCTCAGGCCTTCTCACCTGGGCAGTCAGCTCCCCAGCCAGGCATTGGTCCTGAATGCCACCATGATTCTATTTTATGAAGATTCATTGTGTATTTTCAGTGTTATTTAAGGCATGCATTGTGTAGCACTGCTAGGTAACCACACCATCTGGGCACTGAACATTAGATGATTGACTATGAACTAAGGAAAGTAAATCAGAGTGCAGTGTGATATTGACCAGACTAACTACAGCTATTCCCAAAGCATATGTTGCTTTTTGCCATCAAAAAGAATTCAGGATTGTTGTGGCTGTGTACTGAGCATTTGTGGAGGTTAAAGGCCCGGTTTTCTAAGACCATCTGCTTCCCAGGATAAGGATCCTCTCTTCAGGCCAAGACTGAGCCTCACACATCAAATACAGCGGGCATTGCTTATTCAGGAAGTCTGGTAGGCTTTTAGAAATCATGTCCAATGCAAGGGATGGACCGAAGCAACAAGAAAGAGGCAAGAGACCATAGGCATTCTGCTTTCACTGTTTATTTATTTATTTATAATATTATTTATTTATTCATGTATTTATGTTATCTAATTTATAATTTTTTTATGTAAGGCCTTAGTGAAAATGTTCTCATGTTTAATTCTGTGACTACTATAACAAGACTTTTTAAAGCACTTCAAACACCCAAACAAACACTGCAAGTCCATGGCTGTTCTCTGCATGTAATAAAGAATATGGCGGGCGAGCATCATTGATCTCACTGCAATTCTGTCACCTTCTGCACAGTCATACGGAATGATTTCATTGCACGTGTATTAAGCAAATCAAAACTGTAACTGTGTCACATATTCAGATACTTAAAGTGCAGTGAATGAATTCAATGGAACCAAAGCACTTAACCTAGCCGCACATGCAAAACAGACATGGATGGATTCCCGCTCCCTCGCACTCGTGTAATCAAATCACTTTACAACCTCGGACCAGAATGAATTAAAGTCATAATTCTTTGCTTATCGAGCCTTAACCAAAGTTAATGGAAATTTTCCTTTCATATTCCATAGCCATGTAGGAGTCCCGCTTCTGCATGTAAAAGTTGTTTTGGGAGAAGAAGCAGAGAAGATGGCTGAAGCTTTTTCAGGCAGACCTTTCAGATCCCTGTGAATGTGTGTTGGCAGCATGTACATTCTGTACAATGACGGGACAGTTGTATAAATCTATGAACATCTATGACCATGTCACTTTTATAAGATCACAGCACAAAAGGGGGCTCCCTTGATGATGCCCCTGAAAGATTGTTACTGTCAGAACAAAATCTCATAAAACAGTAATCTCACAATGCAGTCTCATTGTCAGGAGTGATATTGTGCTATATCACTGTCTATGGCAAGTTAAATGTTCCTATTTGAACTATGCTTCTATCAATCGGCTACATCCATTATATGTGCAAACCATGTATGGCTGTCTCTCCAAATGATTGGATTTGGTGTTTTAATGTACCATTTGCAAACATGCACAGTAGACATCAAAATGTGACACACAGGTGATATAAACCCAGAACACACATCACGTAACTCACATGGGTCACCTTGACATCTCATTTAACCTTGTTTAACTCGTTTAGTCTGCTAATCAAAATCTAGATTTTATAAATCTGTATGGAGGAGATGGTCAACATGACGAAGATCAAAATCACAGTACTCCTTGAAGTTTCACTTCAACACTAGCACTCACTACATTACACTGTCATGGGTGTGCTACTATAAACGCTGCACAGAGCACTTTCAAACTTCTGGATCACGGGGCTGTAAATGGATCCCTCTCAGCCTCTTGAACTTATGAAACAACCCTTTGGCTGTTCTAATTATTACCATTGATCTTCCTCTTCTGAGCACACTGCACATTATTGTAATTTTTAGATACTAGCATAACCTTTTCTCCATGAACTTCCTCTACATGATCTTTGCTTACTAATTGCCAGGCACACTTTATTTATATGGTCCCCTATAGACTATCTACAGATTATGAATAAATGATTAACTTCGATTCATGGTTAAGACCCACTACTCTTAAAAAATATGACCTATTTAACTCTGCCCGAATTTAATTGAATAGCTATCAAATTGAACATGGCAGTGCCAAGGTCCACAACACTATATTATTGATATATTTTTGGGAGGGTTGTGGAAGTGTTGGGCCTCAAGAAATATATTGTTCATTGCGGATTAATTCTGTTTTTGTTTTGGTACATCTATGTTGTCCAATGTGATAACACCTTCCACATTCACATTAATGGGACACACCAACAAGCCTGAAATCAAATTGTGTACTATAAAATCCTGCCTCTCACAAGTCCTTAAAACAACAGGGACTGTGGTCTAGCAGAGAACTGTAAGGTCCTAAAGGGCAGATATGAAAAACTCACCTCTTCAGTGCTTGTGGACATACATTGGGGTATCTGGAGAGCCTACCAACCCACAAACTGAAATAATACAACCCAGTCAGTTTTGTCGGGCTGCCTGGCTCAGAAAACATGGGTTTCAACAAGCCAGTCAGATTTGGCTCCCCTTCTTACGTCAAATGCAGGCTACTCAGAAATAAGTTACAGTTGAGTTCCACAGACACATTAGCATGCTGTGCTAGGGGAAAACATGCTGTTTAAGTTTGGCACAGGCACGCTTTGCAGTGTGTAGGTATGTACGCTAGAATGAGCAGAGACATGACCACAGGGCAAGATGAGAGTTGTCTAACTGCAGCAATGCAATAACTCTTTTAATTCGGATCCAGACACATCTCATCTGCTCTGCTGCCCGTTGAACTGTACATGCAGGTTTCTAGACTGGCAATATTAGCAAATAACAACTCTTAAAACCACGCTGATGCAGTTCAGTCAGTAGGTTCGTACAGTTTCTCTTGCTTCGCCAAAGTTTATTTCTCACTTGTAAAGCTCTGGCTCGTGGTTACGGATGTGTGATGTGTGACAACAACATTGTATCACCTCTTAATAATTGCATTATTTCTAACTTGACAAGTAGAGTATTTTGAATAATCAAAAACTAATACTTTAGAAAGACAATATTGAAAATGCAGGCCTAAAAGTAGAAACTCAGTGCAACAGCAGTGAATACACCTGTGAGCACTGACACACAGGTTAGAAAACCCTGTGATCATTGAAACGAAATACACCAAAAGTATTCATGTGATTTCAAATTAGCCTAATTGAATGAACCTGGTTATAAAATGACCTGTGAACACCTGAACCTTCTCAATTTTGGATTTATGGGCTGTGTCTATCTGCATGTCTGCATCATAGATCCACATGGAAGAGAGTTGCGAGAGGAATTCAACAATCTGATGGTGAGAATTCACAAAGATGTTAAAGGATACAGGAAGATCAGTGACCGACTTAAAATAAGTCGAAACACAGTTGAAGCATTAATCAGGAGGCACACACTGAGCCATAGTACCGCTGATCAGAGCCGCAGTGGCTGTCCTCTTAAAATGACGCCACGGAGAGTGTGCTATCTAGCTCTGAAAAACACACGGGCAAGTGCTTCAGACTTGGCACGGTGGTTATCAATGGACATCTGAGTTTCTGTGACAGCTCAGACGGTGCAGAGGACATTGCATAATGTCAACCTCTATGGACGGCTTCCAAGAAAAAAAACCTTGCTTGCTCTTCTGCAAGATTAAACTTTGGTAAAGAACATGAAAAGAAGCCTGATGAATATTGGAAGCAAATTCTTTGGTCATATGAGACCAAGATACATTTGTTTGGCTCAGATGGGGTCCAGCATGTTCGGAGCTAACCTGGCTAATACTACGACAGGGAATGTATAGTCCCGACAGTGAAGCACGGAAGTGGGAGTGTGCTGATATGGGGCTGCATGAGTGCAAAAGGGAGGAGATGATGTATTTTTAGATAGCACCATAAATGCATGTGCAAAATACTGGCTGACAAGATGACTCAGTCTCCAGGAGACTGGCAGAAGATAAATATTCCAACATGATAACGATTCAAAACACACTGCCAAAATAATGCAACACTTTTTAAAGAAGAAAAAAGTGGCCAAGTATGTCGCCTGACTTAAATCCAATATAACATACCTTTGGGGTATTTTAAAGAAAAGGGTAGAGCAACACAACCCCTCCAACACCCATGAAGGCTGTTTTTCCACAACACATTAATATTTGCATATGCATCCACAACACACTTCAAGGGACAAGAGCCATTGGATGACAGGTGGTGTGTTCACCCAATTTGCACTTGAAATGTAAAGCTTCTATATATATATATACGGTACACATATAGATGGATATAGATATATACACAGTATACCCCCCCCCCCACACACACACACACACACATGCACACACACACACACACACACATACATATGTACAGTATATTCCACATATGTTTCCAAGGATGTTTTACTGTCTCACACTTTGAATTCATGGTCAATTTTGCCTTCTGCAGGTTAGAGAAGCTGAGCCCTCAGTATCAGACTTTGGCACTGGAGGCTTTTCACACTGTCAGTCTGCGTTTGGCATGAATGTTGTCTTTCCTTTCCTTGGAATACTATGAAGGTAAATAAACCATCATTGTCTGAACCCTTAAGGGTGTGTGTACAGTGTGTATATACATTGCCCGCCCAGTACGAACCAATCCTTAACTGAATCCCCCACAAAGCTCAGACATCCCCTCAACCCCAGGAAAACACAGAACAGACAAATACAGTACTGACAAAATCCAGACCAACAGACTGCCTGTCCGACAGACAACAACACTCTGCAGAAACAGCTAAAAGCTCAGCCTCTCCGTTTCTGAGAACGCAATCTAATTCAGAAATGAATGTGTCGTGATAAGGCTAACACTGCCCTGGTTTTATTAGTTTAACAGGTTTAACAAGTTGTATTAGTTTAACAGGGGTAGACTCTTTGGGCTGCTGGTGTCAAATAAAATATGTTGACATAACTCTGATATGGTATTCGTCTCGGCAACGGGTTAATATACAACAGTTCATAGGTTGTATAAAGGCAATGTGAATAGTGTAAAAAAAATGGAAAAGTCAAAAAATCAAAAAGCAGCTACAAGCGGAAAAGACATTTTAAGGTTATGGTGCAATGTTGCCTTTAAAATAAACAACGTTGTAAGAAATTGACCATGAATGCTGGCACTTATCAATACATATTTTATTTCAGCCATAAGGATCACTGCTCAAGAGCCAATTAGGATTGTAAGACATGGAGAAAGGGTGAAAGAAAGTCATTTTTCACTACTGCAAAGAAATTCAAGTACTTCTGATAAATGGTGAGTACCTGGCCCTGAGCTGATATCATTTGTAACGTAAGGTAATGGATACATAGGCTTTCTCTGGAGTTGTCCTTGATTATGTCCCCAGCTGCCTCATCAACTGAAGATGAGAACCTCAGTGGAGGAGGTCTGCTTTAGCCTCAGGTTTGACAAACGTGGAGTACGAAGCAGCAGGAACCATACCAGCAAGCCCAAGGCTTTCTGACAGAATGCAATGATTAAATTAAGCTTATTTATATTAAATTTAGTGTGATAATAGTAGTGTGGTGAGAAAAGTGTTTAGCATTATTTGGCTGAGAGTGGACTCTGTGGAACATGATATCTACAGTCTCTGACTGTGAAAGAGATTGATAGGCAGGTAATATGTATTCATGCCACATGAACTGTGTGTTCAGCTCCTATTGCTATACAGTTTGGTTAAGGATGTGCAGTTGGTAAATTAAGTTTCAGGAGTTAGCCTGCAGACATTTTAACCTAGAGAGAAATCACTTACTGAGGGAATGCGAAAGTAACACTCCTAAAACCTGGAAGGTAGATTAGTGGTGTTTGCAGAACATTTAAGGATTTGCCAAATTTGCCATATTTTATGCTGTGGGGCAGCAGATAATTATCCTTCCATAACACTCTACTATCTGAAGGGACCAGCATAGGTCATAAGAATATGCCATAGTCAATAAGTCAATGATATTATACCTAGTCATAATTGTTACTTTTATTTGGATTTAACTAGCCATGAGTGGACTTTGCTTGGTGAATATTCTTTGTCTCTGACCTGGGTAAGTGAGGTGTGATACTAGACTCTCACCCCCCCCCCCCCCCAGGTCGAGACAAAGAACCCTGCATGCATGGCCCATTTGAATAGACGGTGACACCCCTTAGATATAGTGTATTTAACAGACTGTTCCTCAAGGAATAAGTCAGATATGCTGAGGTGAAGTTCTGTGAGGGAGGATGGATCTGAAAGTCTCTGTCTCACAAATGGTCGGCCGCCATTCTTCAAGAATAAACCTGAATCCTGACTGATCAAACCTAAGACTGAATCTTCAATATATGGTATAAAACTAATTACCATCATATCTCTCCCTCTTTCTTTCTCTTCCTCTTTCCTTCAACAATTTATAGTTATCCTTCCGTATGATTTAAACTCTCGTTAATTGTTTTAATTTATTTTCTTGACCTTGACATTTATTCTCCTGTGTCTTTTGGTAATTTCATAGGAAAGTCAAGTTTCCTCTCCTGCTTTCTTTAGACCTAATTATGTTTGTTTTCTTCTCATTAATGATAGATGCAGTTGGAGATGTTTTTCTGTTAAGACTTTATGTGGATGGCCCACAGTGCACAGCCTGTAAATCATCCCTAACGTCTCAAATACCCGTCTGCTAGCGCTTGATGGAACTGCAAAATAGCTATTCTACTGTTATTTTGTATCATTTGTATCTGATGTTTCCTGCTCTGATTGGCGGTTGCATGGTGGTTATTGTTTGAGCATACTGATGGAACTGGAAATATTGATATTCCGTTGTTGTAAAAGACATGAACTTAGCGTAGCATATATCTGTAACTCATTCTGGGATGTGTACTCTGTCTGTCTCACTGAGACCTGAACGAATGGCATGTGAACCCCTTCCCCCCTAGATAGCCTCCTTCCTGCTATCACCCTTTGTACCCTGTTATCACCCCCCCCCCCCTCCTCCCATAGGTGAACCCCTCACCCCACTGTCTCCCCCTTTCTCTCACTTATAGGGTGTGGTCACCCTCTCCCTTATTGTATTCTACCTGACTGAATGGTTAAATACCATTCATAGTCTATAAACAGGTGGGCCTTTCTCTGAGCACCAGCTGAGAGGGGGTCTCCACGCCGAAATAAACTCCAGAAACCTGACTGCGTCATCCGGTCCCTTCTTCAACTTTGGCGTGCTCATTTAGATTCTATCACGCTCCCCTTTAATTAACCCTAACACCCTTGGAATTCCCAAGGAAGCAATACTTGGGTTAATACTTAAAATATTAGACTATTAGACTACTGTAAGGTTTCAACAGTAAAAGTGAGAAACTTGTTTTGTTTATGGGGTGCCAAGTGTAACAGACCTTATTTTGTAGACAGAACACATTCTGTGCTACCAAATTCATTACTAAACCATGTAACAGCGTGAAATCCTTTTGTTCATGAAAAACACAAACACTATCCTTGTGTCCACGAAACGTTGAAGAGAGCACATTCTGCTCATGTTGTGCACTGAATTGACTGTTGTGCTTTTCATGCCTTTGCTTTCCTGGATGAAATTCCTTCTGTAACTTCTGTACCTCCTGACCAAAGATCTTTCGTGCACACCTTCCCTAATATACCAGGAGTAGGTGTCCCAAAGCCTCTTTAACACTACGGCATGCTTTCTGTAAGAGATAAATTTGTAAGGTTGGTCTGGACCACTCTTAGCTATACCTTACATAATACAGTGTGTAGGATTAAGGGGCATCTATTAGTAGAAAAATGGAATATAGTATTCATAATTATGTTTCCATTAGTGCATAATCACCTGTTATTACGAATCGTTGTGTTTTAGTTAGTTTCGAATGAGCCTCTCATAGGCAGCCGGAGTCCACCATGTTTCTACAGTGGTCCAGAATTGACAAACCAAAACATTGCTTCCAGAGAGGGCCATTTGCATTTTTGTATGGCAACTGATGTAAACAAAAACTGTACTCAAGTGAAAGTATTGTTACTTTATAATAATAGTGACTCAAGTAGAAGTAAAAGTACCCATCAAAATAAGACTAGGCTTGTAACATTAAATGTAGCCAATAAGATCTTTAGCTTGGTAACATAAACTATTTAAACTTGGACATTTCTTGCCATGTCTGGGTCCAGTGCTATGATGTGCACCCCCCCATGTAGCCCATTTTCCACAGATTTCCACTGACTACTGGTTTGGGTTGACTCCCATTGATTTCCACTGTCAAGTGCCGTGGTTCAATATAGCTGCACCGTTGACGTATGAACCAGAAGCCAATGCTACTAATATGTTTATGTAGCCAAAGCAGTCGAAGTTGTAGGCTAGAAGCTGTGTGTGTGTGAATAAAAATAAAAGTAGCGAGATGTTTGTAGCCTAATGTAACAGAGTATAACTACATATTCTTTATCATAAATCGAACTTGAGTAAGAGGGAAAAGCATTCTGCATTAAAAAGTAAAATAAAAAAAATACTTAAATACATGTAATGGAGTAAACGTAGCACGTTACTACTCACCTCTTCTGATGGCCACCTGGTTATCCTACACCCTTGGAAAGGGAGAGGTGACTGAGAGGTATTCAGTGTATTACAATCTGCAATCTCGCTGCTAGATGTCACTAAATCCTACACAATGCACCTTTAACACCTAGTAGTTGTGGTAGTTGTACCAAATGTTTGTCATCAGAAACTTTATATTAGAAAATTGGATTGTATGTGGTTATTTTAAGCAAATGCATCTCATCTCTCAAGAGTTTGTGGAACTGCATCAGGATAGTACCGATTCATAATTTTTTCAGAAATGTCAAGCCTTCTAGTTGGAACACTGGTCTTGTTCAAGAACAGAACAGGCGAATTAGATTTATCTGAAATAAATAGTGAGTTTAATACCATTCCAGTCCAATTTAAATATCCTGTTATAATATTATTATAATCTATTCTGTGAAACACAGTCTACAAAATGTCTCCATACACCAGAGAATAGGTTAGGCTATCAGTTTGATTAGGTAATTAATATATTCATAAAATGTAAAAAGGTGTTTTTTTTTTTTTTCAAAAGCTGGAGTTTCTATCGTTCAAACCTTTTGTTTAATTTCCTTTGAAATCACATCTGGATCATAACTTAGCGTATATCAGCTTTGACTTTACACTTCAGCTAACAATAAATCATGGCCGCTTCCATGCAACTTAATCTCAGACTTGACTTTGTCAACTCCAAGACAAATGCACTGCTCACTGTTCCGCAACGCCATTGACAGCAGAATAAATATCCTAAAAAAGTGTTTAGATATTTTTTTCTTGTGTTGTTTCCGCTTTCTGTGTTTAAATATATATATATATATATATATATATATTTACATTTTATGTCATTGAAATACCCTGGAAGAGGTTTTTGTATAATATCCTTTATCTACAGTTCAAGAGACACTTTATACTGTCAAATACTTGTATGTCATTTTCACATTTTGGCTTGCAAAATCTCCCATTTTCTTCAAGTGACCAAGTCTCACCAACAGTCTCACCAATCCTTCTTTTTTTTTATTTAGCTTTTTCACCTCGCCATCACACATCTGTGTCCTTTGTGTGATTCTCACATAAAAACAAAATGTTCCCTTTGTGTACCAGGGCATTTTTTTTTTAAGTATTTCTAAGTGCTCAATACACCATCACTTTCTACAGCATCCTTATTGTCTATGTAAGCCCACTCGTATATGGAGAATGCCGCAGTAGTTCTTTTGCCAGGCCTGTCAGTAGTATCAGTCAGAGACAGCACCATTTCAAGGACAATAAAGATGAGATGAGGTCCCTGCATGCTGATGGACTATCTCCAGATTCTCCCCTGGCTATCATCAGCAGGACTTGCATCAAGTGATCTTATTAAAGTTGACAAAGGAATTACTGTGGCTCAGAGAGTTTGCATTCACAGCATAAGAGCAATTTATTTGCAGAGTTTAGAATAAGACTGTGGGGTTGTGTAAACATGACTTGTTTAAATTGATAATCAGCATTCCCACACACGTTGTTAGTGTGCATTAACACACATAGCAAGTGTGCCTGAAGGGATGCCATTCATTCTTGTAGTTAATCTACTGTGGAATGGTACTTACGTAATATGGACTGGTTATTTCATCAGAAAATGTTTATAAGAAAAATTGTGTTGATGTTGTGGCTCACTGTGATTCACAGAACTGTGCTGCCACAAATCAGAGGCATTTGTTGAAGATCCATGAGGATCAATTTGTACCCGTGGTTTCTTTAAACCTAAGCTCTCCCAGAGGACTCAGGGGGTGAAAGTCCCCCTTGTTTGACTGTGAAGGGCACTTGATTTGCCACACACAAGTCTGTTTTGGTGTTTTTTTGGTGTTTTTGGAGATGTGTGCAGTTACAGTTTTTTACGATTGGATAAACACTAAAATCAAAAGTATTACACAATTATCAAAACCTTTACTCAAGGAGCAAAACAACAGCTCAGATTTGCACCACTATAAGCACATGTCAACATCACACTTTTTGCAAAACAATACACACAAGTGATTTGCAAAACACTAAACACACTTGAATGCTTTAGACACAGGAGTATATCAAGAGGTCACTTCATTGCAATTCCAAAACACTGTGTCAAATAACCACACCTATGACCCTGTCAAATACAGTTTTTCTCGATTGCTTAAACACAATTTTGACTGCTTTGTTTTGTTTTTCATTTCACTCACACAATTAGCACAACCACACACCCAATGAGCAAAACACCTCAGATCCATTGCAAAATGAAACACTCTTGTAAAAACTATACACTAATTTAACAAAACCATATTTTGTTACCATATGAAACACACACGTTGCATATGACTGAATTCTGTTTGTACCACTTACACACTGCTGTTATAAACCTAAAACACTTTTAGCAATTCTACTTCTCAGTGATTAGAGTAGTGTAAGTGAAGTACACATAGAAAGTGCAAATATACAATAAATTCAACAAACACTACACAAGACCATTGCTCAAAAAAAGTTACGATGCCCCCCCCCCCAAAAAAAAATAAAAACAAATATACACTAAACTTCCCAAGCTCGCCGTGGGTGCCCTTTCCTATCTCAGTGGCCTGACGAACTTTGACAGTAAGCTAACTTTTCGAAAATGGCCTCAAAAAGATAACAGGAGTCAGGGGCAGAAAAAAGAAAGAGATAGAAACTGCGAGATGATGCCTGTGCGTGCATCACTTTCAGGTAAGTCCATGTTTAATCATTGTTAAATACGGGAAATGTGCTGCTAATTTAATGGTTAGCCTATGCATAGCCTACACCTCGAACAAGCTGACGTTATTGCTAATGTTAGCACACTCAAATATGTTATAACTTAGATGCAAGTAGGGTCGCCAACCGTCCCGAATTGTCCGGGACACCCCGAATTATGGGTGATTTTGATTTGTCCCGTCAGGGACAGCTCCAGTCCCGTATTACAATCACAGCCTTTTTTATTTGTATCCGTGAAAAGAGAAAAAAGTGTAATCTGTGCCCTGGAGACAAGCGCCTCTCAACTGCACTTGACTTCACAAGCATTTGTTACTCCAACACGAACAGGTGAAACTTGTAGCTAGAGATCATGCCTCGACTGAAGGATAGACTGCCCCAACTCAAATAGAGTATCTTAAATCACGATTAAATTGGAAGCTTGCACATTGACTACTGGTTGTTTTCATATTTCATATCAGCATTCTTTACACATGATGAACTGGTGTTACAGTAATATGTGTGAATATGAACTCATGAATATGAACTCATGAATATGAACTCATGAATATGAACTCGTTCATACGAAGTGTCACAGGCACCCATTATAATTGTAAAAGTTAAATCGAGGAGACTATAACATTAGCTAGATAACTATCATTTCCTGCAAACGGAAATCTTCCATTTAAATCGTTTAAGGTTATTCAAAGTTTCCTTAGCTAGCTAGCTAGCATAACATCTAGATAACCACAGCAACCAGGAATCACAACTTTAGTTGCAAAGTTATAGATCTGTAGTGACAAGAGGTGTGTGTTTTAGCTGTTCTACATAGTGTGTTTACAAAGTAAAGTAAAATTGTGTGAATTTTCTGCTTCTAAATCTTTGCTTTATTGAAGAAGATTGCTTACTTGTATACTTCTGCTTTTAAGTTTGTATTTATGGATGACTATTTAATTTCTATGCTTAGGGCACCAAAATGGCTAGCAGCGGCACTGATAAGGACACACTCATGTCCATGTAATTAGTTGTATGTTTGTTTCTGTGTGCGTGTGTGTGCAAAACAATGTGTGTTTGGGTGTGTTAGCAGTCGCAAATATGGGGTAGGAGTGTGCTGTGGGTCAGTGACAAATAAGAGTTGGCAAGATGCCAATTCAAAAATATGTTTTAAACCTGTTAAAACAACATGCCCAAAGACTGTTAGAATGTATATTTTGCATTTCTGTTGGTTTCATAGTATTTGATACGACATTTCTACCATTTTTTACCAAATACTGAACTAATGGCCCCATATATTGTCAAATGGTGTAACCAAAAAAGCATTAGTAGTATTTAATATTGCTTCCTCCTAGATTTTATGTAAGTGTAGTCATGAAAACAAGTAATTGATTTTCAAATATCACATGACATTTTCTTTATTATATTTATTTAAAAAATTTAGATTAAATGGAGCAAGACAGTATGTTGTAAACCTTCAAGTTTTCTGCCTATTCCTTCACCAGTTGGGTAAAAATGGTTTAAAAACACATTATTACAGTGTAGTAGAATACTTAAGTATCATCCATATTAACTTTTTTTTTACAATATGAGATTTTTGTGAAAAATACTGGTTACGCCAATTGACACTAATCGGTTACACCAAATGACCATACTGCTTCTACAGCCAAAGAGCAAGCAATTGACACAGAAAAACAAATAAATAGTCATCAAGGTCAAATGAATTAGATGTTTTAATATATTCTCATGTTATTTTTCATATTACATTAAAAACATTAACCAAAACAATGAAGAAACAGGATCAAACTGATTTCAGTTGATGCAATTCTCTGAGGAGGGCCGTCATCCGCTGACGGATTTAGTGATGGAGTCAGATTCAGCATGTGTGTACTACCTTTCCTGTCTTTTGGCCAGGTAATTTGCCCTTGCAACAGGGTCTGCATTGACTGAATGCTTACCAGATATGAGGCATACCAGTCTATGGCGATCCACTTATTCTTTGGTTGAAAGTCGCATCTGTTAGGGGACAAGAGGATAGAAAGCTTATTGTTTGCATTTAAATTATGTCCACACCTATATCAAAATTCTGTCTACTTACATACAATATATTATAGAAATGTGAATTTAAATGAATGAATGAATAATTAATTAAATAAATATAACTAAACATACAAACAAATTAATCTATCAATAAACTTCATGGAAAATTCACATTTCAACCTGCTGTTTATATTGAACAGTAAGAGTCACTATTTCAACTATAAAAAAATATTATAATCAGCATCACAAATAAAGCTTTTGGCCCTAAATTGGTCAAATTGGCCTCAAACAGGAAGATGTCAAATGGTGTAACCGGTTACACCATTTGACATTTCAATTTAAAACCAAAATCTGCAGGCATTATTGAGGATGACTATGTCAACACTTAACCTTGGTGTGAATATTTAAAAACATATTTTACATTTAATATAATCACTTTGATTATTATGGTTTATTTATATTTTGACTGAGGTCATACCATTTGACATGTAACCTAAACATGCCTGACCATGGCTTAAAAACGCTTAATTATGTCAAATTTCAGAGAGAGTACTAACCTTGACATGTAGCAGTTAGGTTCTTCAGGGGTCCTTCTCTGTGACATGATCTTCTGGCACAATATTTACAAAATGGCTCCTAAAATGCGGTTACACCACTTGACATTTCAAGAGGTTGACTTGGCAGACATGATTCCCCATAATAATTAAAATAATCCGAACAATGATGTTTCATTACTATTATTAAGTATTAAAAAGTACTTGTGTAAGATTATGCCAAAGTATATCAGAGGACATTTTGAAGAGAATTTCACATTTTTTTTAGCAAGTTTTATTACTTGGTACTACGTTTTTATGGTTACACCATATTGACAATTTTACCATTATTCTCTTAATATTCTCATAAAAATGGATAAAACCAGAACTTTTAGATTTTGGTCTTGAAGAAAATTATGTTTGAAAGTGATTTGATAGATTATTCTCAAATGTTAACACTTTTAAATTAATTTCATCCTCATGTTCACAAAAAAATGAGCGTCACGTCTTTGACCCACTGTTCATGTGCGTTCGCACCACGACCGTCACAAACAGGAATGCCTATTCTACTGTTTCTAATGCCCTTTCCTCACACAGAAAGTCAATTCGAAATCAGAGTATAGCGGACTATATTTCTCACTAGAGAAATATGAATATTGATTACTTGAAGGAGAACTGCTGTATTTTTTTAAGCTGGGTCCTATTTTACAGATTTTTACCAGGAACGAAAACCAAAGTTAGAGGTAGAACGCTATAACATGTTATCACGCTATAAAATGGCTCTACATTCCTATGGGGCAAACATCCCTATCAAAGTAAACACTTGTTCTCACCACTGACAGGCTCATCATTTTATTATAAGTGTCTGACAACATGGGAAGGATCCCTACGGAGATAGACCTGTGTCTGTTTACCTGATAACTGTAAAGAAACTGTGGAAAATTCTAGTTATTAGTACTTCCGGAGCGGAAGAAAAAAAGTTAGTGTTTTTGGAGACAGCTCCAGTTGTTGTGTTTCTCCTACATCCTCTAACTTTTCCCCTGTTTTCCACATACTGATGAGTGTTGTGTGTGAGTGTGTGAGTGTGTGTTTGATTTAACACAACCTTGGGCTGAAAGTGTGAAAGGTGTCATGTCTGAGCTCTTTCCAAGTTTGTTATAGTGTGAATACACCTTCTGCAGTCAAGAACTGTCTTTTGTTTTCATATCCAGGGCTTTTGCCACTGTGCCTTTCCTCTTCTGCTGAGATGTTGTCACACAGGCACGGTGTCTGAGACAGCTGTCGACAGAGAGCAGTGTGCCAAAAGGGAGCAAGCGTGTGAACGGATGGAAAGGCAATCATCATCATTCATTGAGTCATTTATAACGTTGTGATTTTCTTTTTTTTCATGAAACGATAGAATGCCAGGCGTGGCTTTGGTCTCTCCTGTGACCCTTGTAACGGCTACTGTAAATGTCTGATGCCATCGTTTATTGGGACATTTCATTTCAGAATGGCCCCCAAAAGTTTTCCGCAATGTCACTGCAAATTCACAACCAATTTGAGATGTTGACGGTTTGCTTGAATTGTCTGTGTTCTGTTGTGCTTTTATGGCATTGAAGGATGGGCTCTCTTGTGAATTCTCTGAAAGATTTCTGCTTGGATTTTTTTCCTTACTGAAACTCTAAAAGCTTGATTAAAATGCAGATAGATTTTTAGAGGGAACTCTGCAATACAGGTGGTAACTGGGGCAGTTTTCCTGCTGGAACATCTTTGTTTTAAACCACATGGCAAAGACCATTTGTTTTTATAGCTTCATTTTGAGAGACAGGAAATACATTGCTGTATGTACCTCCCCACCTCACTTTATTTAAATGGTATTTTAAATTATGTTGCGTCTGTATACATTGAACATTTAAATCTATTGAAAATTGAGCGAAATATGGCCCAGCCTGCCAAAGTAGGATTGGGCCAAACTGATATGTTTAAACCAGAAAAAAAATCACCAACATACCTATATCACCCTATTTATTTCCTTTTCTGGAGTGAAATCTCCCCAGATCAGTATAGAGATAATACTTTAGAAACCGCACAACTTAATCAGGTCTAGCTACATTATCGAGGGAAATGTGTTCCATAACTTCGGGTTGCCTTTTGCCTCCTGCAACATATCATAGCCTGTTTAAGAAGAAAATAATGCAATGCTTTTGGGATTTCTACATTAACTCTGCTCTCATGTGCAAGTAAGGCTGAATAAACAGCACACAGACTACTGTCCTGAACCAGTACCTCTACACCAAGGACTGTGTGGAGATGTAGGTATGTTCCTGAGAGTTGACTGCTGAATAGGCAAAATCCATATTTTGCAAATATCACTCAGACAGGGTCCACACAATCATTAACCTTTTCTACTGTCTGTCGTGGTTTAGGCCCTTATTACCATCTCACAGGCTAACTGAAAACAGTGGAATGATGTTCTGCTTTAACTCACCAGTTTTAGATTCAAGCAAAGACAATACCTGGCCAACCATGAAATTGTGCACTTACAAAGTCTCACAGGTGACAGGGCTAAAAAGGAAAGGTACAATTTCATGTGGCTAGCTCATACATTCAAGGTGTCTTATTTTCTGGACGGAGAGAGGGGAATAAAACTTTCACCAGACCACAGATATTGCCATATTGTCACATTTCCCTTGAGTGCACACAAAACGGCAGGGATTCTGGGATCTTTTTTGCTCCCGATCTCCCAACCCTCCTGTGGGATTGCACACTTGGCTGCATCTGAAAGGAGGCCTGCTACAAAGAAGGGGGAAAGCATCTCCCCTTCCTGATTAATGATGGGACAACACTATCTAAAGAGAGGGGGGAAAGTGAATGGGGACTGTAATCTGACCACAGACCATTCATGTCTGGTTCGTTTCACAAATATAAGACATCACACTATTCTCAGACCAGTTCTCCTAAAACACCAGCTGTTTCTAACCCTCTTCCTGGGCAGAGCAGGACCCATGCAGGACCACATAATACAAAAATATTATGCAAATGACAGAAAGAATAGCAAGTATGGAGAGGCAGACATCACAGATAGAAGAGAGACAGAGCAGAGACGGAAGGATTCAGCTGGGAAAGTGGGTGAAAAATAAACGTTGGTTAGGAGAGTCCCTTCTGGCCGCACAAAACCGAATAAGCAGTCACTCACACCAGCTCTGAGGGCATTTCATGTGAGAAGTTGTCTGAGTCAACATGGCATTTATGACCACACATCCTTCACCATTAGTTTGGCCGCTGTCCGTGGTGCTTAACCAAGCAGCTGAGCTTGGAGGGAGCGGATTTGATTCTGAATGCATGCACTGTAAACCCAAACAGTTCTACTAACTTATTAACATTATGTATTCAGTACTTAAAACCTGGTATTTAGTTGACCCAACTTTAAATGTATTAGTTTTCTGAGAAAGTGAAGACGTTTTAATTGTATTGGAATGTATTTGTTTGAGTAAACATTGCCTGATAACTCATATTTTTTTAGTTTCATTCAAACGTGACGTCTGACGTCATCAACGTCGTTGCAGGACTAGTTCAGAACAGAATCAGAGATCTTGTGATGAGAGACGGAGACAGCAGACTTAATAATTGTATAGTATCAGTTAGACTTCTATAAGCATGTTCCTCCTGTAGAAGAGGAGTCGACCAACTTCGTAGGGTGACCATATTTGAGTTTGTGAAAAAGAGGACACTTCGTCGCGGGGAGGGGCGTGGTAGTGTGTACAAGCATACAGATGACCCCGCCCCCTCCCCCCGCGACGGAATTTTGACACCTTTTCCACATGCAGATGTCATGTGCTGTTGTAAACAATGCAACTAGTGGAAGCGGCACGGTGCTCAGTGTTGCCAGATTGGAAATGGTGAAGTATCGTATTAAATGCTCAAAATGATCGTCTTTGGAGGATAATTATCGTGCATCTGGCAACACTGAGAGGCCGGTCGACCAATGACAGTTCTCGCTACAGTCAGCGCTTGTGCTAGAAGGTGGAACGTAAGGGAGATACCCTTTCCTAAACTTGTAAGGGCGTAAAAGCTAGTTTGTGAAGGACCCAGAGAAACACAAATATCCGACGAGGCAAAATCCTGGACGATTTTGCAATCACTGCCGGACGCATGTCCGGGTAAAAGAGGACGTCTGGTCACCCCACCAAAGGAGATATTTTTGTAATCCTGTCGCTGCTAAGCGTCCTTATCTGGTAAGTAAACAGTGTTTTTTAGGTGTTTGTTGCGACAAAATTGCGGGAGCAAGTGAAATTTTGATAAGAAGTGGCGAATTTCCCTCTTTGTAATTATTATTGAGTAATCACGTTTTGGCTGTCAAGTAGCAAGTTCAGTTGCACGACTGTTGGCGCTGGCGGCTAGGAAGCTAAAGAGCTAAAGAGCTAGTTAGTGGGTTATTTCCGCCCAAATATGTTCATGTGCAAAGTAAACAACAATCAATTGTTTATGTTGAAAACAACTCATGTTCTACAGAAACACCATATAATTCATATCAGCATGCTAAGGTTATATGTAACTTTTTAGCAGCTAGCTAGCTTATATGTGTTTTAATGGATCTGATGGATAAAAGTGTTAGCAGCAAGCTATGATGTAGACATATAAGAAGAGGAGTCAGCCAAAGGAGATATTTTTGTGTACAGGCATCACGGACTGGCAAGACAGCAGGGGTACGTTCGTCGTAGAGTTGAAGCTAAGTTAATCAATTGGCCTTTTAGCCCGTTAAGATTAGCGAGCTGATTGAGAACAGCAAATATCGGTTCGTTAACGGCTGACCCGCATCCTAATCATGTGGTTAATTTCAAGCAGGCTAAAGTTATCATGGCATTTGCGCGTGCACTTCCTACTTCAAAAGGCAGGAAAGGTCGATTACCAAAACCATGATTTTCTAACGGTATAATTGTTCTAAACTCAAAGAAAAGGGCTCTTTTTTTCTCCGCTGGCGAGTAGGAGATGAACATGAACGCTTATGAAGAATACAAGACCATAATCATGGCAAAATTCAACACCACCACCGCTGTGAGAGCAAGGTGTGTTGGGGTGTTTATAGGGTGATATCTATATATGAATCCCTGACCGCAAGTGTCAGCTGGTACAGAGGTTTCGTCTACCGATTTGAATCTGCATGGTTGCTAGTTCAAATCCCCTCACCTCCTTCCTCAATGAAGTTTTACATTTCCTTGGAAGTCGCTTTGAATAAAAGCGTCTGTTAAATGACTAAATGTATTAATAACAAATGCAATAAATTGAAGCAGCGAAAATAAATTGGCTGTATTTCTCTCTATTCTTATCATGAGTCCACCGTAATCATTTTCTACAATAATGATATGCTATGCTGTACTAATAACACATATAATTATGAGTGCTTTGTTCTCCGCATCACCGACACTACAAAAATGTACCACTCGCAAAAAAGCGCAAGACAGTCAATGTTCGACTGTGGTGTTTGCAATAAATGACTCGAGAAGGTCTTGTAAATTAATGATTCCTTGTCGGCTGAATCGGTAGCGCTCATACAAGAATAATGGATCTTGGCGATCGCAAAGAACTCTCTCCCTCCGCTAATCTAACTCTAATATCAGTCCTTGGTCAATGGGATCCCTCCTTTTTCCGGGGGTGTGGCAAGCTTATCCAGCTACACTTAAGTTAGCCTGCCCTGGAGCAGGTTAGTGCTAATCGATATGTAACTATGGTGATTTATCAAAAGTTGCTTCCACGAACCAAAAAGAGGGGCGTTTTTTATCTTAGCCTGAAAATTAGCTCGCTAAACCGTTTAGCGAGCTACGACGAATACCCCCCAGAGGTGCTACGGGTGATCCTCGAGGCTTATGACCTTCAGGTATGTCTAGGATTAACTGCACAACAGTGATGAAACTTTAATATTGGTTGATACTATGTATTATTAATTGCCAGTTTTTTTTGTAAGTGTTTCCATTGAAACTCTCCTGGTAATTGTATTGATGGTGTTTTGCAGGAGGAAGAGAAGCCATATTTTGATGATGCTCCTGTTGCTCTCCTTACATCGGGTCCCGACCCCTTCAGCTGCGAGAACATCTTTGAATTGGGTGCAGAGGATTTCTGAGGCATTTATGTTGTTGTTTGGCCTGACATATGCTTTCAATTTAGAATATCCCCAAAAACTCACGCACACCTTCTCATACAGAACCTTTTTATGTGTCTGGATGACAACAAACCTCTGAAACCGTCCTTACTCACCTTAAAAAATTATTTGTTGAAATAAACGATTTGTTGTTGACTTGTTAACTTTGTAACGCTGTTCTTTAAAGCTTTGATGTAATCTTTTATTTTGTCAGTTGTTTTACAAGAAATATAAATGATGTGATACCTCTTAAGTTTTTCTCATCTCACTCTTTTTAATAGAAATCTTACATAGATTTGAATGTTTCTTGTAGAGTAACTTTCAGTTTAAAGTCAGTTTGTAAACAGAACCAGAAAATCCGTATATGTGGTCAATACTTGAAAATAAGTAGTGCTCACTTAAAAAAAAGTTAGCTATTTAAGTATTACCTACTCAGAATAATCAAGCGGAGCTAACTTAAAAAAATTAAGCTTATTAAGTATTATTTACTGAGAATAATTAAGTTGAACTCTTTCACCAATATTAAGTGCACTGAACTTGATTTTTAAGGCTTAAAACTTAATTTTATTTTGTG
The DNA here is from genome assembly GCF_900700415.2 of Clupea harengus. Lineage (NCBI taxonomy): Eukaryota > Metazoa > Chordata > Actinopteri > Clupeiformes > Clupeidae > Clupea > Clupea harengus. The sequence goes on from NC_045168.1 coordinate 20,763,794, forward strand.
TTGTTGAGTGAAAATTATTTAGTACATAGAGGTTAAAAGATTTATGTATAAAAATATTTGAATATAAGTTCAGAGAACTTAAAAATTATGAAAAACGATAACAAAATAAATCAGTATAGCCGATGTATCATTTTTAAGTTAAGTTTACTTAAAAATAATAATATATGTACTCAAATTTTATTATGTAATCGGTTACATCAAAAGTTTTAAGTACTCTGAACTTGTTCAGGTTTACAGTGTGCATATGTGAAGGCATATCATTAATGTGTTATTTTCTAACTCACAACTTGTATTACAGGCTATTTAATAAAATCATGCAAATAGACACAAATTAACAGAACCTTTTGACATCCTCAGAGTGGGACATTTACATGAAAGTGAGTGTGTGTGTGCACATGCATCCGTGTGTGTGTGTGAGTGTATGTGTGTAATAGAGAGCATAAATAGAGCATTAAGTGAGCTGTCCACAACCCAGAGCGATCACAGACCGATGTTGAAAGTGTGCTGTGATCCATTTGAATACAGAGGCCAGACCTAGTCTGAACAGCACAATTCTGGGTTTTTACAATTAATTAGATTGTGGCTCTGTCTGGAGCAAGGTCCTGGTATGGGCAATTATGTCAATTACTCCTAATTTGTGCCGCATCATGCCATCAGCACCAGAAATAGGTTTCCGCGTGTGAAGCAGCCTCAGGCAGACGTAATGAAAGAGTGCACACTCAGATGACAAGGGAAGAGAAATGCTACTGGCATGCATGTTGTTGAGACAGAAGCCTCTACAATATTTGTACTGCTGATTTTGCCTCTCATTGCCTTTCATGGTGATTTGTTTTTCCTTGTATACATTAATTCAAGTGGTAGTGTGTATTAATCCATATTGATTTTCTGGTATGGAAATATGTTTTTTACAGGTGCATTTTCATGCTAATATAGTCAAGGTAATTTGCATACATTTCTTGGCTCATAATCCAAGCATAATACACTGTTATCTAAAGATTTCATCTTTTGTAGTAATTGATTCTCCCACCTGAGGGCACTCTATTTTAATCTAATACCAGACTATCACCACAGTATGTGATTTCATTTAGAGAATCTGAATCGAAGGCAAATTCGCCATCACCCAACAGTTATCTGAGTAGAAATATTTACAACAGGTATTCTACAGCTGCCTATATTTTTAGGAATGCTTTTCTGTGATAGTCTGTTGAAATTCATACACTTTTATGTTTGTCCAAATATTGGTAAGAAAGAATAAAATGTTACCAATAAAAGCTGAGACATGCACTAGAACAACACCAAACTGAATAATCATATTCCTCTCGTTTGTGACCCCACTCTCCCACTCTTTTCTTCCTCTCCCCCTCTTTCTTTCTCTCTTTCACTCTCTCTCTCTCTCTCTCTCTCTCTCTCTCTTTCTCTCTCTTTCTGTGTCTGCCCTCAGATTATGTACTGCACTAACTACCAGTTGTCAGAATTCAATTATAGCAGGGGTGCAGATCCTACTGCCTAAGGTATGACTTGTCCATTTATAACAGAGGAAAAAAAAAGGATTCTCAGCATCAACTTGACAGATGAATTTGGCTAAAGCACTGTATGAAGACTACTGTTGAACTAGAGTATTTCGTCTTGTCTCATTTCTTTTTCAACACATGCAAAAATGAACACTGGCTTCTATGAGGAGCAAGTGCAACAAATTCAGCAATGACGAGTCATACATACTAATCTTTACTCCTGAAACATAAATAACATCAGAGGAAAATTCTAAATTTGGGTGTCTTGACAGCTTGGGGTCTGCTGGTCCGTCTCTTAGAAAGATAGCCAGATCCATGTTTCTAAAAAGACAGCTTATTGGAAAACTTTGAAATCCTACATGACAGGCCAGGTAGGTTGGCATATCTCAAAAGATGTTCAAAGGACTTATGCATTCGGCTGAACTGCTGTGGGTTACGCAAGTTTAAGGAATTCTAAATACATTCTGGAGCACTGATTCTGAGAGGGAGTGTTTTTTTTCTCCCTATTTTCAGCTATGATCCTATGACAAGGTTGATGTGTGTGTGTGTGTGTGTGTGTGTGTGTGTGTGTGTGTGTGTGTGTGTGTGTGTGTGTGTGTGTGTGTATGTGTGTGTGTGTGTGTGTGTGTGTGTGTGTGTGTGTGTGTGTGTGTGGGAGGGGGGGTGGTCTTGTCTTATCTCTGATCAAACACAATAAGAGATGGGAGATGTAGCTGACTGGACACAGACATCAGATTTAAACTTCAGTGAATATCACTGAGTCACTCTGCACATGGAAGAGATATTTTCATGCTTAGGTTAGATTATTAACTGTCAGTGCCTTGTGGCAAAAGTGGTTGAAGCTGCTTTGTAAGTCAAAGGCTGATAGAGGAGAGGAGCTCCCCTTTCAAGTTTAAGTTAAGTGCTGTGTTTTTGAGATATTTCCTGGTTCCCTTAAAGGCACATATTATACAACGTATCATGTTTTGTTTCTGTTCAAGGCTTTGCCTTAAGCCACATTTAAAACATGATAAAAACTATATTAAAAGCTTGTATTCTCATATGTCCGAACACTTGATAAAACAGGTCATACGGAGAATGTGTCTCTCATTGACCACAACCATTTCCTCCCGCTGAATCTCCATTAGCATCACCTTCCCTTTAGCTCCATACCACCAACCCCCATACTACACCTACTGGCCAGACAGAACATGTGGCCTACCAAGTGGTTCTCAATTCAGCAACACAGGCTATGAACTCACGTGAGGAACTGAGCTGAGAACAGCCTGGCAGCGTATCTTCTGTAAGGTCTCACACAGTACATATGTGTTATTACAGTTTATTGAGTATCGATTCACCCAGGTGAGGCCTGAGTGTGACTATGCATGCAGTTCAAGTTCAAGTAAGTGACTATGCTGTCATAGGGAAGTTCCAGTTCATGAGCTGTCTACTGACATGAATATTAGACTTCAGGTGAGGGAGAGCCTATGCTTTGTGGTATAGAAGCTGAACGATGGAGGAATATATCCGTCTTCCGAGCGAGTGTGTTCAGTGTGAACCACAGCTCCAGCAAGAAGAGGAAGTGGATAACTAAACAGCTTTGCAGAGAGCAAACAGCCTGTGGAGAAAGAGACAGGGTAAGGAATGGTGCTGACAGGGGGGAACGTCATATCATCTGCAGGGGTCAATTTGACAGGACTGCACAGCTTCGGCGGGTTGAGGAATGTACACTCGATACGGAAGGCTAACGGAGATGATATGGAGCGCTTGGATCGTCGTGAAATTCTTCTGATAATGAAAAGTGTCTCGTCGGCTCGCCTAATTGATGCTTGGGATGCCTGTCATTGGTTCCTGGAAGAGGAAAATGAGCTACAGAGGAAAAAGAACCTTCAAGGCACCGTTCTCATTACACACAGCCAAAAATGAACGTCATTAGTAACAGACCCACTACAGCCGCTCTCTCACGCTCACTCTCTCTTGCAGCCGTGATGAAGCACATCTCTGGCACACTGGAACAAAAGCATATTACCTCAGATGAAGCTTCAAAGATATTTAGAGGTGACTGCGCTGTGTGAAAATGTGATACTTTGTTAAAAGCCTGGTAAGAAATCGAATTTGGCAATGTGAACTGCTGAACCCAGAGCATGGATATAAGGAGGGAAAAGTCTTGCCTTTTGATGTTATTACTGTAGTTTGATGGAATTAACAAGTGCAGCCAATTAAATTAGGGCAATAAATTGGCAGCCGCTCCCCTTTATATTTCCCCTCCAGCAGTAACACTGTGTCAGTATAAAGCTATACATACATGTCGCGTGGACAGTGTGCACAAGGAATGTACTGAGTAAAGAATGCACTGTGTAAATATTTGTTACTGTGTAATTGCTCAAATCCAAAACAGATATTAGTTATTCTTTTTTCCAACACAGAACATGGTGAGGTATCCAATCCAAGAAACATTACTAAAGGCCTACAAGTGCCAACTTGTAGTGCCATTAGAAAGATATATCCAACCTGGCAAATTTGGCATGTTTTAAAATGGACAATGAATGTTCTTTTGTGTATTTGTAAGAAACAACTATCTGCACCCCCTGTTAGACAATCACCTCGGGATATATCAAGGAAGGTTGTGATATTGAGTTTGCATGTTTTTTATCCCAGGCGCAAGCCTTTAGTCCAACTGGGTTTTAGATTGTATTTGGCATCTTAAGACAAACGTTGGCATCAGCGCCTTCCATATTAGTCCCTTCCAGGGAAAAGCCTGGGAAGTGGAGAAACTGGCCACCACACACAATGTGCCTGAGGAGTAGAGCTTGGCCACCACAACACCAAACACTGTATGCCTTACAAACATGTTGTGTTTGGCGCGCTGAAACTGACTGCACTTCTGAACTGTGAATGTGAGAACGTGTTGGGAATAGGCCTCCAGAGAACTCTGGAGAATTAAGCACGCGGCTCATCATCACATGGCTCGCAGGCACACACACACACACACACACACATATACACACACACACACACACACACACACACACACACACACACACACACACACACACACACACACACACACACACACAGCTAACTACGGTTCTAATACAAAGTAAAAGTCCTGACTTTGCATTTGAAATAGATTGTAGATCACAAGGTAAAATCAGTGCAGATGGTGGTTGTTGTGTATTCCTTTCTCTCAGACTGAAGGAAAGTAATACCCAACAACTCAGGATTCCCTAACAGTGTCTCATGTTGTCTTATGTCGTGAATTATTCATTTGAATAGGAGGTGCCTCAAACTCATTTTAGCAATAGGCAGAGGATGTAATATCACCGCAAGCATTGTTGTGATATCACAGCAAGTATTGCTATCAAGACGTGGAGTCCTAACCTGTGCCTGTATGTCTGTTTTTTTCTCTGTCTATGAGGTTGTTGTTTTGGTTTTGCTTTGAGATGTGCTTTTGTTTGTATTTTTTGTTTAGCCATGTGCTTCTGTTTGTTCCCGTGCGCTGTTGGCCCCGCCCTTCACCTGATCACTGATTACCTGCTGCTCCCATCATCTGTCTTTTCAGTGAATTGTTCTGTGTATAATGTCCTGTGTTTGTAACTCCTCTTTGTCTGAACCGCCCCTACCATCACTGCTGTATGCTGTGCAGATTGTAAATTGGCAGCCCTCTTACTCTCACACTAAACTGCTGGATGCATTTGCTGTGTCCCTTGGCCATTTAAGCACTCCGAAGAGCAAAGATACTTGTTATGTGATTGCAGGTCATTTGCAATATAAAAATACTTTAACAATTTTAATATGCAAAGGCTAGCACATATTTTTCATAGGATTCCTGAGGGTGATAGGTGCGATTGACTGTAGCCTACACATAGACCTATCCCCAATAGAGCGATGTCAGAAGGCAATCACAAATCAAATTTTCTCGCAATAAAAACAATCACATTTTGATTTATGTATAAATATAGAGCTAAGGGATGGAGCAGAAACACAGAACTACAGAAAATGATTTAATGGGCAATCAAACTAATTGGTATGATGGACAATGAGCTGCCACCAGGGTCAGAACTTACATTATGGGCCTCCTGTGTTGTTTGAAAAAGGAGTAGGAGGTTGCCCTCCAGTTCTCACAAGCTCAGCCTTTTTTTGGCTTCCTGTGAATAGGCTATTGTAAGTGTAGGCTACATATCTCATCCATTCTCAGCATTAATGAGATAATGCATAGTCTACAACTTGTTATAAACTATTTGCAGGTGTGCTTTTAACTGGGATTAGGAAGGAAGTTGTCCTTGCAAAATAGCGTCACATTCATACAGGTAGCCTATATAGCCTTGGGAGTAGGCTAGATCATTTTTCATTAACAGTGAGTAGCGGGTCAATTTCAGAACTACAGCCCATGTGTAGGCAACAATTAAATGATCCCAATTTTAGAGAACATAGCTTAGCCTATGACAAGAAAACAGTATCAATTTACAAATGTAATCAAATGGCAATGCACTGCTAACAAGCCTGTCCCTGGCATTTTTTAGCCAGCATGAAAGTGTATTTAAATTCTTTACAACGACGAATGATCTCAGTGTATTCCTTGGGTTCAATGCCAAACATATAAACATATAGCATTTTTTTGTTTTACCAACATTATATAGAGAACCTTTACAAAAAGAAAGATGTATATTCTAATCCAAATGAAATGCAACACCAAGGTTCCCACAAATATGTTCCTCCAGAAAACAAAACTTAAAATGAATGGAAACGATGAAAGTAACGCAATAAGAGGGAGAGCACAAAGATATTACCACAGTGTGAGGCCAGCTGTTGAACACACAGGAAGCAAGACAGACATCAGAGCGCGGAGCAGATGGAGACCACAGTGGCATTCTGGTAGTTTAGTCAGTAAGAGGTGCACTACAGCACGTGTGATCATCACAGTTAACAAACACACACACACACACACAAACACACATACACACACACACACACACACACACCTACACACACACACAGTCACAAACACACACATACGCAAACATGGACTATATGAAGAATCTCCAGACTGATCTGTGTTCAGTGGGTGGTGCAGATGAAAAACATATTTTGAATCCATTTCAGAATAAATAGATTGTTGATTTGGCCTTAGTTTTATAACAGACTAAACTTCACAAAAATGGAATGTGTTGTTTTAAAATGGACAGTGTTTTTTGTCAGTAACTCAAATAAATGATTAAGTTATGCAGCATCTTTATTTTAATTCACATGTTCTGAAATGAGATAGCCTGGAGCATTCTCTAGGTATTGTGACCTGTGGCCACATAAACAAACCTACTGAGTTCAGTGGGTCTGCGCTGAAAGCAGTTGTCCTCCATTAAAATCAGAGAATAAGATTAACGCGTCTGTTCTAATTAAATAAACCCACTTGAACATCTAACATTTGCGACAGACGAAGAGCACCATAATGAAGGATTGCCAAATTAAACTTGTTTTGTCTTTTGGCCAAAAAATTGCCTTCAGTAGTTCAAACCGGAAATACACCTACCTGATGCTAACTGGCTGAAGCCAACCCTCCTAATCCTGACCCCCCCCGGGTTCCACTGCATGTCACAGTGTGGAGGAGGCTGTAAAGGAAAGGAGACCACAATGGATTATCAGAGAAAGAGAGAGGTGGGTGTGGGGGGGTATTTCTAGATGTCAAAAAATGACATTTGGCATAAGTTACTGTCCTGCCACTGTGGTCAGGCTGGGCGTGCTGAGAGCAGCTGAGAGCGGCTGATTTGGCCCAGAGGATGCTGGGGGATCCGCAGGAGCAGGGTCAAGCCCAGCACAGAGAGGAGTGATTATGTGCTGCAGATTAAGCACGTGGGGGTTAAATAGAGCCTCTCCACAGGGACAGGGGCCCAGACCTGCAAACAGATCACAGACATGTGGCACTTCAGGACCACAGCTGAGATTCTGATAGGAAATTGTGAGTGTCTCTGTGTGTGTGCGTGAGAGAGAGAGAGAGAGAGAGAGAGAGAGAGAGAGAGAGAGAGATAGAGAGAGAATGAGAGAGAATGAGAGAAGCATTTACTTTGAAGCATTGCGCAATGTCAGGTGTGACTGTCATTAGCTTCCGCTCTGTGGTGTCAGAGAAGATGAGTTGCAGTAATAAGCCTGGCAAATGAACCTGGCCACTCACTCAGACAGGCCGGAGGCCTTAAGGCACACCACCACCTCAGTCAGCCTCCACCAACCCCTCACACGCATGGGGAGGCACGGAGAAGAGGCAGGCTGAAATTCCCTTTTACTCAAGCTGAAACTCCACAGAGAGAGACGCACAATATAAAATCCTGTAATCCGTTCCAAGAAGAGTTATTCTCCAAAAGCAGTTTTATATTGTGCCACTGGTCGGAGCACACAGGGAGATGGAGCCCACAGACATGGGATAGAAAGCATTTAGCATTTAGCATCCCATTTTTTAACCAAAGGACATAGAGGAGGAAAGGATGATGGCATCATACCTAACACATATGAATGCAATGAGTCGCTATTAAGAAAGAAAAACTGAAAATGTCACACATGAAAGATGGTGTTATACATTATGCAAACACTGAAACAGACACACACCACTTGCTAAATCAGGTATGACCACACTTGTTAATACTTACTGGCTTGCCAGACAACAAGACAATCAAAATTCATTGAACAACTCGAACAGTCTCATTTACAGAAACTTTTTAATTATTACTGTGTCACACATAAACTTCACAACTCTAAAATAAGACCTGAATACTTCTGATCATTAATTAGATTTTGGAGGGGTAAACTGACAAGATGGGTCTTTTTGTAATTAGCAACATAAAATCATTCAATTGCATCTTCAAAGTGTTTGTCTCCTCCTTTATTACACCAGAACCTTATATTTTCTGTCACACATCTACATACATCTTTAATATACTGTCACAAACACTCATGCATGTTAAATATTTCATCAAAAGCAGCTAAATTAATTATACAGTCAAGCTTTAAAACCTTTGCATGTATTCCTTTTGTTGATCAAGATCTGTGTAATATGAGCACTGTAATAATAACTGTAGTGTTGTTTAGACTGATTTGTCTTGCTGTTGTGTTATCGTGTTTCGTGACTTTTAACTGCACCCCCAGCTCTTTTTCTATGTATGCTTCTCTCCATCTGTCACTTTTTTTCTCGTTCATTCTTCCCTTTCTTCCTCTCTCTCTCTCCCTCTCTCTCTCTCTCTCTCTCTCTCTTAAACTAAGGCAGGAGAAGTAAGGCAGCCGTGGAGGTAAGTACATTGCTTTTCAAGATGGCTTGGACTTTGGCCCTCCATTTCCACTCATAAAAATTTCAGCCTTTCAACACGTACCATTACCTTAAATGGGTTTAGGATGCATTATTTAGGAGACGCAGGGACTGTGGTCAAGGATTGGCAGCGAAAGAGAGCTATTTGAGCTGCATAGGCCTCTTTAATCTTCAAGCCACTCATCTTTTTTACTCACTTTTAGGGGATGCACTGAGCCGCGTGAAGAACAGATGAAAGGAGTGAGAGAGAGAGGCAGGGGTTCTTTTAAATGCGTGTTCCGCACCCAAAACAAGGAGAGGCGAATCATCACACATCTGCTGTGAAAGGTGCCTTTTTCATCTAGTGACCTCTGAGCTGCGCTGACAGTGATCGGGGGTACTTCACAGCCTCCCTGTGCTGTGCTGGGCAGCAGGAGGTAGGTACGCCTCGGGTGGGCCAAAGTGGGCCATGTCTAGTCAAATTTCTATGATGGAGCTGGGTCAAAGGGGTGTCGTTTTCAGCATTACAACTTTTCCTTTAGCACTGACCCCCCCCGCCAGGCCCTCACCTAACCAACGCACCCACCCCCCGCGCCACACACACACACACACACACACACACACACACACACACACACACACACACATATACACACACACACACACACACACACACACACACACACACACACACACACACACACACACACACACACACATCCCTTCAATCCCCTCTTAGCCAACCTATACTTTAGGTTATAAGCCAGTTGGATGTGGTGATACGTCTTGCTAGAAAATACATGCTGGTGTATGCAGCGCTGCCTGAAGATCAAAACTGACATTTTAAAACCTGAACAAACCTCTTTACTTAATCAGTCTATTAAATGTCCTCAAGGATCCTCTCCTCTCCTTTTCAATATGAACCTTTTGACTGCAATGTTTAATCTATACTTTTATGAAGCGCCACACAACACTAGGAGCATAATGTGTTGAACATAAGCCATGATAAAGTTGCATAATAAGTTACCAGGGAGCACAGTTACCTATTTAATGAATAACTCCCTTGCAATGATAACTGCTTCAGGTAAAAACCTGAAAGTACTTAGGGCTACTGTCTCCGGTGCTACAAACAGTATGATCCTCTCACTGTAAGAAACAGAGAGTTTGGTCTGTAATTGTTATATTAAATGCTGTGAGCCTTTAGAATATAGTTAAATTGAGTGAATGAGTAAAAGTATATGAACATTTCCTGTTTCCAACACTCCTGAGCTTCAAACTTACTTTAAAATAGGCTTTCTGCTTTATAATGTGTGCTAACCAACTGGCAATATTGTGATCTTGATAACTAACTAGCGGGACAGATAGCTTCCAAACTAAAGAACTGCTTTCATCAGCAAGACAGTGACCGTTGATATTAACATCAACTTCAATTAGTGACTTTAAAACATTACTCTGTCCCGTGTTACATGCTGAAGCTCATGGCGACGGTGATATGGCTGTGAGCCAGAGTGAAAACACAAATTAGTACCAGACATAAAACCATCATTATTTAACCTGTATTCGTTTTATATCTAAAATGTTCTCAAAATAAATTCCACCACACTTAATTCTGTACAAAAGTAATCAAAATTAGGCTGTTTCATGTCCACTTTAAGCCTGCTGAGGAGCAGCTCCTTTGTGTGAGCAGGTTTTGTATTAATCACTCCTTATTAAACACCATCATGGCCATTGCTCTAGTACCATCATCAGTAGACCATCATCCACCTCCTCACCAGCCAAGGTCTGTTTGGCTTCCACTAATAGCAGTCACTGGGTGCCCAAAACACTTGGTTGCATACACACACAAACATCATCACAATATCTTCCCTACACACCCACACACACACACAATTATAATTATAATATTAAGGATAGCATGTAAGCATTGTGGTTTAGGGGGACACCCATTTCACACTGTCCTAAGAGGAAGATTATTACACCAAAAATCACTTTGAATGACCAAAATACATCTGACTGAAGATGTCAGACATCTTATCCAGACATCTTAAAGATATCACAGCCCAGACTTGTTACAGCACACTCCCACACTTGACTCAGGGGCATGCTAGCAAGGAGGCTAGCAAGTTGCTAGCATGTCTCTTAAGGTGTCAGGGAGTGAGGTTTACTCACTGCACATATCTGTACCTACTGGCTACCATTACATTTACACAATACACACAGACACAGACACAGACACAGACACAGACACAGACACAGACACAGACACGATGATTTTTATAATTTTTATGGGCCCTGGTGTATGCTTTTGAGTGTCTTTACATAATGATTGGGATGTGGAGAGAAGTCAATACTTTCACTTGGGAAATACTAAATATACATTATATCAAGTTTCCCTGGTACAAATCCCACAATTACTCTATTTACAGGTGCTATATGCAAGAATTCTGGTTCAAAACACATATGCACAGTGTTTCCAGATATCTGCTAAGGTTATCATGCTATTATAAAATAGTGCCTGTGATTGACTTTGGGGAAATGAGTCTGACCCTGAAGTCATACTCCGTCAGAGAGGGATGTTTCACAGTGAGAAACATTGTGGGTTTGCACAGGAAGTGATAAGTAATGTGTCAGTCCAACTGCCACAGACACACATAGGCACATCATCTTTCAAGGTATTTTGCAATGCCATAAACTGTCACCACTCACACAGCCTCAGGTCTCATTACCTGTTGTGGTGCTGGAGGTGCCAGAGGGCTTTTGTCTCCTGAAAACAGTGTTACTGTGTTTCACCTTGGGTGCCCCCCTTCTCCTTAGGTGTGGGGGTTCAGGCCCTGGGCTCTGTAAAGCGCCTAGAGACAATTTTAATGTTTTAGCGCTGTAGAAATATAATTTAATTGAAATAAAAGAAACAGTATTTTTGGTCTGTGCACCCCTTGCATCAGTCATAGGAAAGGCCAGAGGGGGTCTGTGGTTCTCACTCTACTTAATGTTATTTGTTTTTCATTTAGCATTTTAGTAACTATTTTGATTTAGTCTTTATCACCTACACACCAGGGGTGCTCGGGGGGTTTATTTTGAAAGGTGCTGTTTAATAAAACGAAATGACAAAGCTATTTCAATGGATTTTGTTTAGTGTAATGGAAAATAAGTGTTTTATAACTTTATGTTGTTCACACAAACAACACCACTAAAGCACTCTCACCGCTGCAACCCAGGTGTTTTACTTTACATTTCCCAGAAGCAGTTCTATCTCAAACTGGACAGTCATGAGGCTACTGACACCTTGTGCTCGTACTGGCTAGTCTCACTAGGCGAAGCTACAGGGACCGGTTACTTGCCGGTGGCTGCGGTCGGATAGTCTCTTTTTGGGAAGGTTCCTAACTGAGTGAAATTACCCAGAAGTATCTAAGTGGCAGCCAAGAGCTGGTTGAATTCTCTAACTGCTAAGGAAAGGTGCTTACATTCTTTCTTTTCTCAGTACTCAGTCTGCATAGGTTACACTGGACCATCATTTACAAAATGGAAGATAATAAGATAGTGCCATCCCATGGTTCCTTGCGGCAGCAACATTTAAGAAGATGTCAATAAATGAGATGTCCATAACATCTGCCGTAGCATAACTATATAGGCTCAAGTCTAAGTGCAGTGTCTTTGCATCACGGTTTGTCTTTTCCTGTCCTTGTGAATTCTCCTTCACATATTTACTTCCACTCACAAGGTTTGCCATGGTCATGGAGAAGTGGTTAGGAAAGGGCATAGGACGTTATTTTGTCACCACAGCCAGTCTCTCAGTAGCACATCGCACTATCTATTGGACATTTAACATGGAGCACTGTGTAAAGAGATAATTTGGCGCTAAAACTGAAAAATTTAAGTTCTTCAAAAAACATGTGAAAAAATATCTTTACTTATGTGGACCAATTGTTTTGGTACTTGAAATGGGTAAACCAAAGTCATAGGTTGTCTAAAATGAAATTTAGTAATATCATGTATTGAGTAGAATTGTCTGTTATACTACTCTACTTTCACCAACTGTTAGCAGGACTGAGATAAAATGGGACTGAATAATGACTTCATACTACATATCAAGCTTCATGTTCATGGGATGTGTGCATGTCACGCCATGCTGCAAAGGTAGAGGGTAACAGCCCCTACACTACGGTGTGTCCTTTGTGGCCTGTTTTTCGTTGCGGTGTGTGTACAGTTTGTGCGGCTGAAAACTGTAGACAGAGGGAGCAGTTGTCAGGATCTTTTCCTGTTTTCCAAGACGGCTTAGCTGGCTGCCATATACAGTAGGGGGACAATGCAGTGGTGCCTGGGGTGATGGTGGGGGCACTTGTTCTGAGGATGACTGAGACCTGGTGGCAGGCGGAGATGGTGGTGGTTGCTGAAGAGCTGCTGCCTGTGTAAGGTGGAATGCACTCTGAAAATTACAAAATGTAGACCCTGATCTCCAATATCTGAACAGATGGCCAAAGAGGCAGTATATCAGAGGAACTGTCTCTGATCTTCTCACAACTAAAGACTGCCATTGTTTGTATTCACAGCAACCCCTCATGCATTGAGTGCTATCAGACACAGCATAGCCTGGTCACAGTTTAACTAATTACCATATCCTGCATACCATTAGCATCTGGTTGCTTGCTTCAACCTTCCCCCATTGTCACAGAGAGAACCTTAGGATAGATGTGACTTCAAAGTGATGTGCAACTGTACACATGAAGTTTAGTCATGAATCGATCCTTACAATAAAATAATATAATAATATAAAACCGAACATCCTGAAACATTTTGTCTTGCTCTTTGGTTCTCTTCTTTTGTTCTCACTCACACTTTCATTTTCTCTCTTCATTTGACATCTATCTCTCCCCATCTCATCTCTTTATGTCATTTATCCCAGGTTTGGGTTTATCTCATGTATCCAGGTTCATCAAGTTTATGTGATCACTGTTTATTCAATTGTTATTATTTACAGTTGTGTGAAGCAAGTTGGTTTTTACTTTATATTCTGGAGACTAATATTTGTAACATTTAAGCTTACAGTTTATTAGGTAACACTTCCACAATTCAAATGTACTAATGCATGACTCCTGATTATTTAATGCAATGCATCATGAATTCTTGTTGCTCACTTTAAACTAATGATCAAGTCACTGTGGCTTTATGTGATTATTTAACATTAACTTCATCATCGATTACAGGATGTTAATTCACAGTTTTTTAACATTAATGGATTCCTTGTAATGGTAGCCGGTAGAGGGCTCTGCAGTGAGCCACTCAAAGCCACTGCATTCCTGCAAGTTCAAAGCCACTGCAGGACTGTGTTTGTCCACACAACGCCAGATAAACCCACAAACATACATTTTCTATCCATGCATTTAATTAAATAAGACATATGAAGTGTTTATCATAACTGAACCATTAATACACCTTTACTTAACTGACTTGTGTACCCCCAAATAAAGTCACGTCATGATACTCATTCTTACCTAACCAAAACTCACTATTTTATCTTTATTCCACCCATTTTCTTTTGGCCTCGCTTCAGCTCCTAGCGCTTTATGGATATTGATACCTCTCCAACTCTGACACGTTCGACCTGATCCTGTGCAGTGCCCTTGCAAAAATGGTTGCAGTACACCCTGCCTTTCTAGAAATTAATGGGGAAACACTTTCTGACAGGTGTATGTTTGCCAATAACGGGACGTACCAACTCCCCCATGGAGTCATTAAAGCCTTTTATTTCAAGTGAATATTTTGTTCATAGTGACTCAAGATGACAAGGTAACTCAAGGTAACTGTTAGTTAGCTAGGTAACTCAAGGTAACTGTTAGTTAGCTAGCTAGCAAACTGCTAGCCCCTTACGTTAGTGCCATGGCTCGCAATATAATAAAAAAGAATCAGAAACAGCCAGCAAGTTAAAGGAATCAGGCTTAGCAACAATGGAATCAATTGTGACCAATCAAACTATCCTATGTTATCCTTGTCTGTGACTAAAGAATGTAGAACTACAAACTAAACAAGTTGGAGAATAACAAACATCTTGGCAGCAACGTGTGGAAATGCCACCACACCAGCTCAGGGGAGGCTTTAATGTTCCTCGCCTTCCTGCTCGCCCCTCTTGATAGAAGGAAACGTGAGGTGTTAAAGGGAATGTTTTCCTAGCACATTTATTGACATGTAAATATTTCAGGTTTTGTGTGGTATGTGCCGCAACTTCAGTTGTTTGGCTTGTTTAACTTAGTAATTGTGCAGCTGTTGCAATGAGATTATAGGTAGAGAAAAGGATTTGAGGGAGTCTCTGTGTGTGTGTGTGTGTGTGTGTGTGTGTGTGTGTGTGTGTGTGTGTGTGTGTGTGTGTGTGTGTGTGTGTGTGTGTGTGTGTGTGTGTGTGTGTGTGTGTGTGTGTGTGTGTGTGTGTGTGTGTGTGTGCTATCCTGTGCTTTATGTGTGTTATACTGTCAGTGCCTCAACACTTGGCACGGGTCCCTTTGCCTGTGCACAGGCCTGGAAATCAAAGAGCGTCTCTCTTTCAACTGGGCCTCTTGGGCCACTCCGCCTCCTGCAGCCGGCCACATCATCCTCTGCTAAAGAGAAAAAGAGAGGGGGTTGAGGGAGGAATCTAATGGCAAAACTTTTTTATTTCCTGCTTGCCTCTGCAGTAAGTACTGCTGCACTTACCTAAGTGTAACATTAAGATGCAGTGAATATACACGTGTAGCGACACATGCACATACACACACACACCAACAACGTACTGCATATCATTAAGCCAACGTCAATCTCTCCACCCGTCTTGTACATCAGCATGCTCTTTTGATCAGTGCAGGCCTTGACTTTGCACACATTCAAGGTGTGATGAGATACATTGAAGCAGATTAATAGACTTTGTGGGGGGAAAAGTAAAGGAAATTACGTGACAGGCACGCTACAGCACATTGTTAAGTGCTGACGGAGTATATTTAACATGCTGCTCTAGCATATCAGAAACTGTTAACTTCATGAAGAAATTCTTAACATGAGGTAAGGGGAATAACAGTCTTACATACACAGCAAAATATATATGTGGTCTCAATAATACAATGTGCCGTACATGTCATTCTGGTAAAGCTGCATGGATCTTTGTTCTGCAGTATCACTTTGACTGTACCACAGTCAAAGTGAAATGATGGCATTCACAGTATTAAAGGTACAGACCACTTTTCTTGTGAAAGGTTGTTGATATTTTAGCTCAAGTCCAAGTTTTGATTCGGTGCAATATGATGCAATCTGATACAGTTCTTAACATTTGTTTAATGTAAACATTAATTTTCCATTATCAATTAAAACAAGGCCATTTTAATCCATTCATAAAAGTGGAATTGCTTAACTATTTCATAAATGACCTGGGAATCCCAAATATTTGTGTTACTTTATGGCGGAAAAATATATATATATACCCTATCATTCTATCAGACACAGTTAGAGAAAAAAAACTGAACGTTGAAGTATGAAACATTTTTACATGAGCTGTCTCATACACCCATGCCCTCAGTTTGGTATTTAATTTGGGTGAGAGGTACTAAAAAATATTGCAAAAAACACAAAAGTCTCAGCCCTTCAGTATGTTGCAAAGCTAACACTGAAGACAACATTGATTTTACCGTAATTTCCCAACTATTAACCAGTTTATACATTGATTTTGCAAAATGTCTGCAGCCCTGCGGTTAATACTCTGTTGCATCCGATGCATTTTATTCTGCCTGGTAGTTAGTAGCGCGTACAGTAACTCTGCCAGACAAAGCGTGAATGGGTCTATCTCCCTCACCGCCTCTTTCACATATGAAAAACATCAGATAGATAACAAGAGGTGTGTGAGGTCCCATGCCAGTTAACCTGGCTATGAACTATCCTAGCTATCTCTAGCTTAAGGAACCATCTTAGCAGTCCGTAGTTGTTAGTGTGTGTTATATGAACTCATTTCAATATGAGTATTTTCTCAGAGAGAAAAATTCCAACCACAATTACGTAATTAAATCCAGAGACTCAACCCATTAAATGCCAAAAATCTGGACCTCACCCTTCTTTTAAGAGCTATCACAGAGATGACTGGCCTTTTATGTCAATCTCAAGCTGTGCCACTCAGGATTTCCTATTTGAATGTTCAAAAATTACATCAAAACCCAGCTAATGCTGTCATTGACATAACAGTTCAACTCACATTATCAAGACTACCACAAGTGCATTTACGTAACATATTTTCACACAGGCTGAATGAAATGGGGAATTTTAGACTGGTGACCGTGTAAGATATCAGTTCATTGTATAAATACATTCTGATGGACTTCGACTGATGCATCATGAGCGACTCCCCTCCTACCATATGTTGTTTAACAGCAACCAGCGGCAGTCCATTCATCACAGTCACTTAGTGGCTAAGCAGTCATTCCCTGCCAAGATGCTAAGTCCAAGTAGGTCTTGTTCCGTATTATTCCACAGTGCTCACTGTGGATTAAAACTGAGATGTAGCAAGCTAATGACAGTGATTCAACAAGCTCTCGTCTTTTCCTCTTTAAGGAAAAGAAAAACTCTTTTCCTCACAAGCCACCCTGAATACACTATTTAGATTAAAGAATTTAATTACATTGACTTTTCATGTGAAATTCCTTAAGACCTCAAAACAAGTTTGCCCAAAGGTTTTATGGGGAAATGATTTCAGAAGTGCCACTTAAATTTGCACCACTTCTACAGTCTGTTTGCTGGTAGCAGCAGTCATGCTACTGTAGGGGGTGCCGAACTGCTATGATCTGTAATCATTTTCCAGATGACAGATATTTACAGTCATAATGGCCTCAACGCGAACGTTTATTTCCCAGAGAGGCCTGAGTCAGCGGCAGTGGCCGTGCTGATGGTGTAATTGGCTGGGAAAGACTGCCCTGCCTGGGGACAGGAACCCACATCACTAATCACCCCACTAATGTGGGGCATTTTGCAAAACAACTACAGTGACCATGCATATTTCATGTGCGTTGTTGCCGCTCAATGTCTTTATATGCATTTTATGGGTTTGCATCTGCGTGTGTTTACTGACTGCCTCATGCATGTGAGAACATTCCGGAACTAACAACTTAAAAAGTGTTGCACATATATTTATGAGCCTTGCTGTGTATTGAACCTTTCTGCTCCACACACTGCAGGCAACCCCTGTGTCTTCAATAATCATTGATCAGTTTTATGGTTCAATTAACACTTAACACACTACCAACACATGATCTGTCTCTCTCCTGTTTCCACACCATATTTATGTCCAGTCACCATAAATGTGGTCAAAGCGCAAGGCACGTCTATAAGACAGAGTTAAATCAATGGCTGCATATACAAGGAACTTGAAATGACTAAAACAGTTCTGAAACTAATGAATGAATACACAGAAATGTACAGCACACAACATGTTTTATGAATTACACACTCTCTTAATAAATTCTGATATGCTTATATATACGTATGATATACATAGACGTCATATTTACCTAGCAGTGTTGACAAAGGCTTTGTAAATTCAATGAATACAGTATTGTCAGCTGTATGGGTGTCAGTGGCTGATGCTACAGGGGATGGAGCCTGGACACACTAGTCTGTGTGACTTACTTGGCCCATTTAATGTCAATTAGCATAGAGAACCCGGCCAAAGACACACACACACACACACACACACACACACACACACACACACACGATTACTTTCATGTTGCATCAGAGCAATGGGTGGCTTCAGTTTTTTCTTCTCCATGCCTGTTGATGTATTGATGTGTGCTTTCACTTTCCTTCTCTCTCACTCTCTGTGATCTGATTCCACACAGAATAAAATGGATACATCCTGTTTGCTCTCGATGATCCAAGGTTTGCTGACACCTTAGCACCATTGTGGCTCCTCCGCACACCTCTCCTGAGTATACCTGTGTGATGACATTGTGCTATCGTTGGTCGTTAACTTGAAAGGTGAAAAGGGACACACAAACACACACACACACACGGAGAGAGAGAGAGAGAGAGAGAGAGAGAGAGAGAGAGAGTCGAGAGAAAGACAGACTTGTTAACAATATCTCTTACCAATACATCTGGACAGAATCAGGCTGACAGTTAACCTGGCCATTACCCAGATTCTGGTAATATCATGAATGTTCACTGGCATAAATTGGGGACATAATAAAACACAATGTATGTGTTATTGCACTCTGGGTACCTGTTACTGTCCTGAAGAGCCCAACCAAAGAGAAATATTAACAAGCTCTTTTATGAAAGAAAGACCTGTGATATTAAGGCCTCTAAAATACTTACATACCCTGAAATAAAACCTGGCTTTTTATTATGAAAACACTATTTCATTTCAGCTTAAAACTAGAAACAGTTTTTGGTGAGATTTCAGGCATGCCCACAAGTCATAGGATTTTGCTGTGGCACAATACAGTATGTTGACAAAGAAGTGGGTGAAGCCTGTATCTGTGACATATACAGTCAAACAAGAGTAAGACAGTAAAATAGCACCAGTAAATCAATGAATTGTGGTGCAACCTAATGTATGAGTGATAGGTGAAAATTCACCCTAGTTACCTCAGGACTCCGGAGCTGCATATAAGTATATTTATTAGACAAACAACAATTGCAATCGGGCTCACTCCCAGCACAAGGCTGAAAGTGAAGCAATGATAAACACATCGCACAAGGTTTATATAGACAGAAGTTGAGCGTTCAGCAGGGATAATCACGTGGTGGATTTCTCACGTCCGAGGCAAGGATGGAAGTTTTGCAAGGTCGGAAGAAGCACAGTTCGACCCTTCTTATCACTTCTGGTCTAAACATGCTCTTGTACATATGCAGACTAAGTGGCACCTAATATTCTAAGTTACACACATGCAGAAAAGCCATGTTCCTGCTTTCATAAGCACATGATTCATACAAGGAATATATTAATACAAAGCACTTGATTATTATATTCTTAAGTCATTAACAGTGTTTGGAAATTATCTCCATCAATGAGTAATAACTCAAACATTAATATGTAGTAAAAGGAATGTTTGCCGGACAATTATGTGACAAAACCTGAGCAACACCGCTTGCTCAGGGCAGAGACAGAGGAGCAGGGGTGATGGAGGATACATGCTGGCAGTGCTGAAGTCTTGAGTGCAGGCTAATGGTGGACACGCATGTGGAAGTGAACACGTTCAATCAAGAACTTGACAATGGTTGCTGATGGTGAATGGGCTGAGCATCAGTTGTACAACCACACTGTTCTCCGTGTCAGTCCTGTCAGCTTTACATTTGTTACTGAGTCTATTACCTGGCTTGTACATGGTGTGTTTGGGGTTAAGTCAGGTACTGTCAGAGGAAGCGTTCCCTTTAATTAAGGCAGAAATGGAGTGTTCATAACGAGAGATGGATGAGCAGCCGCTGAATATTTACAGGTAACTTAATTACTCTCACTAAATAAAACCCATCTAGGTCACAAAGAGGAGCATTCCAAATAGGCAATTACGCCTTGGATAAAGGCCTTATTAACAAAAGCAAAGCACGTAAAATATGGGAAGTGGGAGAGTGTCCTGGGAAATGGCTTGTCGGAACATTATCCATCATGGGAGTAAGTGCTGGAATGGTGGTGGGGTTCTAAATTCTAATAGCATTAATCCCCGCTAGCCGGAGCTCCTAACACCCAGTTTTATTAACTACGGCCATAATTCATACATCTGGAGACCTTCCAACAGCCCGACCGGTTAATTATCTCTCCCGCGTGAATATCTGCTGCTTTTAACAACAGCGGAGTAGAGACGGAGTGAGAAAAGGGGCTGTACAACAGAGATGCAAAGTCAGAGAAGAAGACAGAGACGGGCAGAGAGGCAGAAGGACAAGAAGGAAAGAATACACCGGGAGAAAGAAGTCAGAGCTAGAGATATGACAGAGACAACAAGTGAGAGAGGAATGGAAAAGCGAAGGAAGAAACAAACAAAGAAAGAAGTAAGAAGGGAGCGAAGGAACTGACAAAGAAAAACACACTTGGGAATCATGGGCCTAGAAACGGACTCAAAAACAGGGACATGAGAGAGCACTGTGGCCTTGCCCCACTCATGCATGTGGGCGGTCTCCTCTCTTGATCAGGGTGCTAAGCCGACTGTCACAGAGGACCTTGAGCATCCGCATACGTGACAGGATCTCATTTACTCGACAGCAACCCAGACCAGACCCCGTCCCTTAAAACAGAGACAGTAAGATCTGTTCTATGAACAGAATGGCGGCCACATCTGCGCTGATGTGAATTGATTTCTTGCTGTGACTGAAGGGCACGGCAGAGCTAATGGCCCACAATTCTCTCATTTGACTTTTGTGGTAATCTTGATGCATTGACCGCGGAGTGTGAGGCAGGCAGATATGGGCACATCAGAAAAACAATGGGCTCAAAATGGCTGGAAGAGCTCAAACGGAGAAACGTATGGGAGGATGAAGTGTATCTTAAATATTTACTCCATATATTATTTACTTTTAAGCACATATGTGAAAGAGATATTGTAGGTCCCATTTGTCTGTCTGAAATAAGAAGTTATTAAAAGTTGACATTCAGAAAGACAACCAAGTATACTTTCAAGGATCTTATCTCACAATAGACTTTAACCTAGGCTGGCCACATACCTTTCTGAGTTGTTTACGGAGCCACCCATGTCATCCTTTAAAGTGTGTTTGCCCACAGCTCGAAAGGTCTCTGACACCTTAAAAAAAGGCTGAGCTGAAAGTTCTCTGACAACATTATCTCTGGATGGCGGTATACATAATAGGCCATAAGAAGGGTCAAAAGGGTCTATTTCATTCCAACAGTAAGTCTTTTTTTTTCCTTTGCTTAGTCTCTCACCTTCCGCCGTATCTCTTAGGCATGCTTTTGAAGGTTCAAAGACACCCCAAAGTCAGGGTGAATCTAAGATGATGGTCGGTCATGACATCGCTTAATGACTCTACTGTGTAAAAAGGTTAAACCCTCATTAGAGCATGAATATCACTGATAATAGCCTTCATTTCGGCCACGATAAGCTGGTCTGGTGATACTGTTCAAAGCCATGAAAGGTCATTTTAAGGTAATAAAATACAATGCTTGTATAGTATAAACTATTAAAAGTCCACTGTATTAAGTAATGCCTTCAGCTTTTCTGTCTGAGAGAAGCCATGGAAGTCAGTGCATACCCATTACTTTGTCTTGTGTTTTGTTCTCCATGTGTTTACTGCCATGTGTTTCTGTTTACGTTTTGACATGTGCTTCTGTTGTTCCATGTGGTCTTGTCTCCACCCCTCACCTGTCACATGTCACTTCCTGTCATTGTTATTTTCTCTACATTTGTCGTGTGCTCACCTGTTTCCCATTGTATTCCTTACTGTGTGTAATTGGACGGTGTATTTCTAACCCTGGTTCCTCTGGCAGTTTGTTGCCCACTTTGTCCTGATGGTTTCTGTTTTTCGAGGTCTCCTGTTTTGCTACTCTGTTTTTGCCTGCTCGCTTTTGTTCTTTTGATCATTTCTTTGTACTATACCTGTTTTTCTGGATTTGGACTCTGTCTGCTCTCTTTACCTTGTTGGTCTGCCAGGTTTTTTGTTTTCGTGTATTCTTGTTGTAAGTACATCTTGCTCTTGTTGTACACCTGCCTCTGGTGTCATGCATTTGGGTTCTCTCCAAAGTCTGAGGCAAATTAATCCACATTTGTGGTTTTCTTAGTCATGCCAATATCTTCACCATGCTACTGCACTCGACAAGGATCTGAAAAAGAATTAGCTGAATATGTAAAAAATCACATGCTAAAATGTTAACAAAGCATGTACTGAAGTTGTGCTAACCTTTGTGTGAAACCTAAATGTATTTGCTTGAATTGATTCACATTGAAATACATGAGGGGTTCAGAGTCTCTGAAGCAGGGTTGGTTGCCACATCTGTGATGCAGCCACATTTGTGAGTTAGCAAGTCCTTACCTTTTGCTACAGCACAAATGTAATGGGATGGAATCGAAGTGTGTCCATGTTTAGACTGCATACCTCCTGAGGAATCTCATTTTCCGGGCCTTTTATTACGGTCCATGCACCGAACACCTCCGCTAATACAAAACCAAATTAGCATGTCTAACCATGACTGACAAGCAGTATGCATAAGACCCCATACATATTCATCAAGCCACAGTGGGCCTTGAAATAAAGGTGGTATTTTCCAGGAATTTTTCTCTCTCTCTCAGCGCTGAGGAAAGCTCATGTGCAACCATTTCACATAGAGAAGAGCTAGCTTTACTGTGACCATAATCTCAGAGAGTGGCACACTTATCATAAGTGTAAGGCAAAAGATGTTATTGATTCATGATGAAACTGACACATGACAGACAAGGAAATGAGAATTGCCACCGCCTGTCGTGAGTTGACCTCTCAGAAAATAGGTTTATGCTGCGACCGCAATCTCCAGGAAGAGGATTGCAGAGCGTTCTAGGTCATTTTCTACTGCAGTACAAGCCAATGGTGGAAAAGGGTACAAAAGGAAAATAATCACAATTGTTCCACTTGGCTTGGGCTAATAATATAGCATGGCCTTTTTACACAGCTAAGTGTATCACCTAAACTCTGAATGTCGTCTCAGTTGGCAGAACAATGTTGTCATATCAGCTGCGGCACAGCCAAACCTTTTGCAAAAGGTCAGTCGGAGCAGGTTCAAGCATGACTTAATGGAGCCAAACTTAAGAGCCTTGCCAAGCACAGTACCATTTTGATACCTTCATCTCTCTTTCTCGCTCTTGATCCTTTATTGTTTTTTGTTTTTTTAACTCTTGAATTTCACTCACACAAACTCTTTCCCTCCCTGCCTGTCTGTCGCTTTCCTCTCGACACACTATATTCCATTCAAACAGCTATGGATAGATTGAATGCTAGTGCATCACAACATTTCTGTGCATCCTTATTTTTTTGGCTAATAGAAAACAAAGTTATCTTTCTTCAATTTCCTCTCTTCTCATTTCAATTGTTTTTCACTCTCTTTCTGTTGACTGCAGATGCTCCTGAAAACAAGTGCAAATTCAATGTAATATGTGGAATATTATGGGTGCCAATTTCCTTGTGCAAAAAGCATGGCCACAAATGCATAGATGCATGTTAGAGCCACTAGGTGACCTGAAACACCCAGTATTCCACTACCAGCTCAGAGAAGTGAAGGGCCTGTCCTCCCCCTGATCGGGTCACAGCCAGATGGCAGGGGCTGGGTCCATATAATTTTTCGTTATGACCATAATTTAATTTGTCTAATGAGGATAATTGGAATATGTTTGAAGGGGGGTGTTGCTCCTGTCTGTATCTGCAATGGGAGGCATGAGGGTATGGAAAGGTCATATGAGCAACGAAGAGACAGAAAAGTGAAAGACAGGCAGGGAGAGAGAGAGAGAGAATGAGAGAGAGAGAGAGAGAGACTGCAGCGAACATTGCACAAAATACAAAGGTCAAAATGAATGAGAGAATTGCATAAAGAAAAGTGTTGCAAATTCTAAGCTGATGAGATTTAGGCCCTGTCTACACGAATCCAAAGTTTCAACCAATCCGGTCTTTTTCGGAAATGGTACTTTTTTATTTTGTAAACACGGCGCCGTGTCAAGAAATGTCTGCATACACTTGGAAACGCTGGAGCGGAGTGGCTGAAAACGCTGTAGTATATCTGCCAGGCCTGTTGGTGGCGCTGTAACGCTGCTACGGACAACTGAAGAAAACGGAGAGGACCACATGAGGCATGCGCATAAAGTGACTGAAGACAGATGTCGGGATCCAACTAGCACCTTCTGATTGCTGAACGACTTCTCTACCACCTGAAATCACTGTTGCCACAGCCTAACGTGAACCTACTGTGAGCCCATGAGCACTCAAACAGGTCTGATTAGAATCGCGCATTTCGCCATAACCCTCGTTTGTGTTAAGTTACCGCTTTGAAACTTCCATCTATAATAAAAATCTTTAACGTCAGATTTGCTCATATAGGCTATTGCTGACCCTTTTAAAAAATGGTTTTGGACAATGGTCTGATGCAAATAGATTAAAAAATGATAGATTAAAGTGTGACTTGTTAATGTCATCCCTTTCCTAACCAGCTTCTAAACAACATCAATTTAGTTTATGTTGTTGCTGTTATGAAGTGACGCAGCGGGGTTAAGGGTTCAGGCTGAGGTTGCGAGGCAGGGCATGTTCACGTGGGGCAATGACATCATCGTGTCAGAAAATGTGCGGATCAGTTGTACACACGAACATGGATCGAAATTCAAAATGTATCCACTTTGGAGCCTGGATCGAAAAAGTTCAGGATTCGGGGATCCAAAACGCCATGTTCATGTGTACGAAAGGCAGATCTGACAAACAAATTGCCCGTTTTCGGCTCATCCCATTTCCGTGTGGACGGGCCCTTTAACTAGTATAGATTGGCTATTGATTTTACTTTTGTATCTAGCTCTCAGCTCAGGTTCTCATGACTTCATCCACGTAACCTCGGATAAAAATAGACCCAATTGAAACATCTTTTCCATCCTCTCTCACTGCAGCCATTGTCAGAGCTGGATTTAAAAATGACAACACATCCCCCTTTCCATCACCAAATGCACTCCTCATAGTTCAAGAATTGACCTGGTAGAGAAGCACAGGTACCACCCAAACACAGACACAGTCACACACACACACACACACACACACACACACACACACACACACACACACACACACACACACACACACAAAACACACAAAACACACAACACACACACTAAATTGACTGATACAATAAATTACAAGGCTTGGTGGAGTGCAGCATGTAATTGGTGAGGCTAGATTAGGTTCCAAACACTCCTACCGCCGCTTTGTTGGCCAGTGCAATACTTTGTCAGCTAAACAAAGCTGTCAATCAAGCAAGCAAACCTATTTTAAGTTGTCAATAGGACAGGGGTGAGTGTTGAACTCACTACAGATGAAAAAAGGGAACAAAAGCAGCGAGAGAGGCTGAAGAGAGGTAATTTTGGCGGTGATATATTGGCTGAAGAGATGGCCTATTCTCCCCCTCTGTGTCTTTCGCTTGCTGCCTGCCAGTCTGATTGAGAGAGAATCTGGGAGCACAGGGTCCATGTCCTATTTAAGAAGTATGAAGAGTGATGAAGAAGGGTGAGGGGTGGAGGAGAGAAGAAAGAAAATTGGGGTGAGTCATTTTGAGAAGTTCAGACAAAAATAACTCTGTTCGTACTGCCAGTAATGAACAGCACTTAGGTCAATTTCGCAACTCTTTTGGAAGTAGGTTATAGCAGAATCACACAATATTGACCACCAACATGAAGAAAAACAAATTGCCAACGCAACACATTTATTAATGCGCTATGAAAGATTAGCATTCACTTGCTGTGAACTATGCTATGATGCCCCTACCTCAAAGCAAACTGCCACATATGCATGGACACTAAACAAATCTGAATCAAGCTCTGCAAAACCTACATCAGTCATCAAAGTGGTATACGATTTGAAATGCAGACATCATTATCAAGCTCCGAATTAGTTTCCTTTGAAGTGCACAAATGGTAACTCAAAGGCATACATGTTTAGAACTTAGCTGCTGTCCATATGAGTTCCTCTTTATTCTCTGGACATATTGGTTGGGGTCTAATTAGATGTCCTATGAAGATAGTTCTCTCGTGTCTTTTGCTTGTGATGTGATTGTTTGCTTGTGTTTTATGGTACTCCTCAAACCTTGCCCTCTCGCCCAGGTCACAAAAATGTACAAAAAGTATATATTTTTAAGTTCTAATTATGTACTTAGTATGCTAATAATATATCATTAGTGCTACTTCTACATATTTTTTCTTTTTACAAATTATTTTTTTTAAACTTAGAGTATATTTGAATCCACCCTTTCAGATAACTTTAAATAAGAATATATATTTAAAGTTCAAACTAAATGTGTGGATAATACATTTTAAATATATTTACAATATATGTATAAATAAGTGTATAATGTATTTACTATGTAATACCCACACTATATATTTCTTCTACATTATGTGTATAATGTTTTCTGAAATGTGGCGACTTTCTGACACCTTTCCAAACAAACTGTTAATGCCCTTGTATAAACAACTGTCCATGAAATTGTCCATCAAGTTGCGGAGGGAATTCTCAGCCTTCAGAAACAGACAGTGCACCTTCCCTCTGATGATGAGCTGGAGGCCATCAGAGCAGGGTCCACCCACCTGGTAGATACTCCTGCCTTATGCCATGTGGCTTGGAGTATTGCCTCCAGCAATATACCAGGATTCCTGTCCACTCAATGTAACTACAGGCCATATATGACCAGAAACACCACGTCTCAAATATCTTCACTGCTCTGCCTGGCTCTATCCATGATGTCCAGGTCGACAGGTTGAGCTCAGAATTTGTCCAGAAGCAGTATCAACCACCTAGATAGTACCTGGGGGTCATTCTTGGTTTACTTCCTCCATCTGTTGAATTACACAATATAGAGAGCCTGATCAAAATGAGGAATCAGAAATGATAGCTGGCCAGATGCCAATGCCCACAGCACCAGAATGAGCTCTGTCTGATTTTAACAGACAAACACCAGGTCATTTGAAATCTCACAGACACATTACAGGGTAGGATAGGAACTCGATTACATACAGAGATAATTGAACCATTGTTCTAGAACTGTTCAGAATTATTGGCATTTCAGTGCACATTACAATAGACGTATTCAACCACTGTTCACCTGCCCCCTGTCGTCTATTCCTTGTGAATCCGTGATATACTGTAAATGATTAACATGAATTTGAAACTAGGGAAATAATACTTCTGTTAACATTTGAGTCTCTCAGAATTAGTACTGTGGGGGTATTTCAAAAAGCATGATCACAACTGAAGAGGAGCTAAGTCAGTGTTGGGTTGCGACCCAAAAGTGATTTGTGGAATCATTCTGAATGGGTCGCCGAGTGTGTGTTGCTTCAGAATTTTAATGACTTTAGTAGAAAATTTAAATGGAACTAGCTGTCAATCACAAAGGGAAAGGGAGCTCTCTGAAAGAGACAGAGAAAATTCTGTGTGAACTGCAGATAGCTTACCGTATGAGACTCGAAGTGTCGTCTGAAGTAGTGCTGTAAAGTGAGCGGGGAGAGCTTTGACTAACTAGCTGTCTACAGGGATGCCACCGGTGGAATTGTTGAATCTTTGTGTTCGAAAAGTTAAACGTTTACCTAATTACTGTAGTTATAGGTAACGTATTTTCTTGTAGTTTGCGGTTAGCATGTAACTGAAATTTGCTATGGTTCATGCAGTTCTGTGTTTCTGGGAAACAAACATGTATGTTTGTATAACAATAATTAATTTGATGAAGAATATTACATGAAGTTTGAATCATGAGGTTGGGCAGAAGGTGAATCAAATAATCCCCAGATGACACGACTGTGATAAAAAATAATACAAAATCTATAAAAAATGTATCTGATGTCACACTTAGACTAATCTGCTATGAATCTAGGGATGATAGTAGGCCCCTATGTTTATGTTTATATTTCTATGTTTATTTTATGGGTTGAATTTGATCAGATTTGGGTTGCAACTCAATGACCATGGGAAATTGTGGGTCGCAAGGCCACACCAGCTGAGACATTTGACTTATTTCAGTGTAATCATCACTGTTACTTACCTAGACAATCCTGTTTAAA
This sequence comes from Clupea harengus, assembly GCF_900700415.2. NCBI lineage: Eukaryota > Metazoa > Chordata > Actinopteri > Clupeiformes > Clupeidae > Clupea > Clupea harengus. The sequence continues at coordinate 20,792,263 of NC_045168.1, forward strand.
ACATCCCCCAAATCTACTGGCACTAACAAAATACAAGTTATCACTCCATAGTTATTGTGCAGCTAAGCATACCACATCAGCAAAGTCCTTGTGATCTGTCATGCACATCAATCATCCATCTTGTGTGTCCTCTTTTGTAACGGACATGATATTCTGTTGCACTGAAATGGCTTTGAAGAAATCAAATTAACAAGACAGACAACACAGAGAGTAGTAGAGTACACAGTAGAAGAGTACACAGCCTGACTTGTGGTTTCCCAGTGTTTAACAGAACCATTCTCAAAATACAGAAGACGCCTAGTGGTCTTCTCGATGACTATACACTTGGCACAAAGGCCCAATTGATGCCGTGAAAAGATCACGATAACCACCTATAATATCTTGAGGACGAAACTGCAAGGTTAGCACATTGAATCAAAGGCCCTTATACAATCTGTTATGCACCCAGTAGGTGAGAAGAGGTATCATCACTTGACCACGAAGCACTTTTCTCTGTTCAGTGCTTTAATGATCATGTCAGCGTTTTTGTTCAAAGCCGTCCTTTCCATCAGATAAGCTCTCTCACCCTTTCATTTTGAATTCCTCTCAGCCAGGAAGAGGGATCTTACTATCATCTATTGAGGAGGGAGAATGGAACGGAATGAGTTTCGAGACTTGGTATTCAGAGAATCTCCGTATTATTGAAAAGGGCACAAAGGAAAGGAAAAAAAAATGTGAAAAGAGGGAAGGTGTTACGGCTTAGACCTGAAGAACAGCTACACATGTATATAGATTTTTCTCAACACAAATAAGTGCAGTGAGAGGGTACTTCACTTCCTTTCCATGATCAAAGTAAGGGATTTTAAACCTTCTGCAGCTATAGCTGTAAGCTCTGTAAAAACAGCTTGAACCCCTTGCCTTTGTGGTTTGGGTAAGATTTTAATCGTCCTACAAAGGCTATGTCAGGTACAACAGGTATGGACTAGAGACCCTGTGACAGACCAGGCTCCTAAACAACTATCTTTGACATTCTTTGCTAATATGTTTGGTATAGATCCACCAGTGATATGTAGAGCTTGTGCATGCCGATTTATTCTCAAACCCTTGGTCGTGTTTCCCTGCACTAGACAATTGTCTACAATGCTAGCCACCCTATGACCTTTTAAATGGCTTCATTTTTTACCATTTGTTTCCTGCAAGAGAAGTCATCCTATAAACAGAGAATAACATGTATATTTATTTATCATTTCTGATAAGCAGATTTAGGACAAGGCAATCTTTATGTAAAACAGCACAGAGTACATAATGAAACCTTAATGTGCAGAGTTTTGTCATTCCCTGCAAGGATTGTATTCCCAAGTGCCATTTTCAAAACATAGACAGAAACTATTGTGCTGAACCTTTATTGGTCAATTTCAATTTAAAAACCAATAAAAGCGAATGGCACCGCAGCACATTCTCTGTTTATTAGGAGAGTGCATCTGCCCTTTTGCTATTTCATTGTTTGGTCAAATGAAAATTAGAGGTCAAGCAGGCCAAATGGACTATGAAGGGATGACAGTTTAAAAATAAATCTTCATTTCAAAGGAGGCTGATCAATACAGTTATAACCCACACCAGCTAATTGCCCCCAGTCATGTACCATGGGCTCAGCATGCATCAACCTTTACTGCTGATGAACAATATTTTTAATCACCTGATTATTGGTCATCTGACCATGAACTGCATTGACTGACTTTCAGCATCTACGTGTCACCTCGCTTTACTGTTTCTTTGTCTGTCAGTCTTTATCTTTGTTTCTCAATCCATTTCTTCTCTCCCTTTTAATCTTTATCATTGCTCACAATTCCTCACTCTTATTCTTGTTTTTGATGATCATTTCTGTCTTTTCCTGTCTTTCACTCTTGTTCTCTGCTGGCTCTTCTCTGTCTTCAGGAGAGAAGGTGACCTTGATTAGCCAACAGTCATCCTCCTTTCTCATGGCTTTCTAGCCTTGGGGAGCTTTAATTGGATGACGGTGCATCCATCCCTGCCCTGGGCATTAAAGTTACACTCAGCCTACACACGCCCACACACACCAGTGTGATTCTAAGATGAGTGGATAAAGAAGAAGTTTCTCTCTCTCTCTGTCACTACTGCTCAGTATTGATCATCTGTTTATGCCTGGGGACTGGGTTAATGTTCCATATTAACCTCACCTTATTAATGATTCATAGAGGCAACCAATATTATCACAGTGAATAAACTCATGCAGTATAAACAGTAGTTAAACTAAAAAGCAACAGTCGTATAAGTTTCAGGGTTCATACACATACATTTCCATGCTTTTCACATTCTCTGAAAGCAATCCCTCCAGGATTGTTGTGATTGTTGCAGCAAAAAAAGCAGCTGAATTTACTTTGGGAATTCTCAAAAATTGCAGTTAAAATGGCGGTAATTTAAAGTTGAATAAAATCAATCACAGATAATGCAAAAGTCCATGAAATCCATGTCAAAATGTATCACAGTGTATGTCACTAGAATCAGACACGCTATGTGGTTTGATACCAAATAAACCGCCACACCAGCAAGATGTTTACAGAATGTAAAAACGAGCCAAACCCTGAGAACCAGTAATTAAATGACTGAAATGTTTGAGAACTAAGCAAGTAAATAGATTTGTCTAGTAACACTGACATTAACTTCAGAAGGCACCAATGTCAGAGACAAACTGCCTCATACTTGTCCAAGTGAAGGCAGACATTATTAAATTGGCATTTTCCTGGCATTTACATATCCTCAAAGTACAAGCTGCAACTCAGGTCAGCGTCTGGCATTATCCCACACAGAGAACAACATTACGTCAAGTTATGTTTAAAGTATTGCTTTTTCTTAGTCGATCTTAACTGAACCACATGTACTCTAATATACAGGTATTTGGGAAGCATATTTCCAAAACTTTCTGGCTTTATTTATTTTTCAAAAACTTCTCCAGGCCTGGAAATGGATATTTTCAAATTCCATGACTTTTCAAAGGTTTTCCAGACCGCATAAGCCATGAAGTTTGTACGTGATGGAGTAGTATGGGGCATTTTTACTGACTTGGTTCAAGGCCGACAGTCCCACGTGTGTGATATTAAATCAGTGCTGTCATAGTGACACGGACACGATCCTAATGGGTCCTGCCCCGCAAGCTTGTTCAATCTGACATTGTCATAAGCCTCACCATTACCCCTCTTGCTTAACAGGGCCTTTGGCCAGCCTGAAATGACCTGCCATCAATACAGGCAGCATAGCGTCACACTTGACCTTACTGTGACCATGACCCCACATTGCAGAGGACACCCACGCACACTCACACACACTGTCCTGCTGAGGGTCCCTCTCTGTGGTGCAATTTACAGCAGGGATCTCCTGACCTGTGTCGCGCAGATGGGGGCCTGTCAGATCTGACTAATACATGGGGATCTGCGGGACTATTTTACAGTGACACAAACCATAGCCAGAGGATTTACAAGGGTCTGTCTTTGCAATCTCCCAAAGCAGGGTAGAACTCACAGCATACACAGACATCAAGATAGATGGCTGTGGAAGCAGACAAAAATGACAAATATCCCGGAGGGCATATTTTCACAAAGCCTTTATATTTAATTTGTGTTTAATGTCCATTACAATACACACAACACGTATGGGATATTCAATAGGGTATTACATACCGTATTTCTGCCTATTTGAATTTGAAATACTGCAGCAATGAAAAGCCCTTCACACTAATTCTTCAAACTCTGACTGTACACTCTATTTGCCGTCGGGTCAAGGTAGACTTTCAGCTCAACAGTTCACTTGAGCAGACAATAAGATAAGTTCTTCATCTGTTACTGGCAGTTTGCTGATATAGTAAAGAATTATGCAGTTCTATCATGCAGCAATGAAAAATATCGTTGGTGTTTTACTGGACTGTTACGACACTCAGCATGCATTTGTGTGCATTTAGACTGGGCTGGAGTCAAGGGCACAACTGTCTGCTTGATCCTCTGATCTCAGAATACATTAGGGCTGTTAGTGGTCTTATAGCCATGCTGAGGGAATGGTTAAGCACTGACATAACTATAAATCCCCTCTATTGGGCTCTTAATGGGATGGCCACACCACCGCTCCCTCTAGGACACTTTTATGTACCGCTTCCGCTCAATACGCTCGTGTTAATATAAGTTATTAATAATTTTGACACTATTACTACCATGGTTGAATTTTTACCAATATTACTGTGACTACTGTGACCAACAGTAAGATTTTAGGATCCGTACATATCAGATAAAGTGTTTCATAAAAGGTTTTTACCTCTTCAGCCATGCTCTTTGAGAAAATGAGATTATAGTATCCAAAATGTATGTATCTAAGAGATACAGTATGTCCTTATGGTGAAGAATATAAAGTATGTATTTATGTATGTATTTTAAGATTAAAATATGCCAAATATATCTATATCTAGGAGTTATGCCCTCATTATTTTGAATATATGTATACATGTATGTACTGTATATATGCATGTATATATTTTAAGATTATAATATGCAAAATACATCTATATCTAGATGGTATGCCCTCATGGTTTTGAACATATAGAATGGAAATAACTGGAATATATGTGTGGTCTGGCCAACTGCATGCATGTGAATGAATGTGTGAATATATTCCTGTGTGTGTCTACGGAGGCCATAATAACCGGTTTAGATTTATATGCTGATGGCATTACACAGCTGAACTGTGGGCAGATGACTGCACATCAGCAGATCAAATGATCTTAATTACTTTAGGACTTAGATAAATGATGGTCATGTGTGGCTGAATCACATTAGTAACTTTTGCTGCAACACTGAGGGGATTTCTTTCGGGCTGCAGCGCTGCCACTTTACAGGGTGGGGAAACGGTTTCATGTTTAAAGCAAAGCTGGCATCTGACTATAAAACAGAGTATGTTTACAAGAGCAGCAAGGTGACACTCTCCCCAAACATATTTGTTTATATATATTAAACTGTCTCAAGGTGAACACATAGCTTCTCTTTGTATTCCACTGAGGAAAAAGTAATCTTTTCACAAACACACACACACACACACACACACACACTACAAGTTGCCCCACACATTAGTTTTTGAGGAGGAAACATCAACTTCCTTTCCAACTGCTGTTCAATGCCCACAGGGGCTAACACTATGTTTGCAATTTGTGTTATGAAAAGATCCCTTCCCTGAGAATGAGGTCCTTCCATATCCACAAATATGTTTGTATCTATCCCCATAGACAGAAACTGGAGAAGGAGAATTTTATGTTTCAACTGAATGGCTGGGTAGGGTAGGCAGGGTAAAGTTGAAGCCCTCACTGATCTATACTGAAGGAAATAATAAAACAACATTAAGTCATGTTTTGATCTGGCGATGCAGTGCAGTTTCCTTTGGAAGCAATTCAACTCCAAATCGATGCTCGCTGCTCAGGGGAGATATGCTTAGAAATGAGTACGGGTACCTCTGGGTGACCTGCTGGAGTGCATCTCCTTCGGTTTTGATGACTGCATTGGGGGAGGTGTTAAGATTTGTTTCCCTACACACTAAAAATAACAGACCCCCCCCCCTCCACACACACACACATACACACCCTCATATTCTCAGATTAATGAAACCCAAATGCTTTCCATTGACGCCACCCTTTCTTTCTGTTGGGGCACACAAGCCGTACAATCCCATATTCATTACGGAGCAATGGCTTTCATGTTGATTCAGTGCTCTAACAACAACAAACAAACGAGTGAGCGAGCGAGCACTGGCGTCATCATTACTGTCTTGGCGCTGAGCGGAATCAAACCTCAGCTCCCGAGTCCCCCTCCCCCATGCTCTGTTGCCGAAATTAGCCTCCCTATGAATAATTGAGGTCCATGTTGTTTTAAAGGAGACTAATAGCCCTCTGGTTCGCTGGGAATATTTGCACCCAGGTGGATAAAGGATTAGCTTCAGTCGAAAATGTACATTTCCTCGAGGGTCCCCAGAGCCTCTGTGCATGTGTGGTTATGCCTCTAAACTTCACCAGCAAGGGAGCCATTTTTATTCATGAGCGGTATCAGGGGTTGCTCATTAGCATGTGTTTGGCTAACCCGTGGGTGTCTGCCGGATGTCTGTATGTAATCTCTACAATATGTGTCTCTATGGTCAGGGCGACTCGTAGAATTTCAATAGAATCCTATTGACCACAGAGACCAAGACTTCCATGAAGGCCTTTTTGTAATGAGATGTTCGAGAGGATCTTGGTTTGTTCCTTTCAAACCAAATTGAAAACATTGAATAGCTAGATATTTGAACATCAGGTTACACGATACAAATTAGTGCTGAGGAAATGTTCCCCTCACCTACAGGCAGCCCCGAGCCATTTTGTATTAATTTAAACAGAGGTGATTACAGTAACTTGAGTAAGAGTACAAATGTATCTCATAAAAGGCCTACTCAAATGAGTAGACAAATGAGTCAGTAACTTCATGTGATTATATTTATTACACTTATTAGGCATATGCATTATATTCAAATGAGTTGTGCTCAAAATATAATACAAATTCAAAAGAATTGAATTTGACCAATGGTGTTCCCCCCGTTTGGTTCTCCTTCTGTATGTAAGGAGTTTTGATGTGTTGATTGTTGTTTGTGCTGTGTTCACACGGTTTTGACTGCGCCCTGAGATCCTGTTTTCCGGTTCGTGCCTGTGTGTTTGTTTTTTGTTACATTCACTCGCTTCGTGTCATGCACTTTGGTCCAGCTCTACACCCGCAGCAACAAAGGTCTCACTCTATCTGGTAAGTACCTGGTGAGCTATAATGTTGAGGATGCCGCTTCCCCTCCGACTGACGTCTGTCACTCACTGTCCTCTACCCTCTCCTTTTCTCTCATACACCCAGAGTTCCTCATATCAGATTCCAAAACCTAATTTCACCCAGTATAATTATGGAGATGTCAAATTGAGAAATGATCCTGCCTTAGTGAAACTAATTAGCTTGAGCTAACTGAAACCAATTAGTAATGAGCCAAATGAAAGATACAGACAGATAGAAAGGTTTTTATTTTTTTGTACCCAACGCTGCCGCTGTATCTGTTTCTTAGCTAATGCAGTTCTGTAGGCATGTTTGAGACCTCACTCACTGTCTTTCTGGTACTGTATTTTAGTGTGCCAGCTTGGCAACATATCTGCCCAGCAGTCCAAATGATAATACAGTGTTACTGTTTCACAGATGAATAATTCAGCAGATGAGTGAGAGAGTTTAAACCCCAGATTGGGATGGGAGAAACAAACTTGGCGGCCATTTCACAGAAACTCAAATCTGATGAATTTTCATCATTTAAGCATCCAATCACAGAGGCACTTCAGAGTTGAAAAGTTCTTCAGAATGTATTATGTAAAACATTATAACAAGTTTGAAGGTTATTTTACATAATATGAATTGCCTTTTACATAAGATTTATATGGACTGCACACTGCAGGTTTTTCACCTCGCTGAAATAAATAAGAAATACGTTAAGGCTAGTATTTATTTATATATTGAAAATAAGTGATCATTTAATAGCTGTATATACTCTCCAAGGACAGGTTTCTTAACACAGGCCTTGGATTATTTCTTTAGGCTTTGTTTGGAAGGTCATCCTGACCTGTCATGGCCATCATTCAAATACACAGATAAGCTATCAATTCACACACAGTTACAGCGCAGTAGCCAAGTTTAAATAAAAGGTATGTGAACAATGAAAGATATTTTGCCAGTATTCCTTAATATTCAGTACATAAATTATGAAACCAGGGTGCAGTTCATAATAGCAACCAGAATCTTTCTAAAGAAATTCAGCCTTCACATGTACACACTGAGACTGATAATGAAAACTTCATGGGGCCACAACATACATTGGCAACTAGTGTTGCCATGGAATTTTCTAAGATTTCTACTACTGGCATAGCATGGAACTGCTTAGTAATCAAATGGCTAGGAAAAGGTGGAATCCATACCATATGGATTTTCTGAGAAATCCAGATAGTAAATATAGAGCAACCTTGATGAAAACCAAATAGAAGTGTTGATTACTGAGGTACAGTCACATTGTTCAAATATTCTGCATGGCTTCAATTTAATTCATGCATAGATCTTCTCAAGGCGCTCTCTCGCAAGAGTGCCTGAAGGGGAAATGTTGCTTTCATGTCAAGATCTTTTTTTTCCATCAGAAGGCTGTGAGATCTTAAGGATGCTTATGCATGACTCTCTATCTCATGTCTAACCTGCCTGCTTTCCCATCTTTGTAAATCCATGCAGATATTTGCCCATATCTTTTGATTGACTTTCTGAATTCTGCACTTCCCATTTTCAACCACTGGAGGCAAACCCATCCCTCCCCATCTGTCTTCCTTTGTCCCTCTTAAATGGAATAGCCTGACTAGGCTTCGCTTTGTCTTCAGATCACCAGTTATGGCATCAATTTAAGTTGATTACTTAATTTCTCACCACCTCAGGACAACAGCCAGCAGTATTTTTTCTCTTAGTTGGTGTGTGTGTATTCTCTCCATCTTGTCATGAGACAACCTGCACCTCTATTAAGACTGATACAATCTTCCACTGTCAGGATTTTGCAGGGCTAAAATATTATGCAATTATATGAGAGAATAGTCTACCCCTTTATTTGAAATAAAATGGAGTGCATTTCCCCTAGCATGTCTGAAGACCCCAGTGTACCAGGATTTATCTGGTGTTATCAGTAATTAATGCTCTGAATCTTAATGTAAAACCTCAGCACACATTAGCCATGAGATCAAGTCAGGGCCTGTGACTGATACCTTTATCTCTTGGCTAATTTGCTATTAGCCCCCAAGTACTGGCTAATCTTCACTGTGGGGCGAGGGAAGTGAGAGAAGCCTTCATCCCCAGAGGCCTGTCCTCCAGTGACCGAGAGAGATACCTGGATCATTTATTCTACAGTGCTACTGAATCACAGTTCCTTTGTTGCCTACTGTCTAACAAAGCTCAACCATGTTATATTGTATTTCTTTCAACATCAACTATCATAACCACCTCAGCTTTCCTCATTTTCTCTCCAAACATTTCATCCCAGATTGCCCATCATTCTTCTGCTGTTGCTCTCCTTTAAGACTGGCTGCTCAGTGTAATTTCTTCAGAGGTATAGAAATAACGCAAAAAAAAACAACAACAACTAGCCAATAAACAAGGTAAGTAGAATAAATTGGGTATTAGGCCAAAGTACCACAGACTTACTTATCCTCACTCCTTACATAATTGCTGCTTATATCCACAATAAATAATAGTTAGTTGTGTCTGTTTCATTCTCTGTTCTTTTAGTGCCCATGCTTCCACACTACAAAATTACTGTAGAAAAATCTAATTTTAGAGATGGACCTTTTCCAAAAGCTATTAACATCTACAGCCAGCATCTGTCTCATTGCCTCACCTGTCAATATCTATTGACATAAACTACTGCTTGTTTAAGGGCCTAGACTATGTCGACATTTTACAGAAAAGATGTGTTTCCATGAAGCTTACGACACGCATTCTATCTAGACACTGCAAGACCATTTGAGCTTAAGATGAGGAGGAACCTTGTTGAGTGAGCCACAAACTGTTAATGAATTACCTACAAACATAGCGAATGGTTACATAGTGGATGGTTAAAAAGCCATTATGCATTCTGCTGTCTGTTCCTTGACCCAGTGTGTCCGTACGTCAATGAGTAAGAATTAGGTCTCAGCAACTATTTCTTAATTGTTTTGCTCCCATTCACTATTGTTTTGCTAAATGTAATAGCACTATAGACCAGAGCAATCATTCAGGAACCTCGTGGTGAAGCCCTTCGCCACTTTTTGGGCGAAAACAGAACTTTGAATTAACATGGTGGGCTATTGAATTTGCAGGCGTTCGACTAGTTTATTAATGGTACAAGAATTATTTAAATGTTGTGTCAGGTCAGGTGCATGAGTGACAGGCGCCGGTATTTGGAAAAACATCATATTGGTGGTAGATGTCCTTTTAGCCAAACACTTGAACAGGTAAATGATCCCACGCAATGGCTGCCGGTGTAATTTCCACATGAAACCTACAGTATATTGTCATATTATTGTGCATTCCTAGGAGGATAATCATGACTTGGAAGCACTTCAAGAACAAGAGGCTAAATTGTTATGCTTTTGTTGGCCTAAATTAAATCACGTGGCTAGCTAATGTTACGTTTGCTACATTTAGTTTGCTGCAGCCTTATAGCATGTTAACATTACATACAGCGGGTAATCTGGTCCAAAGGAACCGTCCCAACAAGCTGGCGAAGGGCAGAAGGATGCTTTGTGCCAAAAGAACAGGGATCCACACAGATCAACCAGTTTCGAACCATTTCCCTGCTCAGTGTGGAGGGTAAGATCTTCTTTTCCGTGCTTGCCAGAAGAATGAGCGCGTATATGTGCCAGAATGGATACATTGACACCTCTATCCAGAAGGGCGCGATCGAAGGGTTCTCCGGGTGCTTGGAGCACACGGGGGTCCTCAGCCAACTTATCCAAGAAGCAAAGGAGAAGAAAGGGAACCTAACAGTTGCCTGGCTTGATTTTGCTAACGCATACGGGTCTATCCCCCATAACTTGATTCAAGTGGCTATAGACCATTACCACATCCCACATCACATCCAGGGCATGATCACCGGCTACTTGGGAGACATCAAGCTACGATTCCAGTCAGCCATGTTTACAACAAAGTGGCAGCCAGTGGAGAAGGGAATAGTAACCGGGTGTACCATCTCTCCCATCTTGTTCGTCATGGGAATGAACCTGATCATCACCGCAGCGAGTACAAAGTCAAGAGGACCGAAGACTGCTGCAGGAAGCCAACAGCCAGTGATCAGGGCATTCATGGATGACCTTACCGTCATAACACCAACCCATGTGCAGGCAAGATGGGTCCTGGTGGAACTGGAACGTATGGCCACTTGGGCGAAGATGATCTTCAAGCCCAAGAAATCAAGATGTCTGGTGATCCAAAAGGCCAAAACAACTGAGAAGTTCAAGCTGCTTGTTCAAGGGGAAGTGATCCCGAACATCCAGGGGAACCCTATTAAATGCCTTGGGAAGTGGTATGATGATTCCCTGTCAGACAAAAACAGCATCTCCAGCACTTTAAAACAAGTTGAAGAATGGCTGAACAAAATTGACAAGTCTGGCCTGCCTGGGAAATATAAGTGCTGGATCTACCAACATGGCCTACTCCAAAGACTTATGTGGCTTCTCACCATCTACGAAGTGCCAATAACATCAGTTGAAGGGATGGAGAGGAAGTTTAACAAGCACCTTCGAAGATGGTTGGGAATACCCCCCAGTTTTACATCAGTGGGGCTCTACATAAGGTCAGGTCAGCTCCAGCTCCCCCTGTCCTCAGTTGTGGAGGAGTTTAAAGTTGCCAAGTGTAGACTTTCCCTCACATATAGGGACTCCGAAGACCAACTCACCAGGGAAGCAGGAATAAGAACAAGATCCGGCAGGAAGTGGGCCGCCAGCACTGCAGTTAACCAGGCAGAATCTTCTCTGAGGACCAAAGATACCATCGGGAACCTTTGCACTGGAAGGCAGGGTCTAGGAACATCCCATTTCCAGCAGTGGTCAAAGTCCACTCTCAGGGAAAAGAGGACCATGATCCAGGATGAAGTCCGAAACCTTGAGGAAGAAGGAAGAAGAGCTAAATCCATCGAGCTCGCAACTCAAGGTGCCTGGACAAGGTGGAACCTTCCCAAAATAACCATCACGTGGAGTGAGATGTGGCGGTTGGAGCCGTTCCGTATCTCCTTTATGCTCCGAGCAGTGTACGACACCCTACCGACCCCAGTCAACTTGCACAGGTGGGGAATGAGGGAGGACCCACTGTGCAGGTTGTGTGGCGGTAAAGGAACCATGGCGCACATCCTATCAGGGTGCAAAACAGCATTGACCCAGGGGAGGTATAGGTGGCGCCATGACAAGGTGTTGGCACAGCTCGCAGACACCCTGGAGCAAGAGAGGAGAAAGAAACGTCCAGCCAAAACAAAACCACTGTTGAGTACCATCGCCTTTGTAAAAGAGGGTCAGAGACCAGCCGTCCAAAGCCAAGCCAAGCAGAATCTCCTGCAGTCAGCCCAGGGATGGGTTTTGGAGGTCGATCTGGGGAGGAAACTCCACTTCCCAGAGGCGGTACTGTCCACAACCCTGAGACCAGACATCATCATGTTGTCCCTAGAGGGTAAGAAGATAATCCTGGTGGAACTAACAGTCCCGTGGGAAGAGAACTGTGAGGAGGCGGCAGAGAGAAAGAAAACGAAATACCAACAACTTGTCCAGAACTGCCGGGACAAGGGGTGGACAACATGGCTGATGACAGTGGAAGTGGGTTGTCGAGGATTCCCAGCTCAATCAGCCTGGAATCTGATGACAAGGGTTGGACTAAGAGGCCACCTGAGGAAAACAGCCGTTCGTAGGTTGAGAGAAGCGGCAGAGAGAGCCTCCTGTTGGCTCTGGCATAAGAGAGAGGACACTAGCTGGAAGCCTGGAGGAGGGGGGCAGTGACTTGGCCAAGCACTGCTGACCCGCCAACTGGAGAGTGTTGTGGTTAAGGGTTGAAACACTCTAAGAAGGTTGGGGACCACCTGATGACCCCTCCTCCAGGCCAAGGCTTCATCCATTAGAAATGGATTGAAAATTGCATCTTTGATGTATTACAAAACTGAGGTAGTTTATTTGATCTACTGAAGTCTTTGCTTTTTCAGTCATTGTTTTACAGTCTACTGTGTACAATACTTGTAATACTGTGATTAGAAAATGTACACTTGATATAGGCTATTATTATGCCACGGATGATTAAGTGTTTGTGATAGCCAACACAGGTTTCCGGTGGGATCTTCTCTCTGAAAATCCTATGAAGCCACATATCTTATTTGCCCTCTCTTGCTCTCCCTACTCAGCACCACGAAGAAACAAATATGTGTGTTATTATTAAAATAAATTTTTTAAATATTGGTTTTATAATATTCCTTATGACATTTATTATATTATTTATGTTATATTGTTTTTATCATCATCGTGAAAAAACGTCAAGGGAAGTTTCATGCTGGCATAGTTTTGTCCAGTTGTGAGTCACACTTTTATTATTCAGCCAATGCATTTGTTCAGCAGGAGCTGGACAATGAAAGATCAGAGCTATTTACGGATCGCCACCAGCAAGAAAGCATTTTCTTCGTATGTGAAATGGAAACTTCAGTGCAAGTTATCTACCAGAAAGCCATAAAAGCCTTTATTCAATTCTCCTGACCAAAGGTTAAAGAGTGCGCAAGATGGCCCTGTTATGTCATGAGTATTAAGTATATTACAAGCAAGCGCGGACGCCATTCTAAAAATCCCAGTTACATTTCAGGCATTATTCCAATTCTATGAGACCACCTAATGATGTTATTGCAGATAAAAGTGTAACGTTAAACAAAATGGCTTTGGAGCTTCTGTCAGCCAACAACTAAGATGAAGAAAAGACGAAACTACACAATTTTCAGTCCATGGAAGCCATGACCCATAGTTTTACAGACTAAATAAACTGCATGAATAAGGACATTCATGCAAATAACTTAAAATGTAGTGAATTGAAGTCAATAAACACTGAACTTTAAGCCGACAGATAGCTTGATGCCGATGTTACCGAAAGCAATGAGAAAAATGGCCTCCTGCCAGTGATGAAGACAAGTAAGAAAAAGAAGTGACAGTGACAACAGAAACACTACACAGAACAATATCAATTACATGAGATGGTCAAACACCTAAATTAGGACCTAAATAAATAAATGCACCTCACTCAAAAAACACAACTAAGGTTGCCCAGACTAAATAGGTAATAACAGTTGTCAATAATGTCCACTAGCTAGCAGAGGTAGTAGGCAGCTGACACAACAAGACGAGAAACAACTATAAACAGACAACACAATCCGAAATTAATTGTAAGCCTGTCAGGGAATTTGCGTAACGTGATATCCCTCGTGCCTAAATGAAAAAAAATGAAAACAGACACTTACTGTTTTCAACCCATCATTGTTATTCACAAGCTGTTTTTACATTTTTGTGTGGTTTTGAGCCTAGCTCTTAAAACAACACAGTGAGCAAACAACACAGTGAGCAGTCTTTTTTTTAGTGGGAACAGCAGGTGTGTTAATTTGTCCTTCCTATGTCCCATCAAAATGAACTTGAGGATCTTAAAAGGTTTTCAAAAGACAGTAAGAAATACCTGCATAATGTGCCTTTTAAGATGAGGATGTTACATTGAATGCCTACTTTACAATGAGATAAAGAGAGAAGCAGTAGTACGGGTGGCTGAAACAAAGGATATGGATATGGTGGTGTACTTGAGTGGCGAGAAACAGAAGGCGAAAAAGGAGACTAAAGGAGAGAACGAAAGAAGGAGAATTTGAAGTTGTTTGAAAAGAGAGTTGTTTGCCCACTTAGTTGGCTTGAATACACCTCATTTGTAAAACAGGACTCTGGCCGACTGAAGAACAAAGTTATGGTCCTTTCTGAATTGATGGCTGAGAAACAGGCAAGCTCAGTGAGGGATGTGTTCAGTGAGCTGAAACATCTTGCTTTGGCAGGCTGATTATACAGTGAACTTACAAAGCTTATTTGCTTGTACTCGGTCATTCCTGCATCCTCTTCCTGCATTTTTTAGTTCAAGACCTCATTCACCTCACCTTAATTGCCTCAGTTCAACCGTGACGTGTTGACTTGGTTGTCAATATATAAAGTTATACATAAATGGAGCTCAGGCATAGGAATCAATTGCACTCCTATAAGCCTAACACCTTATCACCTAATGTGATTTAAAACCGTATTTAGAATTGCAAAAACTCTCTTCTGTGGAAGTATGTTTCTCCACCTCCTGGGAAAACAGTTATTGCAGTGATTTGAGTCCATAATTATTATTTTGTTAGAACGTAACATTTAAAATACACTAACCACAGAGATAATAGGTAGACTCTGGCAATACCACTTTTACACAAGTAATGGGACCCCTGCTGTGAACAGCCCACATTACTGAACTTTACTGTAAATGTGCCCCTGATGGAATCCCACATTACTGAACTTTACTGTAAATGTGCCCCTGATGGAATCGGAAATCTGCGTGGGCTTAATTTGCACTGCTTCCCCAGGACTCAAGGTGTTTTGTAATGAACACTCACATTCATCAAAATTCCTTTAATTATGTTTTTATTCGGATGGGATATACTGTATGTCAAAGTTATATCCTTCCTTTAGCTCCACAGCACAAGATGAATCACCATTGCATGAATGTTGCATTACAGGATCTTACATCTCACACATACATTTCTTTTTTTCTAATAGCATGAAGTTTTTGAGGAGATGACCCCCTAGCTTTGGAATGAGTGAGATTATTTATTTATTTAGTGTGCCACTACCCAGAACAGCTGCCATTGCTCTGTAATGAACGGCATCCTTTTCACTGACAGCTAAAGTGCTGTGTGAGTATGGACGACTAGTGTTAGTGTGTGTCTTAGTATCTGACTGACTGAATGAATGTGAATGTCCGTGAACAGGGACTCAGAGAGACAGCACAGATAAAGACACTGACAGGGGAAACGTCTGGAGATGTGGGGGATAAACCCAGAGATGCCTAATTGCCGGTGAAGAGTAGCAATGTTAGGACAGAAGAAGCTGCTGTGAATAATAGTGTGTACATCCCAGTGGCATTTCATGTCAGCACTAGTGGTTGGAAGATGTAGCACTTGTGGAAGTGATGTTGGCTGGTGGACCTACTGAAATATGGACTCAGTACGGTTTGCTATCTGCTATGAAAGAGGAAAATGACTGTGATTCCGGTCACTGAGCAGCACACCGAATTAAGAGTGGAGTTCGCAGATTTCCGAATAGATAAGAGTAGGTAAGCAGATATGCATACTGAATGTGTTTGTGTGCGTGGGTGTCTGTGTGATAAGATGGTGTCAGAGAGTGTAATTGGGGGTAGGAGGGTGCCAGTGTATTCTTAGAAATGTTTGTGTGTGTTTTATTGTGCAAATGAATAGTTAGTGCTGCTCTCAGATGAGGGCGCCTAAAAAGCCTCAGGTTCCTTCAGAGGTGACAGCCAATCAGGGCGTAGCTGAGGTAGAATCTCAGTAGTGCTGAAGGCTGTAGCTGAGAGAGTGGAAGGCAAGATTCACAGCATGCAGAGGGTGCACAGGAAGAGATTGCAGTCTTGGAAGGGGGGAAAGGTGATAGTGGAGTAAGACAGAGAGCAACGGAGAAATCCACTGATGTATTTGTCATTCAGTTATGCACTCCACAAAGGCGAGGCGTGAGACGAGTGGAGAGTGGGAAAAAGAGAACGCAAGACAGAGAGGGTGGAAGGGAGGCCACATCACTCTGCTTCATTTTGTCAGTCAAGTGATGTATTTTTCACTGCAGATGGGAACAGAGGATGAATGATTCATAAGGTGGATGTAGCAGGAAGCTAACATATCACATACCCAATTCATTAGTACCATACACACACACATACAGAATGCTATAGGCTAATCTGACAAGCGGTTGTGAGGCTCTGCTATTACTGCAGTGCCAAATTGTATGCGACAACTGTCACAGTTGTAAGACTTTTTCACAGGTCTCTGTTCTAACTTTTACACAATGATGATTGACTTACAAGCTGTGAAAAACGAATTTCTTAAGAATTTAACAAAACAGTGAACATGTCCTGTGTTACAACCTAGACACAGGCATTAGAAAATGAAGTCAACCTTCATGGATGTTTAATCAACTAACAACTAAGGCCCATCACCATTCCGGTCCCCTTGGTAGACTCTACTAAGCTCTTGGCTGTTGGAACACTGCCACTGTTGACATTACCTAAGGAAATGATCCATGAGGCTCCTTCCATCCTGATGGGGTGTGTTCATGAAGAATTCATGAAAAAATAGAGTAGAGCCAGAAATGCACAACTGTCAATTTTTGTTTTATTTTAATTTATTTTCCTGGGTTGTTGACTATTGACATACACGTGAACTGGAATTCTGTGTCCAATATTTGTTAGTTCTATGAAGATGGTTATTTTTCCAAAATGATCCTGTTTGACTAGTTGAAATTCTTCAAGGAGTGAAATGATCTCTCCATCAGAAAATAGTCGCTGGGTGAGCTGAAATTCTGTATCCAATATATATATATATATATATATATATTTTTTTCCAAAAAAATATCCTTTTGTTCAGGACTGCATAACGACCTGGGTTCTATCGCCTGAACATACCAATTTGTCTTGGCCAATGTTGGCTTTAACATCTCAACATACTGCTCATTACTGCTCCACACTCTGGGGACCTGGCCGTGGTTAGGTCTCTTACAAACAAAGTCTTTCCCTCAGACTGCTTCCGCTTCCTAAGTGGCTACCATTTCACCTGTCACATTCTCCTCCACTGCTGGTGAGATTGGCGGGCATGTGCGACAGTCATGGGCTACCTGCTCACACAGGTAATTCCTCTGTTACTCCACCATTTCCATCAGTCCATAGTTTTCCCTGCTCTAAGGTCTTGATCTCAGTGGAAGTAGCCTATTGGTTTCTTGCTTTATGAGTTTGAAACGTCTTCAATAGCAGTGGCGGCTCCTAGCGGAGGCCAGGGGAAGCCAGGCTTACTCAGAATTATATGACAAAAAAACGTCAAATAAATTATAACAATAACATGTGAAATAAACTTCATTTAAACATTTCACTTGTTGGTACTTTTTATTTTCACTGACTACGGTGACAGGATTGCTTTTCAAAGTCATATTGTTGTAACTAAGCCTCTCTCTTTACAGTAGCCTAGGCTTGCATGTACATTTCATGCCGTCAAAGGGAAGTCACACTGGGACCTAGGGAATTGGGTTTTCTTGTAACCATGGGTATCATTTGCACAGTTTGCACATCCTTGTACAATTTTTCCACCTTCAACCCTTTCTTTCTCCCCCTTCATGGCGTACATGTTATATTTCTAATTTACAGATTACAGTTTTTTTCCTGGTGGTGGAAGATGAATCAATATGATGGACAGAGCAGGGGGTAAGGATTGGGAGGGTTAGCTTCAGTCAATTAGCATCTAAATTGACCGCCGACATCTTTAAAAATGTCGTGGCACCACAAGACATGAAAAAAAAATAGTGTGTCATCTATGTAGATTGGTAGATGTTGAAAACTGCCCATGATGACAGTCACGGTCTTTTGGGAATGTGCATAGATATGCAAGGTTTTATCTGTGGTTTGCTGGTAGGGTAACATTTTGCAAGACAAAAAAAAGTGTAAGTAGCCTAATGAAAGTATAACACAGATACACCCAATATGTACGCTTTGATGAGGCCGATATAATAGTATGGGCCGAAAGCCTTGACACAAATCTCAGAAGCCAGTCTCCTTTATCACTATCCTGAGATAAGGAATGTTGTCGACATGCACCCGTGAGGAGGCTCGCGGGAATTTGTGCATGAACTGGCATTTGTCAAGTAGGAAACATCCACCAATCTGCAAAGATGACATACTTTTGTGGCCATCTGTAAGCGTATCCAGCACCATCTGTGATGCGCTTCGGATCGTCTCCATTGTGTCAAAATGCAACCTTTCAAGTTGAAAATATCTTGGGGACGAGGGGGAAGTTGCAGGTGAGCTGTGAGTGTGTGCGTTGTCCTGATGGCCCAAATGCCAGCCCCGTCACAGTCCAGGTCCTCCAAGGTCAGACTGTCAACGCCAAGTTCTATTGTAATGTTCTGAGGCGTCTGAGGGAGAACATTCATACAAACGAGTGTTCTTTGAAGGAACTCATTCATACATGGATCTCCCAGGAATGTGCGTGGACACACCCCAGCATTGTGTGGACCCCCCCCCCCCCCCGTCCCCCTGTTTGTGCTTAGGGTCTTGCTCAATATGATTTACCCAAGTTATAAAATTAGCTTTAGGTCAGACTTTGCATGTTGCCAGTTGAAAAGATAAGACTTTAACTGAAATGAATTTAACAGTAACCTGTCAGTAACCTGTAACCTGTGCCGGAGATCTTCTGACCTGCAGATAAGCAACATTCATTTTCATTAATTGCACATTTATGGAATGGCAAACAGCAATTTCTGTTTTCTAATAAATTAATCATTTCTTTTATATTCACCTTTTGTTGTGGTGGAGGAGGATGATGATGAGTTGGCTGAATGGGGTGAGGAGGAAGAGTGATTACCCAGGTATCTGCTGTTACTCGTCGGAAGGTCTCGTTTTTGGACGAGGCTCAGGACTCAGGACCTCCACCAGGTCTGGCTGGATCAACCCTGCTGCCTCCAGGGGATGAATCGGCTCAGCAGGTGGAGAGGATGTGGTGCTGGTGGCAGGGTCTTCGTTGAACTCTCTTGGGTTTTTGGTGAACTCTTCTTAAACAAAAGAATCAACAGCTGCAGCGGCCGTGGTGGTAATTGTCTGCTGTGATGGAAGCAGCCTGGAGGCATCGATGGATCCAGAGGGAAAATGCCACACTTCCCTTCCACTTCCCGTCCACCATAATGCCCCTGTCTTTTAGCCCCAGGTACAGGTGGTAGAAGACTGGCAAAAAAAAAAACGTGATGGAAAGTTGGGACTGATCCCTCTTTTAAGCACAATCTCATGAGAGTCCAGCGTTATACTGGCCCAGGTTGGCAAAACAATCAGATGAAAAGGGGATCAGCACATGAGGATGTGTGCTGCTCAGTGCAGCCGACCACAGAGCAGTGGCATGGGGCATGGGCCCGGTCCAAGGCCATGTAGAGAGACTCCCTACATGGCTCTGGAGCAGAGATGGGCAGTATTTCAATTACTTGTATTTGAAATACATATTTCAACTGCTTTGAGTATTTTGTAATTTGTATTTGATAGGGCCGATAAAAAATCTAACGTAATTTGTATCAAAATACTTTAGAGTAGAGTAATTTTGTATTTAAAATACTCAAAATACTTTCTCCATTGTTAAGGCAGAAGGAGATTTTTTTTCTGTCAGATTCTACCACTAGACCATCTGATCTGCCTCTGAATGTCATTGTCGAATCAGGCAACAGTCAGGCAAAAGTGGTGCTTCAAATGACCCCGCCCCTTTTTGGGGCGAAATGGAAATCGCCCAGATCTCTCTCATTGACTCTCACGTTAAATCCATTTTTTTCACAAAACAGGGCTGTGTTCGAAAACTTAGATAGCTGTCTTGATCCTTGTCAATTTATCTTCATTAGTACACCGACTTAAAGGAGGTTCTTTCAAAGAGAGAATCGAGTTGTTGCACCGAACGTTAGCCATCTTGACAGAATGTATTACGGCACACTTTACGAAGTACTCTGCAATACAGTGCACTGCAATACAGTGCACTTACATATGTAGTTTGTTCTGTCGCTGATTAGTGTTGTCTCAAATGGAACACTGAGAGACACAAATGTGGGAGCCTTTAACCCGTAAATCTGTGCTCCGGCCACCTGGAAATTTGGCGAAAAACAAAGATGGCGGACCAAAACTCTGCTGACAGCCGTGTTTTGTATGTAAATGTACATCTTTTAATTCAATTCGATTCAATTCAATTTTATTTATATAGCGCCATAACAATACAATTGTCTCTAGGCGCTTTAAAAGCGTATTTTAGCGTTTTCTCGCTTAGATTTTTTAAAAGTTACAGAGAAATAGACACTGTACTATCAGATAACACAGTTATTGTAACCAGCAATAATGGTTGAAGTGATTTGCGAAGCGTCAGTCAGCCAACTTTCCAAACTGAAAAGCTTCCGGAAAGGGCTCCTCCTCTTCCGCTACGTAGCCAAGATGGCGCCCGTTTAGAGTGAGTAGTGTCCATTATTTCACACTGCATTTTTTGACCGTTTGCAGTGCGTCATCCAGGTACTTTCAGTGCCCTGAATTCTGCTGGTTCTGTCAGTGTGAACGCCCTAAGCACTGAAAGTCAGTGTTTGAAGTGTGCAAGTGTGCGGTGATAGACACGGCCTGTGACTTGATCAAAGCCGTATGACGTCCTTATACACAATTACGTATGACAAAAGCATGGTGGGGCGAGCCCTCCCGGAAGCCATAGAGATTGCATTGAGATCCCTGTTTAGTGAAAACATTAGTCACACAGCTGCTGCCTGCAAATATATATATATACATAATCAATCAAGTTGTTGTCTTTTAATAGCTTTGCTTACACTGATATTCTGTGACTGTTTTTCCTATTTGTGGGGTTCCCCAGAGCTTTGTGTACATTATATAGCCCAAACCTGAATGCTCTGCTATACCAAACTGTGAGAAAACGGAAAATCCAGAAAAAGTATTTCCTATATTTTAAATTCAAAATACATGTATTGTATTTTGTTACATTTTCTGGCACCAGTATTTTGTATTTTATTTTGATACATTTATTTGAGGGGTATTTTGTATTTTGTATCAAAATACATTTTGATGTATTTTTGCCCATCTCTGCTCTGGAGAAGTATTTTTCTAATGAGCGCCACTTGGTGGGGAGAAATCACATCTTTTCTGACATAGACAGCCCATAACAAACTGTCTGGGTTGTATTTTTTCAGTGTTTTTGGGTTGGTAGGCATGCCAGATACCCAAATCTATGTGTAGAAGCACTACACAAAGTTTCATTCTTTTCTATTGTAGTAGTCAAACCCAGGATTAGGTGAACAAGGTATAAACATGGAAGGGTCTGCTTCTAAACAGCTTCTAAACATCTGAGAAGTTTTAGCCAAACATCATGTTTCTTTCTAACTTCCCTCTGATTCAGCATACATTCAGCACAAGAACACACTTGCACACATTCATGTACAACAGTGACACCTATGGGCCATATACGGCAGATGTAGAGGGTCTCCTCGTCAAACTCACACTGGAACTGATTTTAAAACATACACAGGGAATGTAAGCAGGAGAGTGTGATGTGAGTCAGAGGGGAAAACAAACGTCATCAGAGGAAAATGTAGAGGAATGAGGTATGAGATAAGGCTAAGAGAGTAAGATGGATTTATATGAAATGAGAGGTAATAATATTCAGGACAGGTAATAATATTCAGGACGTGATGCTAAATTCCTAATACTAGTCTGTAAGGGGCATCACATAAAAGCCAGACCTCCTTACCTCACATGGTCAAGAAAAACAGTTCACCACTGATCTAACCCCACGCTTTACCATGGCATGCCATAGGCTACAGAAAAACACAAAGATTGTGAGGTAGAGTGACAGCTGTGGATAGACAGAGTAGGAGGTAAAGACTGACCATGAGAACAGAAATAAGACAGAAGGAAAGAGGCCATTATAATCCCCTGTCAGAGGTAGCTGACATCAGCTCAAAAGCTCTTAGAAGAGGGAAAGACAGGCTTCCCTAGGGTGTAACACGTGTGTGTGTGTGTGCCTGTGTGTGTGTCTGTGTGTGTGTCTGTGTGTGTGTGTGTGTGTGTGTGTGTGTGTGTGTGTGTGTGTGTGTCTGTGTCTGTGTCTTTGTCTTTGTCTGTGTGTCTGTGTGTCTGTGTGTCTGTGTCTGTGTCTGTGTCTGTCTGCGCCTGCGTCTGTGTCTGCGTCTGGTTCTGCGTCTGGGTCTGCGTCTGTATCTGTGTCTGTGTGTACATGCATGTTTATGTGAGTGTGATATTGAATGGCTGCCCACAGGTGATGGAAGTGACTTCACCTAGCTGGAAAAGAGGATAAGACGCTGTTTCACTCTGCAGCTTTCTCCCACACCTGAAGTTTATATAAGCAGCTCATTTAGGGTGAGATGATTGGAGTGATAAACAATATATTATGTCGTTTTTTTTTCTTGGAAAAAACCCGTACATTTACATAAGATTGTGTGTATAACATAGCCGTCATTTGAAACAATTATGATGTAGCTGATGTTGTAGCACATTCATTTTAAGATGAGAGTTTGCCACTCATCATATTGTAAAGAATGTTCTAAAATGAAGTGTTTTGAATTAGTTACACAATCTGACAATAGACAAGGAAGGTGCTTTATGTGGGAGAGAGGCAACGGGGGGAGGTAGAGCGAGTTAAAGAAAGGTAGAGACAGACGTGATTGTAATTGCTGCTTTCCTATTTTGTACGCAAATCTCTGAAGTGGGATCTAAACGTATGTGCACACCTGAAGCATGCCTTAATTCCTTTTTCGAGGATCTGCACACACACACACACACACAAACACACACACACACACACACAAACACACACACACACACACACACACACACACACACACACACACACAAAACATCAGTCAAGACAGAGAACAATGTCCTGCTCAGTGCATTCTGTAATTAACTACATGTCTGTCAGAGCAAACCACTTTAATGTGTGTATCCAATTATACCAGCATTCGAGATGTGTGTGTTTGCACACTGCGTCTTGACTTTGCATAGATCATTTATTTTGTGTATATGTGTGCGTGAAGATGAGATGAGATTTAATCAGTTATTCTCTGTACAGATGTCTCAGTATATGCATCAGTGCATCAGAGGAGTTGAAGTGTGCGTACTATATAATTACAGTACATTTTGGGTTAGTCATTTGCATACTATTTCACCTACCTACCTATTAATGAAAACAGATGATGTACATGTTGTGTTCATCTACTGACTACATCTACATCTACTCATCTGAAATTCCCTCGTCTCCAGTTCTGAGATGGACAGATCCCTCTTTTAAGTGCAATCTCATCGAGTGTCCAGTGTTATACTGGCCCAGGTTGGCAAAACAGTCTGATGCATTCTACTCACCCAGAAAAGAAAGCTTGATCATGAGGTGAGGTCGGAGGTCGGATGTCACAGCTGATAAAAAAAAAACAACTAGACAGGACAACCTTGTGGTTGAGACACTGATCACACTATTTGACATGTATCTGCACTCTATCACTCTATCAAAAGCCTACTGCATGACCTAGATACATACATATATGGAGGTGCTCAAGATTGTGTGTTTGCCTGTTCCTCTCAAACCATCTGCATTCCTGTTTAATAGTACAATCCATTGACGAGAGACGACAGCCTCAGTCATTAGCCTAGTGGATCTTTGGTGTAGCTACAGCTCAGAAACCATGGGAGCACCTCACACATATTTCCAGTGTTTACTGTCACCACATTACTCCCTTCTTCACTCTCCCTGTTTCTCATGCTGTCACTCGCTGGCGTGTTCAATATTCCGAGTCACATCTAAATAATAGAATTGCAGCCCGAAGAAGCTTTTAACACCTCAGGAGATCGCTGTTAGATGAATTCCCATCAGAGTCTCTTCTTCCTCTCTGCTCATGTTTGTAAATGAACATGCTGTTTCCGTGGAGACAACTGGGTGGCCTGTTGCCCCTGATAGGGCTGAGGACGTAACCCACTGAGACACTGACAACTTTAAGTGATTGGCATGAAAATGAAAGCAAGCATTCCCACTCAAAACTTGTTAGGGAATCATGAGGGAGATGCAGCTAATTGAATGGATACATAAACGCCTATGAATTCCTGTGTATTGGGGCAGATTCAGGAAACGCTCAGTTACAAACTTGTGAAGGTTTAAGATTTCAGGTGTTAAAGTGTGTGTGTGTGAGATATATAGACATGTTTCCTGTTCTGTAGTTACTGAGTGAAACAAGAGGTAGGCTGGCTAGCTAGTTTGATATTAGCATATATGACATAGTCATATATTTGCACTATATGTTAACAGTAAACTGGACATATCACATTTAGTGTTTTTAATAACAAATAACGGTTCCATTTGGACTCAAAGAGGATTCGTTTATCTCTGTACTCTTCCACTTTGTGTCGTTAATGGTCATTTCACCTGAGATTGTTTCAAGTATTTCTTGAATATAATTGTACACATTTTAATATCGGAATTCAGCATGTATTTAGGTGAAAGCCCACAGCACAGCCAAAATCCAGCCCCCTGAATGGTTTCTTGATCTCTGTGGAGAGACAGGCTTGACTGGGAGGGATTAAGTGCTAGGACAAAGATCCTGCTACAGTTAATGAAAGAGCTCCCTATTCATTGATTATTAAGTGAAGTGGTCAGCTGTGGAGAACAAGAGGTGAAGAGGTAAATCAGAGGGCAAGCAGGGATCATGTGGCTTTAGGAAAACCAGTCTTGCATTACCTTTTTTTCGGCATTATGGCCAATGTTGCCCGGTGTTTTGAACATTTCCAGCCCAAGCATTGCAGAAATGCAGAAAATGTCCATAAAGTAGTCAAAAACACAACAGCAAATAATGACATCAAACAACAATAGCAAATAAATCATCAATATTTGTCAGCACTAACCTTTGACTAAGAAAGAGTGTGTAAGATGTGATATCTTGTGTTTAACAGAAGTTCCTTTATGGTATAATGGCCCATTTTAAGACAGTAGGAAAAGTGTGTAGGCTATGGGATTGATAGAGAGTAATTTATTCAGTCAGTAATTCAGTCTCTCACTCACTTTTCATAACAATCTCATCAACACGCATTCTAGAACATAGAACAATGTTGACATATATTTGCTCAATATATTTACCAGCAAAATATATACTTTTGCGGATTGCTTTAAAAAAAGGCAAAAAAATAAAAATGTAGCCTGCGGCCTCCTCCCCACTGCCCCCTAACCCCCCCTTCCTTCTGAGGAACTGTCCGCTGCAGTCCTCTGGGACAGCACAGTGTCTGGCATGGTGTGGGATAACTGTGGGGGGGGGGGGAGAAGTGGCTAATAGGCCCACAGAGGCTGACAGGCAGGGAGGTGATTAACAAACTCCCCAGAGAGAGAGACCACAGGGGGCGCTGAACCAGACACATCCTCAGCATTCTCTACACGTGCACACACACACACACACACACACACACACACACAATCACCTACACACGTGCACACACACACACACACACACACACACACACACACACACACACACACACACACACACACACGTGCACACACACACAATCAACTACACACGCGCACACACACACACACACACACACACCCACACACACACAGACACACACTGCTCTGCACAGAGGCATTCTACTCACCCAGCCTAGACCTGATTGAATCACACACACTCACATATATTTGTGAGACACACACAGTTACAGTATGTGATCTAGTTAACCTCTAACCAGGTCAACTCTAGGCTTCAGAGGCCTGCAAGGTTACCTGTGGTTATAATTATATAAATGAATGTAGTCTAGTCCATCAATCCTTACAAAACATCTCACAAGCTGAGAGTTCCAAGACCCCTCAGTAGGATCAGTGACCTGATGGATTTCAATTACTGTAACCTCTTCCGTGACCTCTGCAAAAAAATCTGATGAAAGGGTTTATTTTTAAAGAATTATTCATTGTGTGTCTTTGAGCGGATTGTTACTATGATCAAAATATGAATACAATTGTGAGTTTTCTTCCACTGGTTTTTGATTGTCATCCAGACTCAATCTGTATAGCTCTTTCATTACCGTCAGACAAACCCACTCTCTTTCATACAAGACCCTTCTGAACAGCACCCCAGAGTCAGTATATTTTTCCTAGGTAAGGAGTGAAGGACACTGTAAACCAGAACCTTGCATTGTAAAAACATACTGATAAATTAGATATTTTGAATTCAAGGACAATGAATGAGAAAATTAGACAGACACCAAAATATCAGTATTTCCTGAAGTACCTCTGGCCATCGGGGGAAAAAAAAATAATGAACAGCATTTAGAATGGCAGCATGGAGAATTCCTAGCAGGGTGTCCGGTGCCCCATGCATGGTCACACTGAGTTAGCGCTGTGTGTGTCTTTTAACTTTGATAAATGGGAGTTATCGCCAGCCCTCAGTCAGAGACAGCCATCTGCTTTTAGGCCCGAGGGGGTAATTTAAGACGTTTAGAGAAGTGGGGCAGAGCCGCCGCTACCTGTGGAGGGGGAAGGTCACCAATTCTCCACTGTCTGTGGCAAACACTGCTCCGTATCCCTGACAGCAGGCTCTGTTGACTACTGCTTATCAGTGTGGACAACAGGAAGCATTCCCCCAGGGGTGTGGTCAGAGTGCTATCACAGTGCTGATAGGTCTGTGCCTCTTGTGAACTCTCATCTATCAAAACTGCTTTGTGTTAGGAATTGCATGACCACTTGCCCTTTCTTAGAAACAGTGAGTTTTCCAGCTTTTTTCTCTAAACTTGGTATTAATTGCTGAAACTATAAAGTGCATTCGGTTAATTTAGAGACATCATTCTATGTGTGTTTATACGGGTGGATATATGCTGAATAGCTGTTGAGAATATAAAGATCATGTAAGCTGTGTAGTTTTTGCACTCACACAGAGGATTGTGTGAGCGCACACGAGTGTGTATGTGTGAGGAGATTTTGTGGTTCAGCAGACTGTCCACTTTGACTTTCTCTGTGGAGCTGCTGAGGACCTTAATCAGGCTCTTATTACCGTAGCGACCAGCCCAAGAACACCCACCTCCTGCTCCCAATCTATGGCAAATGAGGAGGGACAAGCCTCACGCTGTGCTCTGCCTTTTCACCTGCAGCTATCGGAGGGTGTGAGAGATGTGGAACAGTGATTGGCCACTGCTTTTCACCAGCAAGCACAGAAGTCTCAGCTCCATCAATCACCCCTCCCCACACACACGCACACGCGCGCACACGCACGCACGCAGGCACGCACACACGCACGCAGGCACGTACTCACGCACACACACACACACACACACAGAGAAGCTTAATCCAACCTCACAACAAATATCAATCAATCATTCTGTTGGTGTAAGAGAGAGAGTGTGTGTGTGTTAAAAGAGAAGTAGATTGTTTCGACACTTCACTTCCACCCACCTACCATTTGTGTGTCCACTTAAGCAGGTAATCAAGGTCACTCTGGCACCCATTCTCCTCATGACCGGGCTGACAGCAATATGAGTGCGTATTCATTTAATATGATACACAAACACATCACCATCATTTAGTGCTGCAATCAGTCATCAACACTCAAGAGATACACTACCCACCCCTGACATTGGTACCTTAGGTAAATACCTGTATGTGCAAAATGGACCACTCGAAGCTTTTGTTTTTCAGTTTCCTCTCTATTTTCCTTTCAAATTCATTCAAATATTAATGAAATTGCAAGCTTTAATGGGGATACACTGACTCAAAAGATGAATCATTTATTATTATATATCCGTCTCAAAAACGTCATGTCTCCTCAGAGTATCAGTAGAAACAGGTGGCTTTGCAGGAAATATGCCAAAGCATATGGCGTCACCTGTGGATGAGCATGTGTACCTTTGTCGGTTTGTCGGAGCTGATGCAGTGGCTTTGATCTCGACAGGGAGAAGAGATGGGATGACAAAGTCTGTGAACCCAGCCAGGTACCTTCCTCCTCAGCAAATGTCAAGTAAATGATTGGAGGCCCAGACTGGAAGACAACTAACCTGACAGGCCACCGTAGGAATGATCATAATGCGTATGTCCACAAACAGACCGACAGACTGACAGACAGACAGACACACACACACACACACACACACACACACACACATACACTCACATACACACACACGCAGAGAGAGAGAGTTCAAGTACACAAAGTAAATAAAGTTAATCACAGACCTAATATTAGACCAGCTCTGGTTTTTCAAGTTGTTTGCTGTTCAGTGAACCACGCAATGACTTTTTGGCATGACTAAATATAATTATTTTCACATGAATCCTTTTTTGCGGTTGGTTGCGGGCTCCAGGTAGAACATAGTATTAAAGAAATGGCTGGCGAAAATGGTATGACACATGAGTGTAATGTCTTATGTGCTTTTAGAAGCATACTGCGTTCTTAATACCGATTTCTTTACACATAATGATTGTTCTCATGGATGGGCAGTATTTCTGATACATGTTTTTAAAATATGTATTTGATATACAAAATAGTATTTTGTAATTTATACGTCATGGGCCTTGTAAAAAAGGTGATATAATCTGTATCAAAATAGTATAATGTTCAATATTCTTGCATTTTTGCATTGCATTGTGCAAAGAAATATATATGAATATGTCACATGTATGCATCTGCATGCTAAGCGCGTTGCCCATGCTTGCTTAAGACATGGCAAGCGAAAGATTGATGTCTCATATGTCTTCTCTGACTCAGTGTAAAGGCCAATTTATAGTCCAGGCGACAAGAGCTGCTCACCAAAAACTGACATGGAAGTGATAAAATGTGTGTCTTCTAGGTTGACGCAGACCATGTCACCTGAATGAACAATTTTAAAGGGTGCAGGCCTTTACAGTTGCCTTGGAAATATATTTTTTTATTTTTTATTTTGATACATGTGTGGTTGCTGTATTTTGTATTTTATTTTGATACTTTTCGATTTCAGTATTTTGTACCTTATATCAAAATACATTTTAATGTTGTTTTGCCCATCCCTGATTGTTCTCAGCTTTAGACTTTATGTATACTTCATGTACACTGACCTCTGAACTCTCCTGTCCAAGTCAGTAGGGTCATGAACAACGGTCTCAAACAAACACGCACAAATCCTAACCTATGATCGTTCTCTGCACATCAACAGCAATGTCTTCATTGAATGGAGATAAGGCCAAATCATCGCTGAATATGCTTGGCTTTGAACTTCTCTTTGCCTGAAAGACCGTACAAATGAATGTGGTTCAGCTTTTGTGTGCAGCTCCACTTCCATGCTCTAACAAGTGTATTGTGCATGACAATGTCTGAGTTTCTTCTTTTGTGATTCACCAGATTCATTTTTCCTGACACATTCACGTCATTGTGTTTATGTCTGTGTGGCATTCAGGTCATTGCCAGCTCAAGGTATTCTATCTCTGTCATCAGTAGACTCTTAAGTGAATTTGCCATTTGCCATAAATGTATTTCTGAACATTTCACAGCATTTTTATGTCAATTGTATGAATGTTCTACACAAATGCATTCACACGTGCGTTTATTGTGAGGCTGCCTGAGTTTGATTACCCAACATTTCAATCTTGCTTCGGTCTTTGTATGACTTTTTGTTGTTACGGTGATGAAAATGCTGTTTTTGCTACTGTTGTCATGATCAACTGAATTACCCACTCACAGAAAAATCAGTGAATAAATACCTCGTTACACGTGTATTGTTTGCTGACTGATTGCATTTCGGAATTGATTCTTGTGATTGGCCTACCAAGCTGTGCTTCACTTTGACCAGGAGCCACCCTGCTGCCACCCTCGTATCGCAATCAAGGGTCACACCTTGAACCACGAACTACAACCTTGTTAACTACTATCCAGACTGGGAAATTGCTGGTGTACATGTTGAAAACTGGGACATTTGAGTGTTGTTCAGATATGTATTAGGGCAGTAGAGGCCTTGGCTTCAAACTGGGGCATCTGGGGAGTGCTGTTATATCTGTATCATTTAGATTTCAGTGATGGTAGATGAATGAGTTATGGAAACAGAGTGTGTATTTCCGTGATAACAGGTCTGCCCTGCTCTGGTGGTTATCAGCTCTCAGCCAGCGGTCAGGATTTCAGAAGGTTTTTAATAATGGTGAAAGTTGCCAAAAATCTACATGCCATTGTGCTTGCATACTACTAACACACACACACACACACACACACACACACACACACACACACACACGCATATATGATACTCACATACACATAACAAAGCATCTCATTTCACTATTGCAGTTACTCCCAGACAACCGTATGTGGTAATCGGGATTTACCCTGTAATAGCTCTTGTTTGTTAGCATGACAAAGTGATAGATAAAATAATGAATAAAGTATTGAATACAGTGTTTCTCACTGGAGGCAGCTTAAGCAAGTTGAGTTGACACTTGTCCTTATAAAATATCCTACATAATACTGTCTGAGATCTGGAGGTGAGCTGATGGAGGTTGATGGGAGAGTTCAGCCGAACAGATTTGGCCAGTTGGTCCGTAATTAGTGTGTGAATATATGTAAGTAACGACCGGACATTTCTCCTGTGGCGAGAAGACGAAATGTGTTGCTGTACGTAACTGTGTGGAGATGTGTGGGAGGAGACAAATGCTAGTAGGGGGTCTCGTTCCCTCTTTCCCCAAGACCTTCAAGCTAATGTCAGCCTGAAGATGCTTCTATTTCTGCCTTTCAGCACTGCGGTAGGGAAGGCATTTCTAGTTCCTCCAGGATCAGTTCCGGCCATAACACAACATCTGGCCCCTGGATGTAAACAAATAAATAAAGGTAGTATAAACATGCACCTGAGAGTAAGTCAGGAAGGGAGCATGTGCCATTTAATGTCATGGCAGTCTCAGCTGTAAACTGGATTTAGATGGAGGCACGATGAGGGCACTCTTCAAAGGGGCCTCACGCTAGCCTTTCTGCTGTCAGACACACACATGCCTATCACCGTTAGAGCACCAGGGGGGTATTCGTCGTAGCTCACTAAGCGGTTTAGCGAGCTAATTTTCAGGCTAAGATAAAAAACGCCCCTCTTTTTGGTTCGTGGAAGCAACTTTTGATGAATCACCATAGTTACATATCGATTAGCACTAACCTGCTCCAGGGCAGGCTAACTTAAGTGTAGCTGGATAAGCTTGCCACACCCCCGGAAAAAGGAGGGATCCCATTGACCAAGGACTGATATTAGAGTTAGATTAGCGGAGGGAGAGAGTTCTTTGCGATCGCCAAGATCCATTATTCTTGTATGAGCGCTACCGATTCAGCCGACAAGGAATCATTAATTTACAAGACCTTCTCGAGTCATTTATTGCAAACACCACAGTCGAACATTGACTGTCTTGCGCTTTTTTGGCGAGTGGTACATTTTTGTAGTGTCGGTGATGCGGAGAACAAAGCACTCATAATTATATGAGTGTTATTAGTACACCATAGCATATCATTATTGTAGAAAATGATTAAGGTGGACTCATGATAAGAATAGAGAGAAATACAGACAATTTATTTTCACTGCTTCAATTTATTGCACTTGTTATTAATACATTTAGTCATTTAACAGACGCTTTTATTCAAAGCGACTTCCAAGGAAATGTAAAACTACATCGAGGAAGGAGGTGACGGGATTTGAACTAGCAACCATGCAGATTCAAACCGGTAGAGGAAACCTCTGTACCAGTGGACACTTGCTGTCAGGTATTCATACGTAGATATCACCGTATAAACATCCCAACACACCTTGCTCTCACAGCGGTGGTGGTGTTGAATTTGGCCATGATTATGGTCTTGTATTCTTCATAAGCGTTCATGTTCATCTCCTACTCGCCAGGGGAGAAAAAAATAGCCCTTTTCTTTGAGTTTATCATGGTTTTGGTGATCGACCTTTCCTGCCTTTTGAAGTAGGACATGCACGCGCAAATACCATGATAACTTTAGCCTGGTTGAAATGAACCACATGATTAGGATGCGGATCGGCCGTTAACGAACCGATATTTGCTGTTCTCAATCAGCTCGCTAATCTTAACGGGCTAAAAGGCCAATTGATTAACTTAGCTTCAACTCTACGACGAACGTACCCCAGACCACTAATTGCACTTGAGTCCTTTTCCTGGCAGAGGTGTGGAAGTTGTGTAAGTGTTGTCCATGGACTTAGCCCCACTAACACAGATGGTCAAAGCACCTCCATACCAAAGATGCGTAAAGCACCCCACTATTATAGATGGGCACAAGTCACATGTATCAAAAGAAGAGGGTCATTAAAGCTCATGTTTCAGAAAGGCGTTACGGAGAAGACTTTAATCAGGGGAAAGCTGGTGGATTTACGCTGCTTTCTGTGCTAAAACAGTGATTGAAAGGTTTTTATCGGCATGCTTGGCGACAGCTTGCACATCAGATGTTAGGTGCGTATGCCAGGACATCAGCGAAGCACAATACACCGAGATCAACATCAATCACCCCTTAGCGAGCTTCTGTATGCTGCCCTCATGCTTGTAGTGCAGACACACACACACACGCACACGCGCACACACACACACACACCCACAATCACTCACACACTGTCCCCAAACAACTCCACTGATGAAAAGTGAGAGAAGATAGTGATGCCAGAGTTAATATCACTCTGTCTCTCACTCTTCTTCCTCTTTCCCACACACACATTCGTACACACATATACACCACACACACACACACACACACACACACATATATATACACACGCACACACACACACACACACACACACACACACACACACACATATACACCACACACACACAGGCAGAGACATAGAAACACTTGTACACACACACTCTTTCTGTCTCTCTCTCTCTCTCTCTCTCCCACACACTCACACACGCACACACAAACTGTCCCCAAACAACTTCACTGATGAAAAGAGAGGAGAACAGAGATACTAATAATGATAAATGCAGACATGTCCCCTTCCCTCTCAAACACACACCTCTCTCTCTCTCTCTCTCTCTCTTTCACTCTCTCTCTCTCTCTGTCTGGTTTGAGGGTGCTGAAGAGATGGGAGGGGGTTTCAGCTCTCTCTCTCTTTCTCTCTCTCTCTCTTTCTCTCCCTTTCTCTCTCTCTCTC
Organism: Clupea harengus; assembly: GCF_900700415.2. Classification (NCBI taxonomy): domain Eukaryota; kingdom Metazoa; phylum Chordata; class Actinopteri; order Clupeiformes; family Clupeidae; genus Clupea; species Clupea harengus. Next base: position 20,825,790 of record NC_045168.1, read on the forward strand.
TCTCTCTCTCTCTCTCCCCCCTTCTGTCTGGTCTGAGGGTGCTGAAGAGATGGGGAGGGGGTTTCAGCTCTCTTTCTCTCTCTCTCTCTATCTCTCTCTCTCTCTCTCTCTCTTTCACTCTCTCTCTCTCTGTCTGGTTTGAAGGGGTTTCAGCTCTATGGGGCGCCGTTTGTAAAATGTTGCACGTTCGAAAATCCTGCTCAGTTTTGCTACATTTAGCATTTTCATATGGAACAAAAAGCACGACAATATTCGAATGTCACTTTTTCAAGCATTTAGAGAGAAATTCATGTAAATTCATGCGATAACTTTTCCAAGGATATTTTTTGGCAGTAACACAAAGTTGTTGAATAATATAAATGTTTCATCTAAATGTAAATGTTAAATATAAATGTAAATGTTAAATATAAACGTAAATGTTCAATGTTATATATAAATGTTAAATGTAAATGTTAAATGTAAATGTTAAATGTAAATGTAAATGTAAATGTAAATGTTAAATGTAAATGTAAATGTTAAATGTTCAGTCTACATGTCAGACTTGACGACAGAACATTAGAATATTTACGGTAATTCATAGCTTTCAGTAACACTACCAGGGATACCTTGCGGGCAAAATGTGTCGACCAACAGTGGACATCGTCGAGCAGTGCAACCTACTCAATTACGATCGCCATCAAACACAGATCATACCACAATAGCCAGACAGAGATATCTAGAAAAAAATTACATTTTGGGAACCTGTGATCCCTTTACTGCACCCGCTGATATTTGTATTTCTGTAACGTCGTAGAAGTCCCTGCCTGAGCTCCAGTTTGGAGATATTTACATATATCTAATAGAAAATCCGTCCCCCTACACACCTCAAAAACTGAAAGCCTACCAAAAGCACAGATAGTAATTTAATTTTCAGAAGGGGATGGAACTGACCATCTTTCATTCAAGATTATTTAATATATCCGCTTTAAAATTGTCTGACATAGGTAGTAAAATGCCAGACAGTTGTTGCTCGGTTGGCTGTTCAAATCGGCGAGGAGACAAGCCCGGCTGTTTCCAGCTGATTGTAGACGTCTTCTGGGTCAACTTTTCTCAGGCGGGCAGTAAACTAGCCTTCTTTTTGGAGCTTGCAATAAAAGCATTAACCCTGTTTTGGTCGCCTCATTCATCAGAATAACTACCTAAAACGGGAATAGATCAAGAAATAAAGTCAAGAAACAAAGCATCAACACGATTAAAATTGGATTACCCGGTTTCTGCTCTGAGATTGCGACAAGTACCTAAGCAGCTAGGCTACTGTATTTTGTCATCCAACTGGTAATACTACAATGCCAGTAGAAAATACTTGGGAAGATAATTTCAGTTGTCATTCGCCAGACCAGGTGGTTGTACTTGTGTTAACCAGGAAATTGTGTAAAATGATAAAGAACAGTGTTGGGTAGGCTAAAGGTTGCTAGCTAACAGCATGTAGCTCGCTAGCTGGTAGCTAGCTATTAAATGGCAATCATCTTTGCTCTGATAATGAAGATGTTTTCACCTTCCAGACGACATCGTTATTAACCCATCCCCTTCTGAAAATTAAATTACTATCTGTGCTTTTGGTAGGCTTTCAGTTTTTGAGGTGTGTAGGGGGACGGATTTTCTATTAGATATATGTAAATATCTCCAAACTGGAGCTCAGGCAGGGACTTCTACGACGTTACAGAAATACAAATATCAGCGGGTGCAGTAAAGGGATCACAGGTTCCCAAAATGTAATTTTTTTCTAGATATCTCTGTCTGGCTATTGTGGTATGATCTGTGTTTGATGGCGATCGTAATTGAGTAGGTTGCACTGCTCGACGATGTCCACTGTTGGTCGACACATTTTGCCTGCAAGGTATCCCTGGTAGTGTTACTGAAAGCTATGAATTACCGTAAATATTCTAATGTTCTGTCGTCAAGTCTGACATGTAGACTGAACATTTACATTTACATTTAACATTTACATTTACATTTACATTTAACATTTACATTTAGCATTTGATATTTGTATTTACATTTAACATTTACATGTAACACTTATATTTAACATTTATATATAACATCGAACATTTACGTTTATATTTAACATTTACATTTAACATTTAACATTAACATTTAGATGAAATATTTATATTATTTAACAACTTTGTGTTACTGCCAAAAAATATCCTTGGAAAAGTTATCGCATGAATTTACATGAATTTCTCTCTAAATGCTTGAAAAAGTGACATTCGAATATTGTCGTGCTTTTTGTTCCATATGAAAATGCTAAATGTAGCAAAACTGAGCAGGATTTTCGAACGTGCAACATTTTACAAACGGCGCCCCATACAGCTCAGCCCAGCAGAAGCACACCGCAGAGCCGGTTTGCACTCGGCCCCTCTTCCGAGCCCACCATCTGGAAGCCTTCTGTTTGAAGACTCGCACGTCGAAATGATTGCGAGCTAATTATGAGTTTGAACAACACACAAACAGCTCGGCTGATTATTGATGCTACTTGTGAGCCCTCCAAAGAATTTAGATTCAAGATTGAAAGATAAAAAGTGAACGGTTTCTTAAGTTTTGCTTTCAGCCGTCTTTAGAGCCATGTCAAATCATTGCCATTCATGTTCATATTCTTTAGTTTAAATTAAGCCCTACCCTGAAGAACTACAATGGCAAAATGTTAAATATTGAAGAACTCCTTACACACAACCTATTCTATCCATCTCACTCAAAGACAAGCATTTATGTTATTTACAAATTCAGAAAAATAATCAAACCACCCTGAGTCAGAATAATGATAATAGTATCTGAAATTGCAGTGGCATAATTAGACTTTAATTATAACAAATTAGATCAGGGATTCATTATGTCAATTTGGCCACCTGCTTGTCCCATAATTTATTTAAACTCTCTATTTTCACAGCTCATAATCATCTCTTCTGTGGAATTAAGAGAGCAAATCTTCAAAGGGGTCAGAGCTGATGAGAATTATTTGCTTTTATTGTGCTGATTCTGCGTACTCTGCGGGCCTGATTAGAATTATTAGCTGTTAATTGCATTGATCCTCTGTTTCAGTGGCTTTGTTGTGCTGTGCTGTGTGTGGGTGTGTGTGGGTGTGTGTGTGTGTGTGTGTGTGTGTGTGTGTGTGTGTGTGTGTGTGTGTGTGTGTGTGTGTGTGTGTGTGTGTGTGTGTCCAGGCACACGACTGGCATAGATGCACGTGAAGCTTAGAGTCAGAAAAAGAAAAGAGATACAATTCTGGTCAGAGTTCATTTGGAAGGTGTCAAAGAAAGTTTTTTTTTTTTTTTTTTAAAGTTTTCTACACAAGGATCTAAAAATGAGTGAGGAACATGAAAGGCGAGACAGAGAGATGGATGAGAAGAGAGAAAGATGAGATGTAATGGACGGAAGCACAGTGTTCCTCTCAGTCCTTTGTTTGCGTTCTACAGAGGGAATGGCAGAGAAGGTTGCATCTGTGGGGAGGACAGACAAAGGAAGTGGAATTACACCGTGCGTGTGTGTGTGTTTCAGGTCTGTTCTTTGATCCTTGTCTTTTCTCAGAAGTGCAGTCAGAGCCCTCTGGTGTACACTCCAAACACACACACACACACACACACACACAGTGTTGTCAGTGTCAGGCTTTACCCCCTGCACACCTCATACTTAGCGACACTCTGAACATGTCCCTCCCAGATCTTAATGAATCATTCCTAGGGTTCTCCAGCCCTTCTGGTCTGCTGAGCTGCTGCTGCTGCTGCTGATGATGCTGCTGTGTAGCAAAAGCACACAAGAGTCTATGGTATATTTTTGATAACTTGCTTTGACTGTAATATTGCTTTCCAACATGGTTACCACCAACTGATATAACTTACAAAAAAAAAAGGTAACATTTTTAATCCATGAGTATGGTTGATGAGCAGAGCCTGGAGTCATGAATTCCATTTTCAGCCATGCTACCCCATTGTTACTTCCACTAACACTTTACCATCTAGATATCGCTTCTGTCATTTTGTTATTTTTTAAAAGGTTTCATGCAATAACCAAGTAACAGTGGGTTATGGAAATAACGAATAATTACGATTGGGGATTTCAATCAAGTGTGTTGGAGAGAAGCTGACCAACGGTGTCCTCATTCTGTAACATCTGACCTCTTCTTCCTCTCCCCTCTGGAGATGTGCTTTATGGGGGTTGGCTAGTTTAACAAAATTAATATCATCTGAGAACCTGTGATCCATTTGAAAAGATCTCCCAGGTGGGGTTGTTGGTGAACCTCTAAGGTGAAGTCCTTCAGGTGAAGGCATTTTGCTCAGCTAAAAGAGAGGCAGAGAGAGGTGAAGAGTTAGTACTTAGCAGTGGGTCTCCTAGAAAGAGCTGGGTATGCAGTATGGAGCTCCGAAATAGTAAGAAGGATACTGGGTGTGGTTTTTTTAGGAAGGGTTTTTGCAGTTGTGCAACCCAGCTCTGCAACTGGCTGGTTACTCTGTTTCTGCTTTAAATGTCACTTTTTCCAGTCAGCACAGAAGTTTTATAATTTAAATATGCAGCTAGAGCCACATTCCACAACTCTTGCATTTGATCACAGTGTCATTCTCACACAACCTAAAAGCACACAAATGGCCCTTTGTAGAGTCAATCCCCTTTTCTTTTAACTTTTCACCCCAAGAGAAGACAAATAGCATCAAGCTAGTCTCTATGAGGCTGTCTTAGGAACTCTTTTTTTTTTTTGCCTCATGGCTCACGTCCAGATGACATCAGAGAAACGCAAGGTTATGATTAACCCTCCTATTATGTTTAGGGTCAATTTGACCCTTTTCAATGTTTAACGTCTCTAAATAAATGATTGGCATAGTTTTTTTTGCTTCATATTTAATGACTTTTCCTAATCTAATGGGGAGAACTGGGTAAACACAAAATTAACATGATGATATGTTTTCAATATCCTGTACACATGCTTTACGCATAGGTGTTGTTTGGGGTCAATTTGACCCCAGGCTGTTTTAATTGTATAAAATATATAAGAAATATAAACTTTTTTTATCACATTGTTACTATTCTTGATTACAGAAATAGTTTTCTATTCCATATGTTATAGATAACAACAATATGTACTTAGAAATAATATGAAGCCATAAAACACCAGAAGGATATCTCTTTCCAATTTTAAGTCAATCAGTGAGATTTGATGGTGATCTGCATATTTCTCCATAGTAGCGTAACATGTATTCTGGATGTATAAGGGGGGTGGGTGGGGGTATTGTTTTATTTTTAAGGGCTATTTAGGTAGTCAACAAACAAACCTAAAGTACCTGACACATAAACTTGAGTAAAAAAAAATATTATAATCATTTTTTGGAGGTTTAAATTGCTGGGGTCAAATTGACCCCAAGCATAATAGATGTGGGTAAAATTTGAACATAATAGGAGGGTTAAAACTGGAGTCCGCCCTCATTTCAAAGCCTTGATCTGACAATTACTGCACTGCTAGAAGAAAAAGACATTGAAAAGCAGAAAAGATGTTGTGAAAAGGATGAGAGAATATATGAAGTAGAAAGAAAGAAAGAGAGAGATTCATCTGGAGTGTAATGCGGGGTCTTTCCACGAGATAGAAATAATCGCTCAAGTGGTTTGTGCTTTTTGAAGAGGAGGATTGTCCATGATACAAAGGAACAAGTACATGGCTTAGGAGGCCAATTCCCCACCCCACCCTACTCACACACACGCACACACACACAGACAGACACACACACACACACACACACACACACACACACACAGACAAGAGCGAGGGCAAGACAAGGATATCGATCACATCAATATCACAGTTATACACATCCACAGAGAAACTGATTCCTACAAACGGTGTCATGTATTAACAAAAGCCTTGTACTCAAGTTTGAAACAGAGGGTGCAGAGAATATAATATAAGAAGACCTTGCATAAAAAAGTTGCTATGGGAGATTTATGTTGAGTGGAAATATATTTTTAAGGAACAAAGCCAATATTACCTCTGCGCTTAATAATGAATGGAAGTGCTGGAGGCGTTGCCGTAGCACTGTCTCTCGTAGCGCACTTAGGGCCTCATTTACTACCAGGATTGCGCCCATTTCCAGCTACCTGTTCGGCCAGGTCTTACCCAGAATCGCGGCTCCATGTATGGTTTAAACCGTATTTCCACCCATCGTTCAAGCACACCGAGTACAGTGCTCGCCTTCTGCGTAGGAGTAACGCGTATCTATTCAGGAAAAGTACTTGTACTCGAAGTACACTAACTAAACTAAGTAAATTGTAGAGACAGAGCAGCATATTCATTTCACCTTCCATGTTTATTTTGACGGTATAGCCTCTCGAGCGCAAGCTACCCCCAGTGCCATGGCAACCGAACGTCTGAAAACTTCAGTTTCCCCTGTCCACGCTACAACTCCAGTTTTAAAATGTATCCGCCTAGGGCAGCGTTTTTGAAAAGCATGGTTTTCAGTGTTGGAATACGCCGTTTTAAAGTAACGGGTGTCGTGTATTCCTACCAGACTATTTAACGGGATGCTATGGAGCAGTTAACCTGGCTATTAACTATCCTAGCTATCTCTAGCTTAGGGAACCATATTAACAGTTTGCAGTTGCCTGTGTGTGATTAACTCATGTTAATATGTGTGAATATGAACTTGTGAACATAAACTCGTTAATATGAAGCTGCACAGGCACCCTGAGGGGTAACCATAGCAACCCAGAAACTCAATGTATCAGCTCACCAATAAAAGACAGTCTTGAATTCAAAGTGATCACAACTTTTAGTGTGGACGGAAGGGCTAAACGGATAAATATTTATGAGTATCTATATTTACCCGGGTTAGTTTGCTGTAACCTCGTGAACCAAAAGCTCTAATTCAAATTTTAACTCATCATCCATGGTGGCAGGAACACGCAGGCTCTTTCTTCCCTATTTTAGCGGTGTGCTATTAACACTAATGGGCGGAGTTAGGCGCTGATTAGGCGACGAGGTTCTTGTTTGAAAAATACGATGCAAAATACGGTGCGCTATATGAGGTTTGGCAAAGGCGCTGATTGTGCTGCGGTCGCAATGTTAGTAAATGAGGCCCTTAGTCACAACCTTAAAAAGGTAAGATGTGAAAAGTGACACGTTATTACTGAGGGCAGTGCTTGCAGCCCCACCACAAAGCAATCAGGGAAAGCAATCTCAACCGAATTACAAAAACAACCATTTAGGCAAGTGATAAGTGAATAACAATAAAAAAGAAGATTTAATTTAGGAAATTGTAATAACAAATCATCCAGTTCCCTGCATGCTCTCCTTTCTCCATCTTCCTCTTTGTCTATCTGTTGCTTTCTATTAGTCCCTTTGAGACATGGTTTATTTGATGGCAAATGGAAAACGTCATGTCCAATGTGTACTTCCATGTTGGAACAGAGAATACATCTTTTTTATTGGGAAATGTAGCAAGGTGCTCTACTCTCTACTCAATGATGATCACTTTCTGTCATCTGGAGATTAGATGGCAAGTGGTTGTCTGGTGAATCCAGAAAGACAGTTACTATACAGCTTTTTATGTAGACACATCTACAGACCCAAAGGAAGGCTTATATATGTCCATCTCATGTAAAATACCAACCAACCACCCCTCACACACACACACACACACACACACACACACACACACACACACACACACACACACACACACACACACACACACACACACACACACACACACACACACACACACATACACACATAGACACACACACACAAACACACACACACAAACACACACACACTCATAGCAGCTCCCAGTACAGCATAATGTAAGACCCAAGAGCATGGGGTTAGACCCTTATACCTAACAAGTCATGTATAAAACACACCTGTGCAAATGTCTGTTTGGATTTGTGTGTGTGTGTGTGTGTGTGTGTGTGTGTGTGTGTGTGTGTGTGTGTGTGTGTGTGTGTGTGTGTGTGTGTGTGTGTGTGTGTGTTTGTGTGCATCTGTGTGTGTGTGCGTGTGTGTGTGTGTGTGTCCTACAGGAGTGGGGCCGGGGGTGGGCCAATCAGAGCCTTTAGTGCACTATGGGACACAGCATGCCACCTGCTCTTATGAACAGATTGCAGTGATCCCTAAAGTCTGTGTGTGTGTGTGTGTGTGTGTGTGTGTGTGTGTGTGTGTGTGTGTGTGTGTGTGTGTGTGTGTGTGTGTGTGTGTGTGTGTGTGTGTGTGTGTGTGTGTCTGTGTCTGTGTGTCTGTGTGTATGTGTGTATGTGTGTGGGTGGGTGTGTGTGTGTGTGCGCATGCGGCTGTGTGTGTGTGTGTGTGTCCTACAGGAGTGTCTGAACATCTTTGAGTTTCCCAGTGAGGCCCAGACCACAGCAGGTGTTCCAACAGCTATAAATCAGCCAGAGGAACTCCAGGGAGCCGGGGTGAATTTGCTGTGAAGTGGAGTAAGCAGCAGACTGGCAGGCACTTTGGGGCAGGTTATAAGTTCTAAATCAGGCCTGAGGCGGGTCATGAGCTGAGATCATTCTCAGGAATAAATGTGTGAGAGAGACGGGGAATTTTAAGTGGTTTACAGTGATTTTAAGTGCTGAACTACAGAACATTTAGATAGATACAGTAGATACTGAAGAACTACACCATTTAAACAGCATGCCCACTATCAAGGCAATGAAAAGATATGGTTCTTCCAAACATCTGAGCACACTGCTGCCCGGTATATCTTAAAACAAATCCCCAAATTGCTCTACATTTATAGAATTAAAAATTGTATTTAACAATTCTGTAATATGGTTATCCTGTTACACCCCTCTGCTTTTGTGCTAAGTTGTAATGAAAGGAGTGAAAATGATTCGACAAAATTTCCAACAACGTATTAAAGCAGTCTATCTGAAAACATGAAAGGACGTATTGGACAATCTCCTAGTGTAGAATGTATAGTTGTCGCAGGACAATGTGCTGCATTCTTGGTGTCCTGAGCTATTTTCCTCTGGAAAAGTACTTTGTTTAGTGTGGTAAGTGCATGTGTGGGTAATGGTGACGCCTGCTGTTCAGGCCAGTGAGTTGTGTTGAATGGACGAAATACTGTGGTCATGTGATCGAGCTAACTAATGGGGAAGGAAATGGGAATGTTGCCAGAGCTATCAGGAGCTACCCACGGAGTAAAATGTTTTGCCAATAAAGAGTTTCTCACAGTGTTTGAGATTGTGAAAAGAAGACAAACACTTATCAAACATCAGTCGGAGCGTGACTTTGTCTGTTGTTGTTGTTATTCACCATCTCACTCCATAGTGGAGCATAGTCCATCGATAGCGAGTTTCCACCGGATTTGGTATCCACTTGTTCTCGATGTTTCAGTAATCCGGTAAATCTACTGAGCGAGGGATTGGCCCACCCAGCACCCAGACTTTGACTGTAGTGTAAGAAAAGCTTTGGGAGCAGTTAAAAATGATTAAAATACCATGAATGATTATCCACAGCAGTTGGAGATGGTTTGTTAATGGTTGTTGTTATTGTTGTTAAAGTACCTTCCATTCTGACTTCAGATCTTCACTCATCTCAAAAAGCATTGTGCCTATGTGTATCAATTCTCATTTTCAATTTTATTTTTTTATTTTTTTCCTAAAATGGCAATTTGTCTCACTAAAAGTCTCACTAAAATCCATCTTCAATTGTTCATTCATTTTCAAGAAGGAGACCAATACACTCAAAATCTGACACTCTTCACCAGGGCTAAGTGCCCCTCCACTGTAGTCTTTGATCTTCTGTGTGCTCTGCTGGAAGAGCTGACTTCCTCCCATTCAAGAGCTAACTCATTACTGCTAAGGATCTCAAGGATAGTTTCAAAGTTTGAGTCAGTGAAGAAACTGTACCTGTTATGCCCAAACAGGTTCCATAAACTGTGGGCTCTTTAAGATGTCAGTAAAGAGAAAGTTTATCAGCTTTTCATGTAAATCATACATCTCAGAAAAGTCACACAAAACAAAAAGTCTGACATCTGTTTAGACAAAAGGGTGCGTCTGCAGCATGAAGAATGTCACAGGGCTGTAGTCTCCACATTAAATTCCCTTCAGCTGCAAGGACCCTCTGAAAGCCTCTGTACTACGTTGGCCTTTAAGTTAACTAGTCAACAATAATAGCATTGGCTAATCTAGAGGTGGACCTATCCCAGGATAAGCAGCTAAGATTGTTTATTGTTATTGCAATCCGCTAATGAGATATCGGTGGACTATTAAACAACCAACGTTTCTCATCCTTGATTATTGATTTCTTATTTGTATTAACTATTCTAAACATGCCCAATCATTAAGAACTTCAGATCATTAACCAATTATACACCAAATAAGTATTTTTCTTCTTTACCCTGTTCCACTGCCATGACATCCTGAAGAAACTAACTAATTTCACCATGTACCATCAATGTATTTTTGCCAGGAATTCTTCCTCTGACACCAAGTCTGCATCTGAACCTAGATATGGCGAGTTCACTTAGCTTGCCACTAGGCTTAGTAACAGCGGGCTCCCCCACAGTGGGCTCACACTCGCTGAGATTGGCCGCAGCTCACTCACTCACTCACTCACCACCCATTCAGAATGAGGAAGATCAGCTCCAGCAGGTTCACCCACGGCAGAGGGTCACAGCGGATTCACCCATGGAGCCAGACTCAGCATTGGGGATAAGCAGCCGCAGATTATCCCATAGACTCAGACCCGGGGGGACTCAGTGGTAGCAGACAGGGCTGTGTTTGGCTCTGTCTGTTCGGTGCCAGGCAGCCAGGCAGCCAGAATCTGCCAGGCAGTTATCTTCCTCACTATTTTGACATTTTTTGTGCAGAGTGCAGAAAAGATGCCCATTACCAAAACATTTTATGGTTGTACCAAAGGTCACAAACACCACATAGAAAGTCAGCTATGCCCATATAAGATCAAGTACATTAAGACAATCCCTCACAAAAAGGTATAGCTGCAAACCCGATTTGCGAGGCAGTTTGCAACGCAGTGGCATTTTCGTGGGAAATTACATGTCATAACATGCCAGGAACATGGGTCAACATTCTTTTCCAAATTTTCGGATTCAAATGAAGCACAGGCATGAATTCATATTTTATCAAAACACTGTGATGCCACAGTACATTCTCAAAGAAAACACATGATCTTATAAAAAAGGAGGAGGCAAGGCAAACACAATCTTAATTCTGAAACTCTGAACTATAAACAAAGATGATTGGCAATGAGGCCCATTGTCCACACCTCACCAGGGTATGGGCCGTGTCTGATCAATAGTCATAGTCTCTTAATGATCCATTTTCAGCCTTAGGTGGAGACACAGCAGCAGCCAGTCTGTTCATTAAGGTTGTCCTTAGGTCCAGGTAATAGGATGATGCCCCTCCGCACCATGGTATTATTTCTGGGTAAACATCTGTTAGGTCTGCTGGCTCTGTGTGGAGGGAAGTAAACGCCCAAAATAACCCCTTGACCCCATATGTCAATGTGCACCGCTCAGCAGTGGCCATATTGAATGGATATGGTGACCAATTTGGGATGCAGTAGCTCGTACTTCTCCCACTGCATGCTTTTGATGTGGAGGTAGCATCAATGTTTTGGGTTGTACTGATAGTTGGACGCTAGGTCTAGAAGAATAGAAATAGAAATGCCTTTATTGTCATTGTATTCGCATACAACGAAATTTGGAGAGCTGCCCCTGTTGGTGCGACGAGGGACAACATATAACACAACAACAACGTATAACACAACAATAGTACAACTAGCTAAAAACAGTAGACATAGCTTAATATATATATATATATATATATTAAGAGTTGAACAAAGCGTGTTGGTATAGATTAAAGTACTTCCCTGAGCAACAATAAATACAGCAACAGTACTTCCCTGAGGTGCTTTACAATAACGACAGTAACAGTTTTGTTTATACGCATTTGTAAGGTGACTGAGATGGCATATGTGACTTGCAGTCAATAAAGTGATTAGTGTATTACAATTGCACGATGAAATCGTCATCTACAGCCCCATCTTGGAATTATTTGTATACATCACCTCATTTCGAGTTCAAACTGGAGGATTCCAAAACTACAGAAACGCTCAAATTCGAGATGGGTATGGCATGGGCGAATCAGGAATACAGAAAACGTGTTCTTCATTACTGTTCTTGTTAACTTTGTCACTTCACGTCAATCTCAAATCTAATGGATTTTTAAATGTGTCTCATGGCAAATTATTACACAGTTACTTTAGATTAATCATTCACAAAACATGTAATTAATTAGATTCAATTGTCTGATCGCTTGACAGCCCTATTAATTACATACTCACATGTGTTTTGAAGATCTAAACATAAATGAAAATTTGAGCTTGATAAATCAACTTCTCAATATGTACATTCCTCCTCACCATGGCAACTCAGAATGCACAGATGTATGACAATACTGTGCCACCTTGCCTCGTTGTTGGCTTTTACAAACACATTTCTTCTTTTTGTTTCTTCTTTGCTGATTGCTAAATCAACCACGAGAAAAAAAAAAATTCCGGTTACCTAAAATTTCAACAGTACTACTGAATTGAAACCTTTGTAACTACAGTAATGGGACCCTGCATTTGATAGGGTCAAAATGTTTATATGCTTTTCATCTAAGGCACCTATACAATGTGGGAAATTTCATATACTAATATCACTACCACTCAACGCCGTGGATGGCACTTTCAGGTAGTCAGTGCATTCCCTGTGTATAGTCTCATAAGTCTCAACTACAGTTTTCAGTGGTCTAAAGGTGCACAAGAGAATGTACTCCTTACTTTACGAACTGATTGTCTTGAGACTATGCATGATGTATTAGACTACAGGGGTAACTTACTACAGCCAAAAGTGATTTGGCAGATCATTGCTGTCATTTTGAAGCTAATATCTCTAAAAACAAATGAAGATATAAAATCTGTTTGGGTAGGTTTGGCACAAAAAACTATGGTAAACTGATGCCAAATTATGTTATGACCAAAATGCCCCTTAACTGTGTGCATATGGATGATACATAAAGTAGAGTAAATGTTGAAGCCAATACAAGAGCGAAGGTTTCCGTGTTCATCTTTGCCATCTCTCAGGCAAAATAGTTGCTCTTCTCTGATTGTATTTTGCCCACTTGCGTTACCCAGATAAAGTTGCGCATTGTCTCACCTGATTGCCTAACGCCGGCAACATGCTCAAAAAGTTCCCCTGAGTATCATCACCTTAATGTAGGTTCTATATCGTCCTGACACTATGGAAAGTTTTCAAAATCAATTTTTCCTAGCATTATCATACTTCCACCAATATTTCAATTGCAGCTGTTCTTATATTCAAAGACTTAAAAGGTTTGAGCACTTCAAAGTGTCTGGTGTTGCGGAAGAGGACACAAAAACATGACACGGTAAGCAGATGTGACAGCCTAAATAAAAACTGTCAAGGACAGCTGGCACAAATCCAAAATCCAAACACAGGCAGAGTTCAGTACAGAAAGGGCAGTCAGAGGCAGGCAGACATCCAGCGACAGGCGACAGTCATTTGTAAACCAAAAATCGAAAAAAGAAAAGAATGACAAAAATCACAGGGAATCATCAGGGACACCAGGTAGAAGAAGTTATTCAAACCAAGCTTCTTACACAAAACAGGCTAGTTGTTCAGCAAAGAAAAATGGAGGGAAACTAACAATGACAGAAAGTGACACATGACAGGTGAGGGGCAGAGACGAGAACACAGCAGAAAGGTAGACAAAGCACATGGAGAACAAAACATAACCAAAACGCACATGTCAGAAGAAAAATTGACAAATTACACCGGATTGCCAGCAGAATGGCCAACAGGCCAAGTCCAGGCAGGAATACCTGCACCCTGCACCACCTACTTACCTGCACCCTGCACCACCTACTTACCTGCACCCTGCACCACCTACTTAATCCAAGCAGGGGCCGAAGAGGGTGTGGTGTGTGTTGCAACACAGCCATGAGGACTTCTTGGAGACATTTCAACAAGTTCTGTCATAAAATCTGTGAGAACAGCATAAAGTGTATCATCAGTCGTAAATACATAGAATTGATTTCACAAGAAAGGGAGAGGAAAAATGGAGCGCATGTAGATAAATCATGCATTGACTTTAATAGCATTTAGAAATACTTAGCCCCACCAAAACAAGCTGATAAACACAGACATACACCCTCTGTCTACTCCAGAGTATCCATCTAAAGATTACTCTTCCAAACACAGACAACCACACACACTCTCCTTATCCACACCCCTCTCTCCTTACACTAATTAAATTCATGGAAAGATCTAATAAAAAAATATAGCCAAAATTGGTGTCTAGAAATTCACTTCTAGGTGATCGTGTAAGAACTTGAAAAAATGTCTGGGCCCTAAATTAAATTTTATAAAAAAAAAAAAGAGAGAACAAGGAATTGTGGAAGACTAATCTGAACAGCCGAGAGTTAGCTGGCAGACCCAGCAACACAGTCCTCTGTTCACGGGCAGAGAAGAGAGATAGAGAGATGGGTGATGCATGTTAAATGCACACGTGTGTGAGTTGTGACTGCCACTGTTGTTATCCTGGAACAGAAATGACTTGAGATTATTACTGATGACCATACAGATACAGCAACCTCTATCACACCGCATATTCTTTGGCAGTCTCCTCTGTACTGTCTGCTTTATAGACATTTAAAGAGGAAGGGACAAACATAGAAAGAAAGAAAGAAAGTGTATGTGTGACGGGTGGAAGGGGTTGCCCTTAGCAGGTGTACAGCCCGTCACCTGATTGTGCCTGGTGCACGTGACGTGACGTTACACGGTAGCTCACAGTGACCCGCACTTCCTATTTGTTTTAAATGCCATTCACGCGGCAAACGCAGCATGTTTGGTTTGGCTCTGTCGGCGGTGAATATTAAGCACAATACGGATCTGCTTGTTCGTTGGAATATAACGCCAGTAGGATTGTGAAGTGTTGCCTCTAACAGACGAACAGGTAACTCATTGTTTGCACTGTTGTGTATGCCGTGGCATGAGACGCGTTGCAATACATCTAATTAGCAACTTCGTTTGTTTGTAGTTTTCACACCTACAACGCATTTGGAACACTGGCATCTTAACATCGCATGCGGGACTTTATGAGGTATTTGGGATACATTTTAAAAGAACCAGTCTTTATATTAAATGGCTCAATGTTTACTGTATATAATGACTTGTTTTTAATGAATTGTGAATTGAATGTTTACTGTGTACAATGAATTGTGAAATGGCTACAATGAATTGTGATTTGAATATTTACTGTGTATAATGATTATAGCTCTTTGTCCTTTGGTTCTAGGAACACTGTATATCACTGTTTTTCCCATAGCTAATTTATGATAAGACAAGCACTTGTATTGAGCTACTAGCCTGCATAGTGTTGCTGTAAAACCACCTTCCGTTTACTTGTTTGAGTCTTGGCGAGTTTTACTTTCTTTCTGTTTTATTCCTTTGGGTCAGTCGTAGCTGGGGCTATCATAGAGGGGAGTCCTTATCCGCTTGCAACTTGTGTGTGCTGTGCAACGCCCGCTACTAGGGGCCGTAGTGGGAAGTGTGTGATTTGTGGTGTAGTGGATAGCCATTGTGACTTGCCGTTGGTGTGGTGTGTAGTGGTCTAGTATCAAGATTGGCTACTTGATACAAACCCTTTAGTTAGTCTTACCTCTAGGGTGGGCTTTAGCCGCGACTGACCTATTCTTACCCTCGCCCTTAAATGTCTGCCCTGAACAGGGCTGTACTTCTTTTCTTTTATGATTTGGATTATCAGTGAATACCATACCGTCATTATCAATTATAGGCATTTGTCTAGTCTCATTTACACTGTCTGCCTTGTGTAGATAAACCATCTAAACCATCAGTTACTTATTAAAGATATATTTATTGTGGTACACAGTCTCCTCCACTCATTTCATTCCTTTGGAAGTAAGAACCGGAACACAGGGGAATAGTGACCTTGGTGAGGTTACATATGTGTGATGAGCACATGTTTATTGGAACAATCTATTTCTTTGTATGCATCAGGTGCTCTCAATATAGGGGAAAATATAGGGGAATGGCCTAGGCCTGCTTCTGACATGATCACTGCATTCTTGCCTTTGCTATTGATCAATGCGGCCTAACAAACTGTGCCATACTGCAGGATTTATGTTGATCATTTAATAGTGATAAACAAAGTGCATCAGCGAGTTGAAAAATTAAATGAAATTAGTATTATTTATTTAATTTTCATGTATTTGTATTTATTAATATTATTATTATTATTATTATTATTATTATTGTTATTATTATTATTACTACTATCACCATCATCATCATTATTATTATTATTATTATTATTATTATTATTGAATGTTTTTAATTTCAGTTTGTACTTTGTTTTGAAAGTCGCTTTGGACAAAAGTGTATGCTAAATACCGTAACTATAACTATAAACTGTTCTTCGCTTCCCTTGCCTCTTCACTGCCCTATAACTGCTTATTGTGAGGGGAGGTTATTAAGGGGGTAAATCCACCATATCTCCCAAATAGTCTCACAATCAAAATGAACCTTTCCACCTTCCCACTCTCACACACACAGACACACACAGACAGACACACACAGACACACACAGACACACACAGACACACACAGACACACACAGACACACACAGACACACACAGACACACACAGACACACACAGACACACACAGACACACACAGACACACACAGACACACACAGACACACACAGACACACACAGACACACACAGACACACACAGACACACACAGACACACACAGACACACACAGACACACACGCACACACACCTGCACACAAACACACAGAGATGCACACACACACACAACCAGACGAATGAGATGACAGAGATCAGATGGAGTTGTCTGCAGCCTGACAGTGCAAACTATTTCCCATTGATTAAATGCAGTCAGATTAGGGCCAATTCAGTGTAACTGTCATGAAGAAATCCCTAAAACATCAAAAGTTTTGTCAGCTCATTGTGCAAGAGCCAGGGGTGTTGCATCTTATGCATGTATATTTTATGGCGCAGCAACAGTGGCTCTATGGTAATCCAGGCTGGACCTCCCTTAAATCTGCCACTGTGAGAGTGCAGCCCGCTACAAGCTAATGAAGCAGGAGGACCTGGGCCTGCCTGGGGGCCAAGAATGGGCAGGGAGCTGTGGAGGATTCAGTGCCCAGTGACACGGCACTCACACTGGGCAAATGGGCTGGGCCTCGGCCCTTAGGGAGACAAGAGTGAAGCAGTCCACATCGCTGTTTCTGTGTGTGTGTGTGTGTGTGTGTGTGTGTGTTTGTTTGTGCTCTCTGTGTTTGTTACCAGTCACAAAAAAAGCCATAAAAGAAGCTCACCCACAGTCCTCTTTTCTCTCGTTATCACACTGGAAGAAAGGAGGGAGACACAAAGGGAGACCAGTGAAAGAGAGAGATGGGAAGAAGCACCTGGGGCCTAGTGGACAAAGAAGTGCGAGAATGGTTCTTATGGGATAGAGATAGAGTGGGGGGAGAAGATTAGCAACTAGCCATTCAGCCGCACATAATTCATTCCTGTCACAGCAGGTGTCACTGGGAAAGGTTACGTGCTGCGGCATGGTTCTGACTGCTGCAAAGACCAACTCATCATTCAACAAACATAACAAGTGATAAAAACACAGGACAAAATGCATACCCTAAACCCCATCACAAACTCCTTTCCAAAAGGTTCAGAATGACATCAACTGACCTTAAATAAGCTTAAGCAAGTAAAGATTACGTTAGATCTACATTATAGATTAAAAAAACAGATGCCTCAACATAGCTACAACTTCCATCAAGAGTAGGTTCAAATGTAGCAGCATGAACTAGGCCTTAGTGACTTGAGGACGGGCTGCAGTGATCTCCAGACTTATAGCATGTCCAGTCGTGAGTAGCATGACACCATCACAACCACCACCTGAGCAGATTACAGCCTCTAATGAGTGGTTCCTCATCAACTCTTACCGGCTTGCCTTAAGGTCACTTAAGGTGACTATTTTATTTGTGCGTTGTCACCACTATCATGGCTACTCAGGCAGGGTGGAGCTGTTCCCAGTGCTATACACTGCTGCTTCTTTCTCCTGGGCCTGCGGTCGCTGTCTGTGGCATGAGATGTGGTGCATTAGTGTAAGTTTCTCTGGTTTAAACTAAGCCCCCTTGCCTTAGCTCTTTTGACCCCATGAGCACGGAGAAACATGAAAACGTCACAAAAAACATGAACTGCTCTAATCCCTCACCCTCAGTCATCACAGTAAACACACACAAGCACCGAGCCAGATGTCCTCCTGAGCCGGACATTCACATGATGAGCTTCTAGGATTCCTCCACAGCTGGCTGTTTGTGATGTGAGACAGCCATCTCCTCTCTCTCTCTCTCTCTCTCTCTCTCTCACACTCTCTCTCTCTGAGCTTCTTCTGCTCTTGTGGACACTAAACTAGTTTGCCTCTCAAATGTGTGATCAGTAGGGACATCAGATGAAAACTGCACCTCAGCTAACCCAATGCCATCTCCATTTTGGAGAGCAGAAATGTTTTTAGAGAGAAGTGAAGTAAGGGCCCTGGGATCTCTACAGCTCTTTCTTTCATTTCTTCTTTCCCCATTTTGGGGTATATTTTGTGGTTCTTTATACATGTTCCTCATCATACTGATATATTTATTTCTTTTTTTGCCTTACACTAATGGATTTCATGGAAAGATCTAATAAAAAATATGGCCGAAATTGGTGTCGGTAAATGAAAGGCCTGAGAAATGGACTTCTATTTTAATGTGAGGGTGTAAGAACTTGAAAAAAGGTCCTAAATTAAGAAAAAGAGAGCAGGGAATTGAGGAACTGTAATCTGAACACCCGAGAGAACCTCTCAAGGTAATCGATCTCCAGAAAAGGCTCTTAATGGAATCAGTGCCGAAGAAAGCCCTGCCATTGAATTTATCCCACCACTAATTTTAGCCATCCTTTAAACGCAAGGCCGGAAAAAAAAAATCCCTCACAACAATATAGGTTAATTGCATATCGGATGGGTAGGCTCATTTGTAGAGTGACACACTTTTCTCCCTAGTGTTACCCAAGTAAGTATTCTGAAAAATTGAGAGGATGTGTAATTTCAACCTTCAGCTCATCCTGTCCTATCCAAATATTGTATAATTTATCCCATGAAAACTGATTCGCCTGGGATGAGAGAGAGACACAATAACCCCTGGACTATGCCACATGAATTATTTGAGTCTCATAAATTGGTTATATTGGATATGGAGATTTTCCGTGAATCACATACTGAGAGTAGTGTCCTCATGCATGCCTGCTTTCATTTAGTGTAGATTGTTCTATATTTTAAGGAGGGGGATTCAGTGACATGAAGAAACTTGTCCTTCCTGTGAGAAAGACAAAAGGAAAATTTGTGATTTGTGTGTTTGTGTGAGAGATTGAGAGAGAGTGTGTGTGAGTATGTGTGTGTGTGTGTGTGTGTGTGTGTGTGTGTGTGTGTGTGTGTGTGTGAGAGAGAGAGAGAAAGAGAGAGGGAGAGAGATAAAGAGAGAGGGGGGTGTGAGATGTAAACAACATTTTTGTCACTGTGGTTGTTCCATTTCAGCACCTTACAGCTTTGTCCTCAACAGGAAGCTGATCCATGATATGTTGTGGGGTGCTTGACTTTAGCATGGTGCTGTCAGCTTTAGGCGTACAAGCTCAATATTCACTATGAATGCACTCTTTGTTTTGTTTTTTTGCAATCATTTTAGACTGGACTCATCAGTAAGCTATTGTGAGTGGTTAAGGTGGTGACAAATACTGGTAGAACTGCTGTTTGATCATACTATGATGGGGTAATTGGCACTGTTAAACCAGAAGTTGGAAAACAATAAAGTTGCACTGAAAGCCTTATTTTAAGTGAAAACTATTTATTTTGTTGAGTGTGAAATGTTTTAAAAATGACACAAAATTCAACCAACTAGTCAAGAATATAAAATAGACCATATCATTTTTACTGGGCTAAGTATTCATTCATCTGCCCTGCAGACAGTCAGGAAGCCCATCTCTATGGCCAGATCCCAGATGCCTGGAATGGCATCAAGTTTCTCAACGGCATCATCAGGAAGCACGACGCCCTCTGTGCCGTCTTCCCAACGCCTCTTCTGAGGAGGCTCATCCCAGCTCCTGTCATGGATGCTTCCTCTCTTTCTCTGGAGCTCTTTGAGGCACACTGATCCCTTCATGTCTGGGGTGGGTTCAGCTGTGAGCTTCAGCTGCCTGTAGTAGGAGGCCATGTGCTGGTGGTACTCCATGATTCTCAAATGCTCCTCTCTGGTGTGGTGGGCTGTAGAGCTCTTGGAGTAAGTTGGGACTTCACCACAGGCCATGGTGGAGAGACATGCAGGAGCTGCAGTAGTAACTGGAGAGGGGTTGATCCTTTGGGCAATGACTCCTTCCTGGGCCACACTGACAGGCACCTGGGCTGGCTTCAGCTTAGTGTTTTGCTGAGCATGAAGGACCTCAGGAGGGATATCAAAGTTCCCCACAAAGGTAAGGGGTCCGACCTTCTTCAGCAAAGCACCTGTGTCGTCAGATTCGGTGATGAGGTCCCTCACATTTTTGAGAGACTCCACACTCTCAGCAGATGTTGCAGTGGATGAGTAGATTGTGTCCAGGTCGTTCAAATCATCAGCCTCCTCCTGATGGCTAGTACTGGCATACAGCCACTCCTGCTCTTGTGCTAGCATCTGTGCATTCACAGCTGAAAAAAAATAGAAAAAACATACTTATGTTACCGTTCCTCAATTTAGATATTTAAATATGGTTGACAATAATACTAAACCAGGTCTTACCTGTATATGAGTATTCAGTATGTGCCTGGGTTGTCATTAAGGTAGCGGGCATGTGGACCATGTCCAGATAGGTCTCCACCACCTTTTTGACAAACTCCTGCCCTTCATAAGACCTCCTGGACTGCAGTGCTGCAAACAAAGACAGATATGAGTCAATCATGAAATAACCAGGCTAGTTACTGAAGTTACTAAAACACATAACATGTGCATAGGCATCATCTTGGGGTTGTCTTACTTGTAAATGGTTGGGCACACCTCTTCATCCCACTGTCGCTGCTACGGGGCAGAGTGGGATTGGGCAGTGTCTTCTGGGTGTATGAAACACCATGGCTGGCTGCACACCCAGAGACAGGGGCCTTAGTTGAGTTTACCAGTGCGATTATCTCATCCTGGGAGATGTTTGGAGGGTGAGTAAAGTTCCCAACAAATGTCAGGCCCTCCTCCTCCCTCACTGGAGCCAATGCAGCAGGTCTGGTGGGAGCCACCTGGCTGCTCTTGTTACAAGTGGGCTGAAGGTCGAAGTTGCCCACAAAAGTGAGGGTGTCCATTTCCTTTTGAGTCTCTGAGGTGGGCAGATGAGTCAAAACACTGTATCCCTCCTGAGGCACAGCACCCCAATCTCCAGACTCCCTCCACTGCCGAGCTGGAAAGGTAAAATACATTAGACCTAATCTTAATTGTACTAATAGTTAATAGTTAAATATTCTAAGGGGAACAGGAGAAAGATGGTACCCTTACCTGCAGAAAACTGTGCATCCTGCTCATATGGGTAGGTGTGCACAGATGTAGCAGTCGAAGGCGGTACAGAGTATATCAGCTGAGGCTGATGGTCAGGACTAATCCAGGATCCACTCTGGTGAATTGTCCTTGGGTAGAAAGCCATTGAAAGAGTAGAGATCGCTTTGAAATGGCAGAGGTTAATCACAGGTGACTTTCCTTCAGCTTGTTCAATTAAGAATTGGTTAAGTTTAACCAGCATTCTACTTTGACCAACATTCTACTTTGACCAACATTCTAACGCAAACATTCTAAATAGCTAAGTGATGGGGAAACCCCCCATGATGTCATCATAGAATGTTCACAGGAGGAAGTTCAGACACAGAACAGTTAAATAATAACAAACTCAATACCTGATGCTTTTACACAACAGAGACATTTAGTAGGCCTATGTAAAATCTTCACAATTGAAACTCAATTAAATCAGTCCTTGATAGGCCACAGAGTGCAGTAAAACACCTCAGCCCAACCTAGGAACCAAACTGATACAAACACACACACACCACACACACACACACACACACACACACATGCTCTCACAAAGAGGCATGGAAATATATTTTAACACATGCATACATCAAACCAATAATGTTGATATGTTGAGATAATGTTGAGATCATAAGTTAAGCAGATCTATGTATAGCTCTGGGGATTTCATTTTTGTCTCTATGTTCTCCTCTCCCGTGCTGGTATCACAATGTTCTCAGAGAGAGGTTCCCATTGTCTTCCACCACTGACTGGGACCAATGCTCCATAGGTTTCAATCCCAATGCTAGAGAGACTGGCACAGATACAATTCACAGGGCCAGATACAACCCCTGTCTGTTTCAAAGGGCTTTGCAGAATCAGTCCTATCAGTCCCAGTTTTATTTATTCTGTTTTTTTTTTTATTTCATCCCATGTCTGATA
This sequence comes from Clupea harengus, assembly GCF_900700415.2. Taxonomy (NCBI): domain Eukaryota; kingdom Metazoa; phylum Chordata; class Actinopteri; order Clupeiformes; family Clupeidae; genus Clupea; species Clupea harengus. Next base: position 20,848,381 of record NC_045168.1, read on the forward strand.
AATAACAAAAGCAATATTTTAATATTTTGGACACCTGAGTTGTAAGTCTCCTCTCAAATAAAGGAGGAGTGGGGTGAGGTTTCAGTGAGGTTCTTTTTCTCCTACTCTCTTTCCCTCCCTCTCACTCTCCCACTCATCTGAAAAAACATGCGCACTGAAACACATGGACACACACAGGGATAATATTACAGTTATCATTTTCAGGCACTCCTTACTGCAGGCCATGAGGCTTGGCTCTGTAATATTACCTGTCCACTGGTCCGGTAATGTCAGAGGAGAGGATGGGCTGATCTCTACCCTTTCCAGATTCCTCCTGCCCCAAACCCTTCATTTTGGTTGAAATATTCATTTCAGTTTCACACGCCAAGGACATTGTCAAGACACATTTTCATCAAGTAGAGGGAGGGTTAACTACACTATAAAGGGAATATAAGGCTACTATAGGCTAGTCCTTGTAATTTGCTGTTGGAAAAACACTGGTTATTCGATTGAAAAAGGGAAAAAGGATGTTTAAATCTTTGTATCAATAAAATATAGGGAGAAACATTTACATGTATTCAGACATGCTCCCTGGGTATCGACCCTATGACCTTGGCGCTGTTAGGGCCTTGCTCTACCATCTGACCAACAGAAGCAAAGAACAGGAAATCCTTTTACAGAAGTGACTGTTCATGTCTGTTTATCATTATTGTGTGTTGCATGCAAAATATTGCATGCAAAAGCTACACTTAATTTCTGTGACAGCACTTAAATGCAGGGACTCACCACACAAGTGTGTCCACGAGTGACCTAAGAGGATGTGCGAATGAGACTGGTGTGGAGGATGTTCACACTCAGTGGACAGTGTTAATTGCTCCCTGTCACCAACAGCTATCAGAGTTGAGAAAACCATTTTTTTTTAAACAATAGGCCAGACCCACAAACCAATGTAAATGAGAGCATGGCTGACACATAACATGGCCAACACGCTTTTTTTTCCAGCCCAGACAACCAGCCATCACAGGAATTAAGGAAGCTGTTAAGCCGAAAAAATGAATAGCTTTGGTAAGTTAACTGTCTGACAGTCACATTTGCGACAAAGCCTTGTGTTGTCTGTTTATTGATTTATTGAGGGTGTTTAACATCTTGAATGCAAGCCATGAATGCATTTCATTGAGGTGACATGAACGTCATTAATAGCACTCTGGTATTATTTTTATATGATGACAAAAGGTCATTTGCACTATTTCATTAACTGTCAAGGTAATGACGCCTAGTGGCACAGCGCCCTTGAAGATTCACTATGATTTAGTGAAACGTTTTATTTTTTTCATATAGCTGAAACTTGTTTTGCTTTCGTCAAATGGGAGGCTGGCAGTGTTTCAGTCAGTCAGTTCATCCGAAATTATATCCCACATCAAGACTTCAGCTCATCACCACAAGTGATCATTACTCAAATATGGAAGCAAACCTCTCACAGTGCAGTTCTGAGCTCTGAGTGGTTAGACTATACAACGCCAGGGTACGCCAGCACCGATTATCTGATAAATTATTCAAGCTCTCAAAAGATCCACAAACTCAATTAAGTCATTAAAAGGCAGGCAATTTTAAAATGATTCCTGTTTTTGTATTGCCACATTAATTTCAAAATGCATACGGCTCTCTTTCAGGAGAAGATAATATGCTATCTCCTCTCAGAGATGCTACTGTCAACTTTTTTCCTCAGCCCCTGTGCGAGTTTGACAGCGTGAAATGTTTACATACATATTTATTTTACAAGACTGTTTGTGTACTCGTAATTAAAGATTGTTTTAAAGGCTTGTCAATGCACAAACACAACATTAATAGCAGGGCTAGGAAGTTCACTCAGGCAGCGCTAGACTGAATGAACATTACTTCCTCATGCTGTCTAGACAACAGCTGTCATGTTAGTACAAGAGGCACAACAAGAGCAGCGGGAAAGAATTGACCTGTTGAGAGGTGTATCAATCCTCCTCCTCCTCCCTCTACAAATGTGTTTGACAACACCTGTTTTACCAACCCACACAAAGGATATTAAGAGACTTCCCATAGTATTTAAAAACCTACATTTGTCAGTAGTGGGTTTTTTGTGTTTAGTCAAACATACTTTTTATTTTACTGACAAAAAACAGTTTAAGATCTTAGATGCTTCTGTAGTATGTTGCTACCATTTATGTATGTTATCAGAACATTTTCAAATTTCCTTAATTCTGGCTTGAGGCTGTTACTCAAATGTGTTTCTACAGAGTATAACATATGTTTAAATACATTTCAATCAGAATAAGAAAACATTTCCTAGTCTGCTTGCTAGAAATGCCTCAGAACACTCTGATATAAGCTCTGGAAACACACCATGTTTTGACGTGACTCCAAACACTCATCATCAATGGATGTTCCTTTGTGCATTTATGTCTGTGCAACACAGTGACTAAAACATTCATAAACAATGTCCACCATAAAACATGTATGTAAAATAACCAAAGAATCAAAAGCTTTGTTTAATAAAGGGCACAAGCATCACTCAAGAGCAGTCAGTGCATCCTAACAGGCCGCAATATGACCCACAAAGAGTTAACCACAGCTAACCCACTAGGGGGAAGAGGAAAAGTTTCAAATGCACCCCTCACTCAACCCCATCCTGTGTTCAAAGATGAGAAGAGGCCTTTTTGCTCTTTGAAAGGTATGGAGAGACACATTCCATTTCTTTTTCGTCGGCAGATGTATCCTTTGTTCCGCTTTCAGGCATTGCATCATTCTATATCACAGCACAACTGCCAAACCTCATAAGCCCAAAAAGAACAGTTGTGAAATACACAGCGTACAAGGACCAGTGCTCATCCCCTATCGAGAGAGGAGTTCTTTCAGCTCCGTTTGACATTCTTCTCTGGTGGCACGATCAATTTGTTATTTCTACGTGTTCGTATGATATCTTCTTGTACCACAAGGGACCACATCAAAAAAGGGCAAAATACTAATTATTTCTGCTCATTTTTCATTTTTCATTTGTTTCAAGACCAATTCCACTGAACATGTGACCTGTCTCCTGTCGACACAGAAGTGTTTAAAGATTATGAAATTATACAGCCGCCTTGAGTCAGTGGGTTGAAACGCAGTGCATTTCTGTGTGTTTGTGATTGTGTAGATTGTGTAAGGCACGTATAGCACAATAGGAGGCAAAGCCTTATGTTTTGTTCCTCTTTCTCATTGGGGAGGTCAATGTGGTGATTAAAGCCCAATATTCACCAGTGGCATTGATAAGTTAAGGAGCGATTGGAACGCAGTCCATTTTAACCCAGACCTGGGAACTTAATCTAACCCAAACCCGGGAAGTCCCCAATAAATAGCTCAGGGAATTAAACTTCTTTTCCTGTGTATAACACAAAATGTAAATGTCCATACCAGGCAAACGCTCCTTCTGCCTTTTCCTGTGTCTATATATCTTCTATATATGTACTACGTCTGACACTGATGGCCATGGTACTTGTCATTCTCCTTGGGTGCCTAAGGTGAACAGGGTTCCTATCCCAAATTCTTCCCTTACCCTAATCTTAGTTTAGAAATCCTGAGGGGTTCTCCACTCCCAACCCCTTCCCTTATCCTGACCCGGGTCCGTACTCATGAGGGGATCACCCCAACCCCCCAGGATAGCCTGCAATTGGCAGTGCATCATTATTATATATAGGATATCCCATATAGAACCTTTACCTGCAAATGGTGGTGGTTGTGATAACATTGTTCCTCATCACCATAACCTATAATGACATTATAATACACATATTTGGCAACTTGACTCTAATTCTGAGCTACCGGAGTCTTGCATCCAATCTACCTGTCTACAAATTCTACGCTTATAATACACATTTTATGCTATCTTATTTACCTGTAATATAAACCACATTTGAAATGGCTTTCAGCTTCATTGCTCTGCTTATCCGTAATATAGTATTCTTATGAGGACACTGTATACCCGCTCAGCTGTTCTACAACCAATACTTTGAATGCTGGCTCTCTGCATTTTATCCACTATTCATTCTGTATATTTATGCTTATTTATGTATATACCTTATTTTATGTTTCTTGGAATCGTGTATGTATCATGTATGTATGCCGCATGTGTGCTGATATGTTCTATCCTCTAATACGTGTATGAATCCATCTGCTCCTGATTCTCTCTTTTCCCTTCCCTTTTTTCTATCTCTATCTCTCTACCCAGCCAACCCCCAAGCTGATGGGTCCCCCCTTTGACCTTAGGTTCTACTCAAGGTTTCTTCCTGTTAAAAGGGAGTTTTTCCTTGCCCCAGTTGCCTTAGAGCCTGCTCTAGAGGGTCCAGGCTCTGGGCTCTGTAAAGCACCTAGAGACTATTTCAATTATTATGGGCGCTATATAAATAAAATGTAATTGAAAAGTATAATTCCAAATACTATACTACTTTATATCTCTCTCTATCGCTCTCTCTCTCTCTCTCTCACACACACACACACACACACACATAGTCAGTAGCCGCTGGGGTCAGGAGAGATGCTGTTGATGGATTGATCCACTAATGGGAATGACAGTAAAAGCTTCTCCGGCCGTGTGCTTTTAGGCCATGGCCAGGCCGGTCGCCTGCTTTTCCCTCAGTAAACGTATAACCTCATCGCTGGTGACAGGACGCAGCAATCTCCATAAATACAGACAAAAAACAGCAGCGGCCCAGCTGTTCCTCACCCACTACACCAGACAGCTGGTCTTCCATCAGACATTTGTCTCCCCTTTTGTCTTTCTCCTCTCCATCTCCTTTGTCTCTTTCTCTTTTTCCCCGCTCTCTCGCTCGCTCGCTCTCCCTTCTCCATTTTCGCTCCGCTCTCCTATTTTTGGCCTGAGTGAGTGCAGCTAGTTGGCCTTCCCTGAGGGAGAGAGGGGGATGGATCGTTTCTGACACAGGGCCTGTTCAGTTGATACACTAGCTTGATGCCACCACCAACCACACACACACACACACACACACACACACACACACACACAGCCGGTGGGTATGCGTCGTGGCCAGTTGCAGAGGTTAATGTTTTGCAGACCACAGGGGTTTGTGGGTCTGCTCCAGTGAAGGCTGCTGCTCATCATTTACAAAGACCAGGGAAATGAAACAGGTCAGTTTACATGTGCGCTACTGAGCCATCCTACCACATGCGCTGATTGATTGCCATTGAAATGGTAGGGCACACATTTCCATAACACAGAGATACTGCTTCTGGCATCTCTCAAAGTACAGTTCCTGCCACACCTGTCAACAAACCGAATGCCAGTGACAATTTCTCTTACATTTCCGTGTGCCCCACCGCCAAGTCCAGCAGTGCCACTCTGTATCTGTGCAAACAGCCATTACGGGATGATTGAGGCGAATAGAGTAATCCCCTCTAGACACGGCCAACCAGCAGTGAGCGAACGCAAACCGCTCTCGTGCCAGACTGACCACATGTGCTGTCAGCTGGAGAATTAGCATGCTGTGATCTATTGCAGCACGGAGACCTGGGGAGAAGCCGTAATGAGTTTCATCTCGGCCAAGATGCAGATGGGGACAGGGGGATGTGTGTGTGTGTGTGTGTGTGTGTGTGTGTGTGTGTGTGTGTGTGTGTGTGTGTGTGTGTGTGTCCACATCACATGTGGTTCCAACAAACTCCTTTCGTACACACAGTGTCATGAAACTGACTTTCAAAAATAATCCAAGATCTCGTATCTGAGGTGTATCTGCACCTCCTTCATGTAACCAGGGTTCAAAGTAATTAACACAGGTGATCAGTATTTACTGTAACTACGGGTGGAAGAGCAGGTAAACAGGAGTGCTGTGCGTATGGTGTTTAAGGTGGAGGGAGGTGGAGAGAACACCTCTGTGGCTATAAAACACCTTTGCAGGCAGGCTGAGCGCCAGGCTCAGGATAAAGGAAGCAGGTCGGTGACAAAGGCAGAGGTGCCAAGCCCTGACACATTACATAACAGACACACCGATTTCCCAGACAATCCTGCTTTACGTTTGACATTAAGGGCTACACAATATAACTGCAACCATTATATACCTACAGAGCTTACTTTCACTACTATTACCTCTACCTGCCATTGCTGCTTTGGTCGTGGAGCGTGATTCAATTACACCACGAGCCACCCCAATGTCTCTGAGAACAGAAGTGCAACAGGTACTGCAAAAATCTATCTGCCATAGAGAGATAACGTAATTTTGTAAAAAATCAAAAGGAGGAAGGTGAGCACTGCACAATGAAATGAACATTACAACAACAATAAAAAAACAAAAACAATACAATGTGCATAATCCTTTTTTTCGGCTACATTAAGCCAGCTTAGCATGTCAGGCTTACCGAATTAGTGAGATGAGTAGCCGCAAAACAAATGTTAGCCCCAGTAATCATTTCTAAGTAAATACCTCAATGGATATTTCTTGAAAGCAGCGGGAGATTTACTTTGTGTGATTGGATAAGGAGGAGATTAAGGGGTGGATACCTCTGGATCAAAGACCGGCAGTGATGAAGCTGTTCTATGGAACACTAATCAGCGGTGCCTCTGTGATGGAGGCCTCGTTGTTAAATTAGACAGTCCATTTGCGGACTAAAAGTATGAATCAGAAAATTAACAGCCCATGATCTTCTGTGACCTCTGGCAATGATTTCGTTTTTTGTTCTGTACTTTATTCTCTCCATCTCTCTTTTTTTTACAAGGTTTTCATGACTCATTTATGTTGTTGGAACATTGCCAGGCTGGGACGTCTTAGTGCAATTTTCTCGTTCAAAAAGAAACATTGTTTTGAATGATCTTCCATAAAAAGGTTAATTTGACCGAATAAAATGGAGGTGCATCCTCAGGATCTGAGTTGTTTGAATCATAAAGAGTCTCCACATTGGAGCACACTAAGACCTTTTGGCTTTGTGGTGGCGACTACAGAGTTCTGTTTATTGCATGATATGAAAACAGAATGATTCACTTATTTGAAGGCGCCAATTAAATACAATATCGCAAGATCTTGCAACTTCATACCACAAGCCACTCTTCATCAGGGCTCCCCGTGTGGAATTAGTGGCACAACGAGGCGTGGGTACCAAGTAAACCACTGGGTAGCACACTCATTCACTTACACTCATGTCATATAGCTAGTGTAGTCACACACACACACACACACACACACACACACACACACACACACACACACACACACACACACACACACACACACACACACACACACACACACACACACACACACACACACACACACACAAAATGTGACACACACACCCACACACACATGTACACAAACGCTCCTTGAAGACAAGAATAGATAAAATAACCGAGAACTGAAACAGAAAATGTTCTTTCCTCTCAGTGTTCTTCTCCACAGTACCTTCAGATACAGTAGCCGTCCCAGTCTTGTCTTTACATTACATACATATGCAAATGTTTTCTAATAATAAGAGTAATGTGCTCTGTGCTGTCTTACGGGTCAGTGAGTGTGTAGTGTGTCTTATCTTTAAGACACTGAACGGAGGTAATTAACTTTGAGCTTTGCAATTCTTTTCATTATTTTAATGCTGGTTAAATCTCTCATGTTGTTGTTGTCTTGGGGAAGCACAGAAAAGACTGTTGAATTAAGTGGAATTGCAGTTTTCAACCGACTGACTAAAACATGAACTAAAAAAAGGCAACAGATATTTTTTTCCCTGCCACTACAAATAGTAATTTAATTTGCTCGAACAAGCCCCAGTACTGAGTGAAGTGTAAACTGTAAATATGCCAGCGTCAGATGCCAAGTCAGAAACTTGTGTCCTATCAGCTTCAGATATTAGACTTTTAGATGAATGTACTATGAGCTGGCAGCACACTGAGCTGTGAACTCAATTGGCAGAGAGACCCTCCAGTATGATGAGCTGTGGAACTGTATAGTTCTCTCCCTCTTTCTTCTCTTTCTCTTTTTGCTACTTTACTTTATCAGCCCTTCTGACCTTTTCTGGGCAGGCTGCCCCGTCAGGGAGGTAATAGGGATGATTAATGGGATGCTAATCAGATCTCCTGGAGGCCCCAAGATCCACCCTACCAGACCACAGTATGGCAGGCAACAGCATGGGAATGGGATACTTTTCACAAGAATGTAGTCTCTCACTCAAGTGTCATCTGGCTGACATTAGATTTATGGAAGCTTCGTCCCTGCTGCAGTGGTCTCATTGCCTGTATTCCTCCAGCAGAACTCGAACACTCAGAGAAGAATCCCTTCTACTTGATGTATGTATAAATGGATGGCGTGTTTTCTGTCAGGAGTAAAAAAAACACTTTAGTTTGGTAGGTGAAAATGTCATCTCAAGGTTTTCTCACCTAATCTCTCAAAAAGTGCCTGAAGATATTTACTGAAGCCACTCTACAAGGAGAGTCAGTAGCACTGAACTCCATTCTGTAAGCTTGAATGAAAATGCACATTCTTTTCTCTTTTTTTACCCTCTTTCCCTTGAGGTCTACAGGTTTTAATATTATACTACAGGACAGTCGGGAAAAAATCCCATTTTTCTCAGAGGTCAGATTATTCTCTGGAGTGGGTGTTTGCTGCATTTCCCTCAGGAGAGCCGCGGTGAGAAAAATACCACTCTCACAGGTTTCAAATTACAGTCATTATTGCTAATACGTTTCCAGACTGGCAGTGATGCATGTGTCCTTTTGGCAGGTTCTTAGTTGTGGCATTAAAAATGTAGGGCAGGTCAGTGAAGGGACTTACACTTTTCATTTTCTCACTAATGACTTTTTCTAAGTAATTTCATATTTGAGTAATGAAGAAAACTTTCAAAGAAAGGCCACCCTTTTGCCTTTTCAAAATGGGGGAAAAAAGTCATTGGTAGACAAGTGGGGCTTTGATTGTTTTCATAGCCTGCCATTAATGAAGTCAGCAAAACTACCCGATGACACCACTAGGTTCCTGTCACACAGACACACACACACGTACGCACACACACACACACACACACACACACACACACACACACACACACAGAGTAAGAAATGCCTGTCTGTTCAGCCCCAGAAAAAGAGATTTTGAGATGATTTACAGTCTCGAAAAAGGCTGGCTTCGCTAAATGCCACGGCTGTTTTATGTCTGTGGCACTTTATGTCAGATCAATGATCAGTGTAAGAGAGGCAATTACAGACTCATTTACTAATCAATGCCAGGGTCTGATTCAATACAAATTGAGTTAGCATGGCCTTGCCTACTTCAGCCCGCCAGCTTGTTTAATTGGACCCAACTTAAGATCTGCTTTGAAATGATGACATGGCTGTTGAAGGCTGACCTGGTTCTGCCTGTCAGAAGTTTATTCCAAATTGCAGTGAACTCTCTCTACCATTCCCTGAATGCTTTTGTGAAGGCTTCCCCCATGCATAGAAGTTACTGGGAGATTAGACTCTACATTTTGATTATCCACTATCGATGGAGACCTCATTTGAATCTAATTTTGTTGACTAAATATTTATGGTTCCAAATGGAAAGCCACAGTGACTAATCAGCTATGTTATTGTAACAATTGTTAGTACACACATATTGAAGTTTTCACATATGGACATTCCAATCCTTTATTGTTCACATGAACTGTGTATAGGCAGGGAAGGCTCATAGAATTGGACCAGATCTTGGTAACATACAAAGATGCATAACTCGGAAGGATTATGTGCATGTTTTTCATTAATGGGCCTTGTGGTTTAAACCCTTTGCACTCAAAGGGCAAACAGCAAGATTGAATCTTGATTATTTCTTTACACTTGTGTCATCCATCCATCTATTTGCCATGTTTTACACAATGATGGTAAAAACTCTGTATACAGTAAATACACTGTAGCAATCCTGGCAGCATGGGTAGACAATCAAAATGGATGTGTCTGTTTCTAATGATTTTACCCATGGAAATACATGTTAATGTAGAAATGTGTACTTTGTAGTTGTTTGTTGTTGTTGTTGTTTGCCTGTGTCTGTCAGGTGAACACCAAATGTATTGTTTCGTTTCACACCCCAGACTACCTCAGTGATGGTGATAGACACAGCTTCTGTGTGCAATGTTTTTAAAAGTAGATACAGATGTACTGTGAACATAACATCTCAATCGTGAGGAAATCATTCTGGAACTTGAAAGGGATGCAACAAAACCGCCGTGCCGAGATGACCCATTCTTTGCCAAAATTGAATTAGATTTAACTGTGTAACTGAAAATTGTGCAAAGACACAAACACACACACGCTCACAAAAATAATAAAGGAAAGCATTCTTAGGCATCTGTAGATCGTTCATTTGGTGCTGCCGCCGTCAGGAACACACTGAAATTGATCTAGACACAAAAGTTTGTCTCGCTCTCTTTCTCTCTCTCTCTCTCTCTCTCTCTCTCTCTCTCTCTCTCTGTCTATCTCTCTCTGCCACCAATCAGAAAAGCTGAGTCTTCCAGCAGCTCATAACCACAGTCGTTACAGGAACGCTGTTTCCCATTACCCACACGGAGGTTCTCTCAGGCTGTTTATCATCCACATCCAGTAGAGCTTCCATCCTAAACAAGCCCCTGCATCTCCCTACGCAGGGGAGAGATGCAACAATCATGAGCGCCGTGACTAAGCAAACAAACAAATAAATAAGTCATTGGGATGCTGCATCTGTGATGTGGGAAAAATCCAGCCACAATCAAGCCAGGTATCACAACCCTGCACGCTAGAATCTACGTCAGATGTGCAAATCAAAACCTGAGGGGGTTTCTATTGAACTTCCAGTTATTATTTTCTGTTCATTGGAGACAGAATGGTTTATGCTGGAAACTAATGCATTGTTTAATCTTGTGAAGTGTGAGTTGAAGTTTCTGATGCAAAGGCTTACTTCCATTGGTAAAAGTGACAACCATTTATTACAGACAATATTACAACCAAACTACAACCATTCTAATAGATCTCTAACTTTGTGGCATCCACCACAAACCGAAATGACCCACCAGTATGTTTAACAGCAGAGAACATTCCCTAAATTATCTATAACTTGAAATTTGATTACTTTCCTAGAATGACCCCAACATGTATGTGACTCCAAGATAAGGTGAAACATCCTTTGTTTATATTTCCATGAAAGCAGTACACCACAAGATTGTTTAGGGATTATTTTTGACCTGGCAGTTATAACATTTGCACACCAGACAAAATAAGTTCCCAGACAAAATAAAAACTATTTCAGACAAAGTAAACAAAATGTATAGTTTATACACCTTGTGGGTGGGGCAATTGTTCAAAAAATGGTATGTAGTTGAATTCCTCATTGTACAGAAAATATGAATATATCACTATCTTGCCAAAAACGTTCAAGACTGTTGCAATGCAACACAGACAGTTTGTGATGAATGACAATATAGATCAAAATAGAAAAATTGATTTTGGGTTGAAAAATGGGTTGTTCTTTTATTTTAGGGGGTTAATGAAGGTGGGACACTTTTGAAGGGTAGTACATGAGGCCAAATGAGTACACTGAGACCTCCTGGATAATTCAACAGAGTCATTATTTTGCAGGAAGTGGTCTCCATTCATAGTGTGCCTCACTTAGCTTGGCTGTCTTCCCCAGAAATAATGCCTCACCACCAATGTCTCTCCATGCTTTTTGCCTTTCTTTTTAGCCCTAGCAGACTGTGGGAGTCCAAGTCATTAGGACCCACGTGTGTGTGCTTCTACAGCGGGGAGCGGGGCTTTATGAACAGCAGCCCATTGATGGCTCTGTGTTGAGACAGAGGGACTGACGCCACAGCCCAGTGGGGACTGAGTCGTCCTGGCAAGGGGTTTGGAAGGGAAATGGGGCAGCCTCATCATGAGCTCCACAGGGCTGAGGTCTTTAGGGATAAAATACCACATTATGTGACCATGAAGGTGAGGTCAGCCTGATCGCACTTTAGAGCCTGTCTGCAAAAAAAAAGTTCTGAGCAGAACTTCAGGACTTCAGGACATTAAGACCTCAAACGTAATTGGTTCCATCACACATCACATAACTCAGTGTGACTCATTGTTGGAGGAGGACTGTGAGGAGAGAGATGGCTGAAGAGCACATAATGAAAAGAGCACAGCCCATCTGTTTGAGAGTGTTAGAGTGCAGAGTGGCTGGCAAATGAAAAAAAGGCCTGACCAAGAGAGAGAGAGGAATAACAAAATCACAACTATTCACCACACTCATCCACGTCCTCCCAACTAACCACTTGGAAATGCATGGAGAGACAGATAACAGACAATTATACCTACAAAGTCACGTTCAGCAGGACGGAAACGGTGTATATTTATCTGAAAAACACTACTGTATATAAAAGGCACTGAGAGACTGGGAGAAATAAATGCTAGCAGGGTTTCTGATAGACTCAATAAAGTACATGTAACCTTTCTGATAGAGTGAACAGCTGAACTCTGTTCTGTTCTCTGGCTCCCAGTAGACTCCGTCAGAGGGCCACACAACAGAATGGATACATGATTAGAATTTCTTGAAATTACATTTGAAGTTCAAATCCCGGCATGGTGGCTGCCTCCTTTACAATTCCCTTTCATATAACACATTCAAGATCCTCTCAGTGTTCATAATAATTATGTGTCCCAGGGAGCTGGCGCACGAGCTGTTTGATGAGCGCGTCCGCAGTTCACAGATTCGCCGCTGCCAGAGAAAATAAAACACTTCTCTAAATGAGACAAGGGTTTTTTTCCCCCTCGTTATTTATTCCCCTTAGTTCAACACACACACACACACACACACACACACACACACACATACACCATTCATCGTTTGTCTGCTAAAATCCCTTCACTGTGCTTGACCTTACTTGTGTGAAATCATGTAGAGGTAGTTTTATTATTTTCCTTCACTGACCTTGTGTTCATTGGTGAAATATCTTTTAAAAGTCTCCCTCATTAGGATTCTGTGTGTGTGCCTCACAAATATTTATGTGTTCTTCAATGCACAAATAATTATGACATGATAATAAATGACATCTGTGTACGTCACAAAAACTCCCTTACTCTACAATGGTGTCAGTTATTGACTTTGTAGGTGAGAAATGGACATGTTCTGTTGCTTTTAGAGTCTAGTTTTTGTGGGTTTGGTCTGTTCAGATGCCACAGGCTTGTCCCTCTCCACTCTCTATCTCCCTCGCACAGACCAGACCCCGTCAAGTTTTTGCCTCCGAAAGAACTGAAAGAATGAGAAAACAAGTCCTCAAATATATATATCAGCTACAGCTTTGGCATTCTCCTTGTTTATGTTTTTGTCCTTTCTTCTTTCCTTCTCCACTCTCCCTTTTTGTAAACTTTTTTACTGTGCTTCTCTTTTCATTGTTAACTCCCTCTATAAAAAAAAATAGGTTCCTGTAGAGGAGTGTGTTTGTCACCGTATTCCCCTAAAATTAATTTAATATCTGTGCCTCGCTTTGTTTATCAGCATATGTAATATGGTACTGTCGGGTGATGGCATCTGCACATGCTTATCTTCAGCGCGTCGTACGATGTCATGACTGCAATGGGTGGGCAGCAATGCGAGAGGAGCACATTAAACTGTTCAAAGACCTCGGGAGTCGGAGCACAACAGCCTAGCAGCACCACATGCAAATGGAGTTTAATTCTTGCATTTGACAGAAGTCAAACTGTCACCGACTGCTGAGGCACTCAGGGGAAATGAGAGATGCCACCGTAGCAGGAGGAGAGCACACAGGCGAACAAAGGCTTTATGCTCAAGTGGAGTAGGAAAGGAGGATGGGGAAAGAGAGGGGGGGGGGGCACAGAGCTGAAGAGAGAAAAGGAGGGAAAATGATTTGGAAAGAGGTAAATAATGAAGAGGAATTTACAGTATAAAGAGGTAACTATAATTAATACTAATACTAATAATACAGAATCAGTCAACAAATCAACAAATACATCTTGCAAGCGTCATGACTTCAGTTCAACTTTGGGGAATTAGCTCCATGTACAGAAGGAGTGATGACCCTTGGTAATGAGATTTGCTTTTCTCTTCTCTATTTTTCTCTATATATATCTCTATTTGCTTTTCTATTCTCTCTTTATCTCTATATATATACCTCTTTTCTCTCTATATATATATCTCTCTATATATCTCTATTTGATTAAAAAAACAAAAAAACATTTCAACTGAGTTTGTGAACCCACAACTCTCAACTTAGAATTTGTAAGGCAGAAAAGGTTGTTAGAATCTACTTCCCACTTCATACTTGAGTTTGATGTCACTTCCATTCAATTAAATGTTAAATTCCTGGAGTGTCCTTTAATAACTCAATGAGAGAGAGCCTTCCAGTAAATGCCACAGTCAAGACTCAATGAACTTTTACATTTGTTATTTGTTATCTGTGGAGTTCACACAATGCACAATGCAGCAGGATGCATAATAGATGCATGCACTACAGAGATACTCCCTCAGAAGGGGAACTGACATAATCTAGAACAGCCTCACAGCTACAAGAAGGGGAGGGACAAGAATGAAGTCAGCTCAGGGTAAGGAATGAACAGAGAACTGCTTTTGAATGAGTCTGAGTTTTCAGAATGTGATTCTTAGGCAAGTAAAAGCTGATGGTTTGGGCCTTTGGTCGTAAAATTTGCTCCTTGTTTGTGTGTTTTGTGTGTGTGAGTCCAGATCATGGCAAACGCTTTTAGTTCAAGCAGAAATAAAAAAAATTAGAAATGTTTTTTTTTTTTTTTTTCAGATTTTTTTCCACCTTTCAAGTGTTTCATCACTAATGTTCCTCTACCTTGAATTTCCTTAGTGTGTACTGAAAACAATTCCTCTACACTTCATCTTTCTTAACACCTTCACCTTCACTTGCTCTTTATTACACTGTTATAAATCATATATGACACAGTAATAACATATTTATAACACCACCAAAGGCTCTGCTTTGTTCTTTGAGTCACTCATATATCTTTTGCTGTGTTAAATGACCCAGATGAACATGACTGATTCCAACACTAACACCAGATATTACCTCCTTAATGTATACACACACAAGCTGTGTGAACCTCAGAGTGCTATGGACCTCCTGATGCATGTCACCCCCTGTCTGACATTCCTTGTGATGTTCAGAAGTTGCAAGGAGACATAACCAATGAATAGGTATCATTGTGAAGTTAGTTGTTTTGCATGTTGAACGCCCTTTCCATTCAAAGCAGGCTAAATGAACCTACATTGTGGGCCAGATATAATACTGAAGTCAAAAGCTCTGACTCTAACTCTGACACACACACACACACACACACACACACACACACACACACACACACACACACACACACACACACACACACACAAATGACTTCCAATGAGTGTCTTTTGATATCTTTGCATGTAAATATGTGTGTGTGTGTCTGTATTCATGTGTGTACAGCAAAGGGCAGGTTTCTATAAAGGCTGTGAACCTCCCCTCTATAATGGCAGCTTTGCATTAAATCAGGGTTTTTCACTCTTTGATGTGTTTTCCAAACTTTCAGTTGAACCTCATTCATTCAGTGGTGTGTCATATGAGTAACCATGTGCCTGCCGAATAGAATATTGAAATAAATTAAAAAACATTTTTTTTTTTTTTTCAATTAAGCTGCTGAATGCACACAGTTCACATAGGGACAAAGCTTTCATTCTGGAGGTTAAATTTGTGACAGTGCCATTCAGTTTACTCTCAGATGTTAAATTGCTGAGAAAACCATATTGGGGATACCAGGAATGCATCAATGTATCAGTTCCTAGAGCCTTTTTCAACCACCTGAATCCAAAAGGTTGAATACGTGCGACTGGGAGCTGCGCAGAAATGCTTACTATTCACAGGAGCCAGTATTTGTTCCTCTCTATATTTGAAGTAATTGAAATAGATTTTTAGATGCTTTGGTATATCTGATGTTTTCTTCTGGTAATACATTCTGTGTTTGAGCAATTCGCTTTTACCATCTGGATTTCTATTTTCAGTTTGAACCAACTCAGGAAGCAGAATCAATGATGTTTTGAATCAATAGGCAGGAGTGGCACAATGATACAATCACACATGAAAAGTGGATGCGATATGTTTTATGAAATGTTGTTTCCCCGGTATTTCTGTCTTACCGCCGAAAGCTCTGAGTGCAGTGTGTTGTGAGATCCTGGGATGTCAAAGATCATTTAGGCTCAGACCTACTGATTGAGGCCAGTGAGAGCTTCAAAGAACCATTAACCCATAATGACCTAAGGCACCTTCTAAAAAACATTCTAAAACCCTAAAAGGAAACTGTTGTGTTTGTACTCTTTCACATACATACATACATATTTCAAAAGACCCTGAAATAAAGTTGACAACATGCACAATACGTTGCATTACATGCACTACTAGCCCTATACCCAATACCCTATTACATACAGTATCAATTTGATCATAATACAACATAAAGTAATTCCTCCGCTATATAAAGGTAGTTCCCATTTCTTACATGAACATGACAAAAACTTTAAGATTTTTCAAAATGGGCCCCATATTTAGATCTTTACAAGGGACGAAAACGATTGAAATAAGTCCAGTATTGTTTCCCTTTAAAACAAGGGTTTTCTGAAAACCTTGATAGAACATTCACTAAAGCCTATATTTCTCAGCCTCTGTAGCAGATAGAAACATGGCCCGCGAATGAAGTGGCAGTGTAAAAAACAAAGTGGCACTGTAGGAAAAGGCATCATTAAGTCATCATCTACTGTAAGTGAAGAAGGCGACATATGTGCTTGCCAAAGCAGTCGATGTGTACTGCCTTGTTGCACTGTCTGCAGCCATCGACAGTGGCAGTGACACGAGCATCAATGCCACTCCTTGACAGCGCACACTGTCTGCAGATCCTTCTCTTCTGAGAGAGTTTCTCACAGTCATGTGCAAATGTGGCTCCCTCAGGTACTGTTGGTTGAGGAGCACTCCTTGCTGTCACTGAGGTAACAATTTTTTGTATCACGTCCTCCAGCCAGTCTTTGTAGCCACTCCTGTACTTGGCTGTGAATGTTTTTCCTCCAGCACACCTTGCAGCAATGTATGCATTGTAGCATCCAACAGCTAATAAAAAGATGACCTCCTCCACCATTTCTTTATGCGATGCTAGAACTGATAATATCCAACAATCTGATCCAGCACATCCACACCTGGGTCATTCCACGCCAAACGGGACAATGGCTCCCACTCGACCGTCTCAGATTTTGCTGAAAAAAAATCAAGGTTGTTCATACACTTCTTAATTGGTATAGTCCAAAATATTAGCTCTCTAGTCCCAATAGTATTTTAGGGGGGAGGGGGTGCCTGCCTGCGTTTTCTGAAGAGCCATTTTCAAATTGC
Source organism: Clupea harengus (assembly GCF_900700415.2). NCBI lineage: Eukaryota > Metazoa > Chordata > Actinopteri > Clupeiformes > Clupeidae > Clupea > Clupea harengus. The sequence continues at coordinate 20,865,721 of NC_045168.1, forward strand.
TATTACTAGAAAAGTATTTAAGCTAGCTCCTTCAAACTTTCTAGGCTTAAAATATGATACCATTACTTGAAGATTATGGACTCCCAAGGGTGTGGCTTGGGTATATCATAGTATTCGGGGTGCTTGAATTTGCGCGAAAATTGTACTTTACGCTTTGTTGCAGCATCTTTGAATACCTGTGGAAAGCTCAATGTTAAAGCTGGAGACTTGATATTATACTATGTATGCTTCGTATGTTGTATTAAAAAACTGTCCCTATGTGATGAATGGGCTGGAAGATATTAAAGCTTGAAAATGGATGAAAACCCATTTTGTGCCGTTTTTGGCATGCTATAGCAAAAAAATGACAGCATTTACCAACATGAAACAATTTTTTTTGGAAAGATTAGATATTTGTTCTTAACATATCAAAACTTTGTGGTGGTGTTCTGTCTCGTTTTCTCAAAATATTTTTTTGAAAATATGGGATTTTTGTACACGCCCAGCATTCAATGGCCTATGGAAGCACATTCAAATGTGTAGCAAAAGATACGTTTATGACACAGAGCTTAACCTGCGTTTGTGTATAAAATCTGTGTATCATATCAAGTCTCTAGCTTTAACATTGAGCTTTCCACAGGCCTTCAAAGATTCCGAGCAAATTCAAGCACCCCAAATACTATGATCACCCAAGCCACACCCTTGGAAATCCATATTATTCAAGTTATGGTATCAGATTTTAAGCCTAGAAAGTTTGAAGGAGGTAGCTAAAATACATTTCTAGTTATATCAATTTGAAAATGGCTGTACAGAAAATGCTGCTAAAACAGTACAGGCACCCCACCACCCCTAAAACATCATTTTGTGACAACACTATCGGGAGTAGAGAGCTAATATTTGGGACTATACCTATTAAGAAGTGTATGAACAACTTTGAATTTTTTCAGCCAAATCTGAGACAGTTGAGTGGGAGCCATTGTCACACTTTACATGGAATGATTTACAAGTGAAATGTGTGACAATTTAGAATTTAACATTAATCAAATCAAGCATTTTGTGCAGTTTAAGCTCTGTGTCATAAACTTACCTTTTGCTACCATTTGAATATGCTTCCATAGGCCATTGAATGCTGGGCGTGTACAAAAATCCCATATTTTCAAAGAAATATTTTGAGAAAATGAGGCAGAACACCATCACAAATGTTTTATATGTTAAGAACAAATATCTAATCTTTCCAAAAAAAAATTGTTTCATGTTGGTAAATGCTGTCCTATTGTGACAAAACTATTGGGAGTAGAGAGCTAATATTTGGTACTATTCATATTAAGAAGTGTATGAACAACCTTGAATTTTTTCAGCCAAATCTGAGATGGTCGAGTGGGGAATTTTCCCTTAATTGTCCCGTTTGGCGTGGAATGACCCACCTTTCACGTGTTGTTGTCAGGGAGAGGCATGCTAGCACTACAACCTTGGTTTGGTTGTGCTCTTGCTTTCTCTTCACTCACCCTTTCTCAGTGGGATCATGGTACCATGACAGCCTCGGTGTCCTATCAAACATAGAAAGTGAGTTCATCCTTTTGAGCAACTTTGAATTCATGTTTGACAAACAAAGCTTCCTTACTCACCTTTTTGTTTTTGGGAGTCCCTTTCTGTTAGCACGGACAGTGCTGCAAGCCTCCAGTCTATGGCTTGTCACGTCCTGAAATAGCTGCTTCCCTGAGTAGAAGTTGTCCATGAAAATGGACAGATTAGTCCCATAGAAGGGTCTGGCTAGATCCATGATGACACAATGAGCAACACCCATCTCCTGTGTCTCCCCAGTTTGAGCTCTCTACCATGACCCACCTTGACACTTGATTTTGTTGGATTTAGGGGGAGATACTGACAGAAGGCTTCCCTTGAATTTCATCATGCTCTCGTCTATTGTCAGAGAGCCGTTCACCTCATTGAGTGACTGAAATTGACTGGTGAGTTGAGAAACCACTTTAGTTTCAACAGCTTCTTAGAGCTGTACACGTCATGTGCTCGGTTATTTTGTGGCCGTAGATACCTAATATTGCACATATCTGACACATTTGTTCTTGTCACAATTTCTTCTTATTAGTATTATTGTTATTAATATTGATTGAGATTATTGAGATGCTGGGAAAGGAGTTTCTTTTTCATACTCCTCCCCTCCTCACCTTATCTTTCTCTATTCCTTCTTCCTACACTGTAGTAGAGTTGATGCTCTTAATGGAAATCCTATTATTATAATTGTTGTTATTATTGATTACTGCTTACTGTATATTGTAGTAGAGTTGATGCTCTTAATGGGAATCCCTTTCATTATTCCCTATTATTATTGATTGAGATTATTGATTACTGCTTACTGTATATTGTAGTAGAGTTGATGCTCTTAATGGACATCCTATTATTATTATTATTTTGATTTACAGTTGTGCCTTTGTTACCCCCTGATGTACTGATGTATTCTTGTTTGCTTGTTGCTGTTATGATTTGGTCCTGAGCTCCCTTGAAACAGAGATCTCGATCTCAATAGGACTCACCTGGTTAAATAAAGGATAAATAAAATAGTTACAAAACAAATACATTACAATCACATTATTAGTCTTACTCTTCCAGCTATACAAAGTGACCGACATCAGCCCTCCAAATGCCATTGAACAGTAATTACAATTGCCAGCCTCACTCTATTTCTCTGCAGGCCTCAGGGCGTGGTGTGGTCAGTGTGGTCATCAGTGTGGTCTCACCAGGGATAGGGGCATAAACCTACCCTAACTGAACACACCATACAGGTGGACATGAAATGGCCATAACTTGCACTTCTTCTCCCCTCTTCTTCCTTTCTCTACCTCTCATCCTTCCTCCTAATGCTATCTCCTCTAACTAGTACTTAACTCGCACTTACAGTAGTTACATTCCTGCACTTTTTTATTTCTTATGTAAAGTAGTATTTATTATGTATTGTTACACTAGTTCTCTATTGCTCGTAGCTTGATTGTTCTCTCCTTTGTACGTCACTTTGGATAAAAGCGTCTGCTAAATGACTACATTTAAATGTAAATGTGAAATGTGTACAGGTATGAAGTCATACAAATCCTCATTTGTAGTATTGTTTGTGTGTGGGGTGTGTGTACATGGTAAAGTCAGAGAAAGAGATAGAGAGGGAAACCATAATCACCTGAGGATCCACAGGTAACACATAAAGTTCTCCCAAGTTCCCCAAGCTCCCATGATTCACTGCTTAAACCAGCCTGTTCTGAACTTGGAATTGGAATAGACAGAATGGCTCACAGGGTCGTTATTAGACAGACGGACTGACAGACAGAGAGACATGTACATGGAAATCTCAGATGCCCGTGCTGCAAGGGAAACACACTGATAAGGACAGAATGACGCTGAGATAGAGTCAGACAGGCAGATTGGACACATGCTGGAATTTCAGACACGTGGTCTGTGAACCAAACAAGCTAGGATTTAGCCAGTGAAAAACCGTGACCTGGAAAATAATTATTCAAGTAAATTACCCAAATGTGTAACATATCTCCAGTGAATTAGTATTGGCAGTGTGTCCACAAACTGCCAGTGTGTGCATAATTTCTATACACCACAGAAATCCAGGAGTTTTAATTAAAGTAGAAGATTATGATTTTGCGCTGCTTATCACAGCTCTGCAGCTGGGTATGGCAGTCTTATCGGTGGTGCTCACATCTTGTAGATAAAGTAGGGCCTT
>NC_045168.1:20874435-20924435 GCF_900700415.2 Clupea harengus
TGTGTTGCCTTGCAGACCCCAAGATCTCTGGTGTGGAGATAACCCACTGATACAGTATGTATCCCCAACCTGGCCTTCGCCAGCGGGATGGATTAAGATACATTGCTCTCTAGCTAATGACCTCATTATTGGGACCTAGCATGGGAGAGTTGCAGTTATTAGTTCATCTCACTCCTTTTACTCCTCATTTGATTCATTTGCAGAACGAAGGGGGGGGAAAAGTAATTAATTTATTTAAATCCTCTCAACTCGAGAGGCCCTGACTTAATTTCATAGTTTTTGAATATCTGTGGAGCAGGTCCTTCAGGATTAAAGAGGTATCGGGGGGCCAGTGGTCTGTAACATTCCTGTGTACTTCAGAGTAAGTCATTTAACACCTCCTGGAAAGAAGCTGAAAGAGATCAGCAAGTTCAAAATGTTAAATACTGCTCATATTTTAAGACAGGGAATGGTCTTCTCCCATGTAATTACAATCAGGCCATCAGAAGAGTGTCCATTCTAATTCTGGCCTCTCATCCAGAGATTGTGCGGAATTAGATCGAGATTCAGATATGTTCATCACAAAGTTCATCATTTGCTATGAGGGCTACAGACACCATTAAGCCCTTATTACCTGATTAAATCCACATTTGAATAAAAAACCTTAAAGGCTGCTGTGTGGAGACAGCTGATGTAACTGCACAAAAAAGAAACCCAGAACTATTGTACCTTTATTTTGCTAGTTTAGTAGGCGCCACCTGATACACAAAAATGGACACATGGGTCATGATCTGTTTTACCCCACCTGGACTCCGGTCTCTGACCCAGACACCTGTTTTCCAGTGCCAGTGAGTTTGTGTTCAGGTGTGGATCTGGAGAGAAAGGGAACATTACCTGTGTGAGTTCAGCACACGTAAAGAAGACACGTACCTGTCCATATTTGCCCCTGTTAGAGCACTTCTGTAGCTATTCCTTTATTTACAAAACAATTACCGCTGTTTCTAAGGAGACAGTCTGTTATTATGACTGGCAGTCATGAACAGCCATATGTGATATAAGAAAAGCAGCTCACCTCTACCATATTCTGCTTCAACCTCTTTCTCTCTGTCTCTCTCTCTCCTTGAATTTGATTTCCCACCCCAGTACTTGGGTGAAGGACACGGTAAGGGGAGAGAGATATTTTGAACATGCTGACAAAGGGGAAAAGATGATCGCTCTAAATGTCTGGTACTACATCTTTCACACTTGTCAGTTCCACTTTGTTGTTGGTGCTGGCAAACTTGGCCCCCCACGCCCCCTGTGTCTCTTTCCCTAGCCTTTAGCTACACAGGAGGAAACATAGAGGGCATGGCATGTGTCTCAGTGCATTCAACATTGATTCCACTTTACTGCAAAGAAAAGCATGCTCCCAGCTCAATCAGTCAAGCTCTTGTTTTTTACTAGACTACAGTCCCTCAGAGACCTCTTTCAAGACCTGGAAAAATGTACCGGATAAAAAAAGGGGAGAAACAGTGGACTGAGAGGATGGAAAGAGAGAGTGTGAGAGAGAGAGAGAGAGAGAGAGAGAGAGAGGAGGATGAGAGATGTGTAGTATGAAAATTCTGATGAGGGACGCCATGTCGGGTAAATCTGAACATGGCATCGCTGTCACTTCAGACGAGTGTCTCCGGGGCTGGTGCAGCATGACTAACAGCCTGAGGGTTTTTTTTTTGTGGCCGTCGTTTCATTTGTGAGATAACACACACACACCACACACACACACACACACACACACACACACACACACACAAACACACACACACACACACACACACACAAACACACACAAACACACACACACAAACTCACATACACTCATCTATTCATTCTTTCAGTGTACAATCCATTATTTTTGTCCTCCAGTCACCTTTTCCTAAATAATTCAAATGTACTTTGAACAATGTACAAAAAAATTCAACAGACTCCCAAAGCCACCACAGGCAGATCATGTTTATCTTATTCTCCTAGCAGTCAGTGCAGCCATGAACCATGACCTTGGCCTCTGCATATCCATTGTCAGATGTCATGTGCTATCCTGTTACATGGAGATGACTGACACTGTTTTTTTCACTACGTGTAGTAAAAAATGAAAGATTAAAGATGACAGCTAACAACAAAAAGTTTAGTAGGTCTTGATATCACAGTGAAGAGAGGCAGATGGACTGAGATTGTTTGAACAATTATGTGAAGCTTCTTTCACAAGAATGCAATGCAAGATCACTTGGGAGGCTTGGGATATGCGAATGCAAATTTCAGATCTAAATTTAAATATTGTTTCCTGGGACAAAGCTCTGAAGAATCTCTTAGAGAATCACACAAAAAGAGAGAAGAAGAGGAAAAAGAGATCGAGAAGCAGCTGTTTTTTCTCTGTCCTTCTCCTACACATCTTTACCATCTGCTAATGCAGAGAAAAGTTCCAGTGTCAGAAACTTGAACCAAACACAACCACCAAGTCTCCTTTCTAAAGTCTACAGCCAACATTTTAAGAATCTCAACGGAACGGAATGTTTTGTTTCTTTCAATAAGTCTTATCCTCTGGTAATCATATGCTAATACCCTTTCTCTCCCTTCTATCTGCGTTTGGCACATCTGTAATATGGTGAGAGCATGTGCTGTTGTCTCCTGCAGAGACCCTAGCAGAGCAGTTGGGTGGTAATGAATGGTCCACAAGCATCTGGTGCCACCAGCTGCAATCAAGAAACCCAACAAGATAAGCAAAACAAATCATAATGAGAAACTCTATGTACTAAAGTACTGTAAAAAGACAATAAGCCCCCCCGCCCCATCCGCTCGGGTGGCTAGAGAGAGAACCACAGAATGTTTTTGATATAGTGTTTCAGATTAGACAGAGTTGCAAAAGAAAATGTAATTGGAGATTAAACATTAAATATTAAGTTTGCATTAACAAACGATAAAGAATATACATTCACGACAGTACCTCTGGTCAATTTTACAGATTTGTTTTGTAGATGTGTGTGCGCGTGTGTGTGTGTGTGTGTGTGTGTGTGTGTGTGTGTGTGTTGCCCTCATAAACTGACATGTAAGAGAAATGCAGGGCCTGCCGTATTTCATCAAAGAATAATCTGAAATAATAAATCTGACATCCTCTGACGTTGCTGGCTTTGCAGGACGACTCAACAGATTTTTGACATGGCAGCGAGCTCTTTACCACCCTGATGATGACAGGGCATGGTGACAAACGTCAGCAAGAGGAAGCCTCATTTCTGAGGGCTGATTCCATTTGGCAAAATAATGTTGTCACACAACAGTCTCCTCCTACAACACAATGGCCACTTGCCAACTGGGCTCGTAAAACAGCAGGGAATTCGAGGAGGACCATTCATCATGATGTCACAATACCCACTATAACCCAATGCTTGACTATAACAACAAATAATAAAAGAGTTGTTGATGTTCAATCCTGAAAAGTGATTTTTGTTGGACATGCTGGTTGTTATCTTTTTTTGAAGTGGTGTTGTGTATTATTTTGTACTCGTGTGGTGGCAAGTTTAAAAGGGCCCTATGAGCTGCATTGCATTGTTTAACGCGGATAAATCTGTATGCATGTATGTATGTATGTCTTCAACCACGTGTGGGCGAGAGAGCTCTAATTTTTCATCACTCTGCCTTCAGTTGCCTGACACTTCATAATCCCATGCACTCAGTGAGGGGAATAAGGTCTGACAGGAGCTATCTGAAGGAGAAATAAACCTTCAGATGGCTTCTTTTGTAAGACTGACATCTCTACGTCTTAATAATAATGCAGGGGAGGCCATCAGACAAACCCGCTGACACTGGTGTTGCGACAACGGGAGCGAAATGTCACATCATATTACCGCTCCTACTTCTGACAGCCATTAGAAGATCAAGGTGAGGATAAAGTGACATTATTAAGCAAGTATTACCGTAACCAACAAAAGAGCCGAGACAGGTGAGGTCACCGACATCAGTCGCCAAGGCAACAGTCACGCTGTAATACCGTGTCACTCTTGTCAGCAGCTTGATCGCAGTGTTCAGCACAAGTGACACTGGAGGATGTAGTGGTTGGTGACACGGGAGAGGGGCAGGGGCGTGTGTGTGTGTGTGCGGGGGATGGGGATGGGGTGGGGGACTGAGCTCTCCTTTTCAGACGAGTGATGAAACACGAGCAGTTTTTATGAAAGTGTCGCCAAGTCATGCCAGAAGCCCTCCTGCTCTTTACAACAGATGCAGATTGGCTGTGAAGATTCGCTGTGACCTGAAAAAAGTCTTTGATAGGTTTCGCCTGACACGGTCTTCCCGGTCGGGCATGGTTGCAAGTGCATTCTGTGAGATTTACATGAATCGGGTGTTTCTGTCTTGTCTGTGAAGACTCATGTGTTTTACTTCTCACAATGGTGGCCTTTCTTCAAGGATGTAACTCATTGCATTAGTGTAGTTTGATAAAGTATTACTTTGATAGAGGAAATATATTGACTTCATGTTACCTCTGCAGTACCCAAAAATTATGTGTAGAAGGGTAGACTGAAGAGAAGATTGCCACAGTGCAGCCTAAATATAGAACAAATATATTTTTAAATATATATTTATAAATATATAAAACAAGAAACATGTTACTTGACTTGTATTTTTTTAAGTAGATTAGACCTTGCTATATTTTCTTCATGAGCAACTTTGCGACAAGCACATTACTTTGGCAACACTTTATCCCTGTCACTGCATAACCTTAACTTAACTGAAGTAATACACGCTGTCTTCTTCCCATCTTGACAATAGATGAGGCAAGATGGTTGCCTGTCCTGAAATAGCCCGTAAAAGGGATGGAGCAGATGGCTAGGAGATGGAAAACGTCAGTAATGTAATTAGGTGAGCTGTCAGGAAGCAAATTGAACGGAGTCTTGTTGTTGTAATTAAGCCCAAAACATCACAAAGCTTCAGCAAGTATAATTATCTTCTGCATTTCAATCCTGCACCGTTCTTAGAAAAAAATCCTCACAGCCTCTGATTTTCTTAACAGGCCCTGATTGCATCCATGTGTACTGTAATCATATGTGGAGAAGCAAAGACAATGGAGTCATCTTTTTCTTTCCTTAAAATGAATCTACAGCATTGTGCCCACCAGAATCCACTTTAGATAATGAGCCAACTGATGGAATATGCATTAACACAAAAATCACTTTAATGAAGATGATATGACAATTACGGACATGGTAGAGAGACCCTTGTGTGAGCTTACCTGTAGCTTGGGGGTGGGGGTGGGGGGGTGGGGGGGGGGTTTACTCCATGAATAGTTGGTGGAACAAATCACTTTAGCATAGGGAAGCCCAAGTTAAGTGACAATTTATCCTCCATCTTGCTGTATCGCTTGCCTTGCCCCCCCATGTATGCAAATGCATGGCAGCCAGGTTTATTTATACGTTCGCGCAAGAACAGTTTTCATTTGGCTACATAAATTATATAGCATAGTCTGATTAACATTTTTCTTTCGCATCTGAGGGATCATAAAGATATGTTCATGTCTAAAGCTTATTTTTCGTCAATTATATATTAGTCATCGCCCATGATTTATTAAGCGTATTTGATTTACATTTGTGTTTGGGGATTGTAATATTTTATATGAGCTGCTTTGAACTACTGGCTCACCCTCTAATTAAACCTAAATTACTTCGGGTGGTGCTTTAGGAGGAAAAATCTCACTTTAAATAGAGCAGAAGTGAGCAGCTACAGTAAAATGCCTATTCTCACCAGGAAACGGTCCCTGACCCTCTGGTCAATAGGGATATCGAATGGAACGCATCTTTATGGCATCCACATAAATATGCTACTCTTTGAAATAATATATGGACTGATGTAACGTACAGCATCTCAAAGGCCATATACAGTATGTGATGTACAATCACAGATCAGGCTCCTCAACACAACTCCTCTGTCCTTGTAGTATGTGCCGTCATGCATTAATGCCTAACTGAAAATCAATTACAGTGCAGAAGTTTCACTTTAACAACAATGGAACGGTCCTCTCTGTGTGTGAGAATAGCTCACTTGGTACTCTTACCCTGACCTCAAATCCAAGGGACCCATATAAAATGTGTTTGCCACACTCAAGGATAGCTGAAGAAAAAGAAAAATAAGCGGAAAGATCTCGATTTTTTCTCCATTTATGTTGTCCTCAAGGTTCTCCATTTCATGGGTATATTCATTTTTTTAAGTATGTGAGGTGGTGCATTCAGAGAAGTGACCGTTCATGGATAATTGTAACTATGTAGGTTTTTAACAATAATTGCTTTTTTAGCATTAGTATCACGCCTCTTCTTAACTCTCTCTTCCTCACTTCTTGAACTACCTGTCTAACCGGTCCGAGGTCTGTCTGATTCTCTGTGAGAGGAGCTTCTTGTTCACCTGTGGATCTCTGCCTGGCCTGTGATCCCTGCTCTGATGAAAGAGGATAAATGGGGCTCAGACAAGAGTCCTCAGTTCAGTTCACTACACCCTTCACCCTAGCCTACCCCAAATCATTCCAAATCACAACTCCTTTCTTTCTTTCTTTCTTTCCAGCTTAGTACAACTTACGTTTGTTTGAATAACGATCTCAAATTGAGACGGAATAATTCCATTTCAGTTATACACAAGACAAGATGTTAAATTCCTTGTGCAAATGGTTAGAGGCTGCTGAATGTAATCACACTCTTTCATACACACACGCACACACGCAAACGCACACGCAAACACACACGCACACGCACACACACACATGCACACATGCACACACCCACACACACACATGCACACACACACACACACACACAGGCTCAAATGAAAAGACTGCTCCTGCTCCTGCTCCTTCACCAGCAGAGGGGTCCCACACACTAGTGAAAAAGAAACCCAGACAGAGAACAACGTAACAGAATTCATCAAATGTGACATTGTGCTCACACATACTGTTAACGTAGGCCTTGCATGTGGGCACACAATCACACATACACACATACACACACCTCCTCTACATACCCACACACATACATAGAGAAACACACACAAAAACACTACAGTGATAATTAGTCAAATATTACCCCTGAGCAGGGTTTACCAAACAAGTAGAAGGAAATAGTCCATCCCCACCCCCTCCTCTCTTTTTCCTTTCCTCTCTCTCTCTCTCTCTCTCTCTCTCTCTCTCTCTGTCTGTCTTTCACCTCTCTCTCCCGCCCAATCTGCAGACAGTATACCTCTCTTCACCCTCTCTGCTCTCTCTGGAAGCAGGAGTTTTGCATGAGGATATCTCATGTAATTAGGCCACAGTCCTTTCATGTCTGCCTGCGCCGACGTCACGGTGCTGGGGAGTGTGGCAGAGAAGCCCCTCCTGGGCCACAGATTTTAGTCATTAAGAAAATCAGGTCAGCCGTGCCAAGCCCAGGGAGCCCCGGATCCACGGCGGCTCCCCGTCCCTCTCCTTTAATTCATCATTACATAAATAGACCAGGCTCCTGTGCATTGCATCAAGATGCGCAGGTTCCTCACATTGTTTCTGCTACACACATTAATAAACCCTTGAGATCACACCTGTCCTGCACTTCAGGAATTGTACTCTCTTCAGACACTTGAAGCTGAAAGAGTTATATGTGTGTGTGAGATGAGGTGGCATGGCGCTAGGATCAGTGGAGTTCATTATGTGTAACATACATCTGTTTACTGAGGACTCTAAGGTTAATGTCTGTAGGCAGTGTTATGGTTTGTAGATACTGAGCTTCATTCAAAGGGGTGTCTGACCTGCTATCTGCTCTGTTCAACCTATCCCACTTCCTCAAGAAAGAAAAATGTGTTATGGATATCTCTTTGTCTTATCAGACCCGTTAATTAAATGATGGCGGTGACAAATCTTCTCATCATAGTCTAAAGTATATTTTGCTTGCTGTTCCACAGAACATCGCCACTGAAATGTAATTAAACTCTCAAGCTCCGACAGGCAAGGTAATTCCACAATTAATAGCAATTAAGTTCATTAAAACCTGGAATTCTTCTGATGTTCACTGTTTCCGCTCATTTATCTTGCTGTGATTTTAGATGGATAGTAATGATGGACTAAAACATGGCTAACAGTTCTTAGGTTTTTAATATGTGTACTATGAACACTGTAATCATGAGTATGAGATTATGGAAGCATTTCCATCAGAAATAATTCCCTTCTTTCTGGGGAGTGGAGGTCAGAGCTGATTTGGACGTCTTAGGGACCAGTGATCTTAGTGAACGGTGTCTTAGTGACCAGTGATGTGTTTCAACATTCTGATCACTATAGCAGCACAAATGAGTCAGTCAGAGAAAAAAAAGCGTTTCAAAAACATAAACACTGATTAATTGCACTTTGTGATGCCCCTTGACCCCATATGTCACTGTGCATAGCACAATTTAGGTACGGGAAACAGCTCATTGGTGGCCATATTGGATGGACTTTAAATTGCGACTTCTAGGAAAAATAGTGGCCAGGCTGCATTGTGGTAAAAAATTGTTTGCTGTTGATGTGGAGCTCGAATCAATGTTTTGGGCTTGGTAGTTGAATGTTAGCCTTATCTTGTAATTATTTCATACATCACCTCGTTTTTGTTGTCGAGCGATAGCAACACTCACTTAATTCATTTAAGATTAATTAATCTCAAAGCATGTAATAAATTGGATTACTTTTTTAAATCGTTTGACAGAATTAAATGCAACACATAAGGTAGTCCTACTTACTCTCCTGCCTATCCTAGCTGCCTTCTCTCCACTCACTGTCAAGTAACAAAAACACAATTGGTGGCAGCAACAATCCAGTTTTTCAAAGACCATCTTGAATAGACCCCAATATAATGCTTTATCAGTGCTATTGTATAACGTTGGTTAAACCTTGTTAGTGGCGACCTGAAGAGGGAGGAAGGTTATCTCCGTACTTGTCAGTACATCTCAGTACAAAGCACAGTCTGCTCCATTTAATCTCACCGTAATCAGTGCACTTCCTGAGACGTGTGCCGTCCTCCTCACTCCTGGTGCTTTTTGAGATGCTTTCGGACATGACGGCATTAGCCAGAGATGACATGCCATGGAAACGTCACACCGTGTTGTTTCCCCCCAATGGGGAAATGTGATTAGCAAGGCGCCAGGGTGATATCCAGCGTTGTTTAAGTTGTCACCTAAACAGGCAATCCATAGTAGTTTCAAGCCCATTAGCATCATGTCCGTTGCATTTTATGCGAAGCAGATTTATAGCTTCGAATTGTGAGAAAGCCTGGGCTTGTGAAACAAACAGAAATCACACATTATTCAAGCCAACACAAACTATAAACATTGCCAACCAATAACACTTTTGACTAAAGGTAATACAAAGACAGTAACATGGAATATATCTTATTGAACATGTGCTTTCTGAACGCTGTACAAACACATACCTTAGTGACTACATTTAACATGGTGTTTTTTAATGAATTCAGTTCCATGTATTGAAAGTGTTGTACCCAAGCTCTGTGTATAATCATGGCTTTCTTCCTTCAGCATTTCATTTCATGTGGCATCACTTCAGTGTGCAGCATCACAGAAGCCTGGCTAAACATGAGTCACAGCAGCATGACATGGTGTGGGAGCCAGCTGCTCATTTATCAAACTGATGTTAGACATGCCCAATCCTGCTTATGGGTAAAACAACCAATTATCCATTTGTGGCCGGGTGTGAGTCCTCTGATAATGCGTTAGAAAACAAAATATGCTGAGATTACGCTTCCTTCTCAGTTAAAGTGTATGCTTGTTAAAGAAAAGAGTGTGTGTTTGTGTGTGTGTATGTATGTATGTATGTGTGTGTATGTGTGTGTGTGTGGGGGGGGGGGGGGGTTAGGGCAATTTAAGGTTTTAAAGCCAGAGTTGGAAAGGTTTGACTGCAAAATTGCCTTCCACTGTCATTTTCTTTGCTTTACTGTTTTGGTTTATAACATAAACCAAGCTTACGCTGTACATGAATGTGTTGTGTTCTGATGTGAAACGGTATTTGCAAGGAGAATAAAATGGGTATTTGATACTTACCTTTAGATACTTTAAGATTACCTTAAGACTTTTCAAACATAAACAACGTTTCTGTGAGACTTTTTGTCAATTACATTTTCACTTTCGGTTGTCCAGATACCAGAGCAGACTTTCATCTGATGAAGTCTAAGACCTTGATTTTGCTGCTGCATTATATCTATATATATATAACGAAGCGCATAAAATCCAGCCCTTCTGTGTTACCTTTCTGAAGAGGCTCATTAAGGAGGGGACTCCAAAGACACCATGTTCTCCAAACCTACTGAAGCACCTCAGATTAAAGGCTGCTGTGAGAAAAGGAGAATGTTCCTCTGTCTTAATTAAAAGGGTTTGGCACAATTAGCCTGCGAAATGAAAAAAATGAACAGAACTCCTGTAGACACGGCCGGTTAACACAAAAATACGGTGTCTTCCATTTTAAAATGTGCTCTGAGGTATGCTGTACATTGTAAGTATTGATACTCTTTAATTATTAGCCAAATCTTTGATCTAAACCCAGAAACTGCTGTCCCGCTGGCCATTTGCATATCTGATCATTTATTTATTGTTGCTCCTTGCCAGAAGAACCAATGGAATGAAGAAACTTAAAATAAATATTTTAAAGATACTTTTTTCCAACACAATGTGCACATTCAGCAAAAGTAGGATATCAATCATGATTTATGAATTACATGGAAATGCCCACCCTCCAAAAACGCACACACTCATGCCATGTTTTTCCAGTGGTGTGTGTGTATGTGTGTGTGTGTGTGTGTGTGTGTGTGTGTGTGTGTGTGTGTGTGTGTGTGTGTGTGTGTGTGTGTGTGTGTGTGTGTGGGAGCATGAGGTGGACAGTGGTGCTTCAGGGCTTGCCTTCCATTAGCTGGCTTCATGCAGCGCGTTGGAATAACATTGTTTTTGTAGCGTCTGGTCTGCGAGGAAAGATAAGATTGTCACATTAGCGAACATTAACGGAGCGCTTTTGGTGAGCCGTTAACCCCATGGTTACACTCAAGCACCGATGGTCGGCCCACTCCGGTGCCTCAGATGCCACATGAGAGTTCCGGTTCAGAGCCGTCTTAACATTTAGACATATGCACAATAGCAGGGTAAAACACCGCTTTAATTAGCAAGGTCGAGCCATTTATGCACGACTGAGATGAATAGATTTCCACAAAATGGTTCTTAATGAACCATGAAGAGATCTTGTCCAAAGGCATTTTGTCTCTCTCTCTCTCTCTCTCTCTCTCTCTCTCTCTCCGAGAAGAAAATAAGTTCATGCAAATGATGTCATCTGCTGTGTTGCACATGGTCTTAATAAGTGTGATCACGTTACATCTACTGGAATATTTTCACGAGGTTATCCATTGCAGGTACTTTTACTCATCCCATCATCACTGAAAACTGTCTACTGCTATGCATGTCTGCATAATAAAAAAAAAACATGAAGCACCATGTACATCCATAGATAGATAGATCTATTGATAGTTAGTTCACCGTTGAGTCAAAATCATACAAATTACAATGCAGAATAAACAAACAAACAAAGAAACAATCAAACAAATAAACAGGGAAAAGCAGCATCACTCTTCATTCCTGTAAGTTCATATTACAGTAGAGTACCTATTTGTGATGAGTGTATTGACACATTAGGACAGATTCTTTGACTCCTTAACTTGAAACCTAACCTGTCATGGCACCCCCATGCCACCGGAGTGGCATCAGCCCTTAGAGGTGCTTAGGTGCATAGCTGCTCTTTGGGTGGCCATCAGATTCATCTGCTGCTATTGAGAAATCTTCAGAATACCGTCATGAAGCTGATACCAAATACATGGTGTGTGTGTGTGCATGTGTGTGTGTGTGTGTGTGTGTGTGTGTGTGTGTGTGTGTGTGTGTGTGTGTCCACATCATCTGAGGTGTAAGGCCCATAGGGGGTATAGAGCCTGATCAACAAAGTGCATTTATAGTCATAGTGATCACATTTGGCTGCAGCACATTGTTAATTCCAGCCGGGGCAAAATTCATCATTTGTTGGATGACTGCTGTGTCCGTCAGTGTCAGAGACACTTCGGCCAATCAAACACACAGAGGGAAGTCTCCCTCCCTGTGGGTTACCAGGAAGCCCACGGTCACTCAGGTCTCTTGGTCTCTTGGTCTCTCAGTGACACACACACAAATATGTCTTTTCTGATTGACACAGAGGAGGGCTTTCATTCACACCACAAGTGTTACAATTAAAATTCTTCTGAAAGACTATAACGGTGTCAGGTGTTAGATTTTAAATGTCACTCTAATCACCACTTCATGCATCCCATAGAGAAAACAAAGGGGGGGGGGGGGGGGCGGAGAATTCAATAATGTGAATTCAAGAACGTACAACACTCAATGCAGCAAATGGGTTTGTGTGCGTGTGTGTTGACCCTGTACGCAATGTATTATTTTTTTTACTGCAGTTCCATTCCATCACAAATTAAAGTGAAACAATCACTGTTGGGACTAGTTCACTCAGGGAAGCTTAATTGGTGCTGCCGTTCTGACAGAGAGGTGGGCAGGAAAGGGCCAGCTGCCCCTGGCAACAAACATGAGGTGAACAATAGAGGTTCTTAGAGGTCCAATATCACAAATGAAACACTACTGACGTACTGACTAGTCTGGGAGTCTTCAGGCATACAGCCACAGATGGCCTCTCTTCTGTCTCTCTCTGTCTCTGTCTCTGTCTCTGTCTCTGTCTCTGTCTCTGTCTCTCTCTCTCTCTCTCTCTCTCTCTCTCTCTCTCTCTCTCACACACACACACACACAAACACACACACACACACAGGTGTACACATTACCAGATTACCTGATCATCTGGTGGTGGAGGCCCTCTACCATAACACTGAGCTATCCGTTTTTCAGTTTTAAGATGAATTCTAATGAATGACTTAGAAAATGAACTGTACATAGTGTGTTAAAAAAAAATGAATTCTACCCTGTGTGCAGGCAGACCGAAAAAGCTGCCAAGAGTTTGACTATCTTTAGATTTGCCTGCACAAAGCACAAAGAGCATAGCGTATATACTTGGTTGTGCTGAATTAGTGTACTAACACGACTAACACACTGGAGCATTAAAGCTCACATCATGGCTCAAAGGTCAAAGGTCATCTCGTGCAGAGGTCAGCAGAGGTTGTGCCAATGTCTTCGAGGCATCTGACCAACAGGGACTCTTCAGTCTCTCGCACTGCCTCAGAGGGGGAAACACACTGACTCACCTCACAGTCAGAAGTGCCCATGTAAATATTTATGACAGCGGCAGGCATTGCAAACGGGTGCTGGGCTGCTCTCCGTGGTTTGGAAATGTCATCGCCCAGAGTCACAACCCCAATATCTGTTGGGCGAGGGAACAAAGTGGGGAGGGCTGCTGGAGATGAGGCTCCCGCTGCAGTCAGTAAGCATAAAAGTCACATCCACTGATTCATTGTTCTCCTTTGTGTCCTATGTGTCTTTAATATCTGGCTGTTTGCACACACTCATTAGCCATGCATGAGAAGGTTTACTGCCTCGTGTCCGAATCCCCCCGCCGGCCTGGAGCTGCAAACGTGGCTGTTTGAGCTGCAAACGTGGCTGTTTGGGTGCAGTAACAAGATGGCTAAAAGTGTGCTGCTAGTTTAGTCAATACTCTGCTACCTGAACCCTCAGTGTATTTGTATGTATGTAGTCATGATCCAGCTGTAGCATGCACTTACGCCGTAGCGCGTAGTTTTCTATGTCTGCTGGAGAAAAACAGAGACAGGTGATAGAGAGACACAGACAGGGTAGGGGGGCACAGAGAAAAAAGCACACAGGGTGAGACAGAGTGCATCATCTCCACTACATCCTCAGCCTTCCACAGGGGTGTCTGACACTGATATCTGATTCTGATGCAGGTGTGCGTCTGCAGCAGAGGTCGGCAGTAAACCTCACCATAGGCGGTGCACGCCAAAACGCTAGCCGCTGTGGACTCCAGCCTTGAGGTTAGTGGGGCCATCTCCAGTGGTGAGTATGAACCTTGAGGGGATAACTGTTACACACACACCCACACAAATACACACACACACACACACACACACACACACACACACACACACACAGACACACACACACACACACACACACACTCGCATGTTTGTCTGTAACCCAGCCCAGCCTCTTATGTCTCTCTCTCTCTCTCTCTCTCACACACACACACACACACACACACACACACACACACACACACAAACACACACACACACACACACACACTTGCATGTTTGTCTGTAACCCAGCCCAGCCTCTTCTCTCTCTCTCTCTCTCACACACACACACACACACACACACACACACACACACACACACACAGAGGAAGAGAGAGAGATTTGGGGCTATTAGGGTAAAAGTGGGTGAAGAACTTTCTGGAAGGAAAGGGCTTGTGGGGACCCGAGGGGCTGACCCCCCCCAGGCTCCGTTCGCTTCCAGAGTCTGTCCAGACGCCAGATGGACTCCACAGAGCAGGGGGTGAGGCTCTTCTCACTTCTCCCTTTTTCCCCTCTTTTCACCTCTTTTTTTTTCTCTCTCTTACTCTCCTTCTGCAAATGTCCTTGTTTCTTTTTTTTTCTTTCACACTTCTTCTGCCTTTGTCCTTTCCTTTACTCTTTCATGTCCTCCTTAAAGTCTTTCTATTTATGTCTCCACCTTCACGTCAGTTTGGTGTCTATACATTTTGCAACAGCTCCCTTGTCTTTAACACTCCCCCAGCTCATACTGCCTTCCAAGCGTACCTTTTCCCAGGTCTCTCTCTCCTCTTCCCCCCTTCCGTATCACCCCGTCTTTCATAAACCAGACTGCGTAGTGCCATGCAGTTAGTGCCATGGCCAGCCTGCTACTGACGGGGATAAATGATGACTAATTTTCCGTTGAAAAAGAGCCAGAACTAGGCTGAGCTGTGAGATTGTCTGGCCAGGCTGGGCCTCCTGCATTAGAGTCTGAATGAACTTCATCAATCACATCAGAGGCTGATCAAGGAGAGGGAGAGAGAGAGGGAGAGAGAGAGAGAGAGAGAGAGAGGAAGAGAGAGAGAGAGAGAGAAAGAGAGAGAGAGAGAGAGAGAGAGAGAGGGAAGGAGAGGCATCAGCAGTAATGCATCAGATGATCACTATGTGCATGGGAAGTATCGAAGTCGACATAAACAACCTCTGTGCCAAACTGCACGTGGCATCTTTCAATTCATTCAAACATACAGTTTTCAACTAATAAAAAAGCTATACGCATGTATATACTCTAGATATGACAATTAGAGAACATAGCACCATTAAGAGCTATTGTTATCTAGGTTACATTTTTTTTATTATTACAAAGGGAGAACAGACATTACTTCAATTTACTTTGATGTCGACTCACACACTTGCCCCTACTTTAATTACAAAGGGTTTCAACATATGTACTAAAAAAACGTTTCATGTTTTCAGCTGCCTTGTGTGGTGATTTGATAACTGTAATAATTTGACCAAATGGCATATCTGTTGCACTCCAGCAGTCTTGTTAAAATAGTCCTTCATCCCTGTGTGTCAAAGAAGTCAGAGACAAGGACAGCATGAGGAAATGAGAGACCTTCCATGATCGGGGTGAAATAAGCCATGATGTTAATCAGTAATGGCCATGAACTTGGCCTGATGGATATTTCACATTTCTCCTGTTGATTAACTTTTCATGTACCAGCCTTGAACTTCACCAGCTGTTAGAGTGTTCAGTTTCATCTTTCCAGACCTATTGCAGCATTCTACTAAAGCTGCCATATTGGTGTAAACGCAGCCTTAAGACTCTGTCTCAGCCTAAGACTCAGCCTTAAGACTGCTGTCAACCTCCCTTGCCAAACCCTCAGGACATACACCTGGAAGCCGTGCATTAAAGCCTCATTGGTAGCACACCAGACTCTGTCCCAGAGTCACAGAGTTCGAGCCCTGAGGTGGAGGAGACACATCGCAGGCTGCACTCACCCCTGTCTCCTGTAATCTAAGCTCTCATACTTTCCCATCATGGCTTGATTTTGCCTTTTTAGTGCTTGGGTCTATATTTCTACCCTGCTCTCCTGTTGTCTCTGGTTCTGTCTCTCTCTGTCTCTCTCTCTCTCTCTGTCAGTCTCTGTTTTACCCCATAGCCTCCTCCACACCTCCCACACCGCCACCCCCACCCCACCCCGACGCACACACACATACACACCGTATCTCTCTCGTCCCCTTGGTGTGTGCCATAAGAACTGTGAGCAGTGTGGATCCAGGGTAAGGCACAGTGTCAAACACCACACAAGGCCTTTCCAGGTAATTGAGCCTTCCAGCTCACATCATTGATTTCCGCGACCCCACTCTTCCTGGCAGCAACCTCCGAGGCAACAACAGACAGAGAGTGAGAAAGAAAGAAAGAAAGAAAGAGAGAAAGAAAGAAAGAACGAGAGAAAGAAAGAAAAACATGGAGGGGAAGGGGCGAGAGAAAAGCCTGAGCACTGTATGTTAATTGGTTTGCTGCAACTGACAGGACTAATAAAGGTCATGGAACACTGAAGAGAATTCTGGGTGATGGCTTACTGGTCAGGAAGGGTACCTCATCTGATGCTAAATTTGTCTCAGGACTATTTTTTCCTGTATAGAGCTTTTCTGAAAGGCAGGCTATAAAAGCATGGCGGAGTACCTCCATATATCAGTGAAGTCATTTTGTTGTCTTCTGTAGAACGCCAAGGTGTAATTGGATTTCAGTTTTGCACCACCCCTAAATGATGCTGAACGATGTTTACAACCTTATAATTAAACTGCAGGAAATGATAGCACTTTGAAGAGGATGAATGCTTTTGAGTTGAGCAGAAATGAAGCTATATTTTAAAATGTTAATGTAATGTCTTATCCAGTTCACTTGTTGTCTTTGCATTCCCACTGTTTATACATTCTGCTTCTGAGAAACCATACAAATTTTACTAAAGATTATGATACATCACATCCATTCATCAAAATAAGTAACCAATCCAATGTTTCATTGGGTCCTGTACAGGTTCCTCCCAGCACACTAATACACATGATGGGTGGCCCACCTTCATTTACCAAGCACTAAACCCTGGATCCCAATTTACATTCCCCTCAAGGCCCCGGGCTCCTCCCTGGTAGATAAGATATGGTTCTGGTTCCCCTGACACACGAAGAAGACCCCCATTATTCTCCTCCCTTTCTCTCTCTCTCTCTCTCTCTCTCTCTCTCTCTCTCTCTCTCTGGCCTTCAGTTATCTCATCTCCATATTTCTCCTCTCTGCTCCAATCAATAACACCATGGCACCCTTGGTCGCAAGAATAGGATGAATGTTGGCATATATTTCACAATCCCCTCCGCCATGGGTGATAAGCAGGCTTGGAGAGGAGGTAGGTCCCCGCTCTTCCTCCAGATCGTTTCCGTGGCACCGCAGAGAGAACGAGACAGGTCGAGGGCGGTTATCTCAGGATGAAGAGCTGAAGGGAAGAAATGAAAGGGGGAACGAAAGCATTGAAAGCGGGTGAAGTTATGAAGGAGGTGCGAGTTGTCAAGTGAGCGAGGTTATGAATGTGAATAGATCTGTGGGGAATTAATCATGCCCAGGAGGCCCATCATGGCGCTGGACTCTGACAGGTTTGATTTACCTGAAGGCTGGATCTTATTCTGGCCATCAAGGACAAGGGTGTTCTGTGTGCCAGAGCGCTGCCTTGGACTGATGTAAGAGCAGTATTACTTTTAATTGCATTCCGATTCAAAGGGATAAAATGATTCAGGTATTTCTGTTAGGGAGGTGCCCACAGCTAGGCTGTCAAATTAGAAACCTGAGCAACATTTCCTTGTCAACTGGCTGACTTAACTTTGAACTGTAAGGGCTTACTGATCTGAGCCAATTTGGGCAGCTAAAAGCGCTTGTCTGACGCAATGCATTCTTTGCCTCCACTACGTATCACTCTCTTACTCATTTACACACACACACACACACAAACACACACACACACACACACACACACACACACACACACATTCTTTTTCTTTGACCTTCTCCATCAGTTTCTAATAATCACTGTGCTATATTCACTTAAGGATCTGCTAGGACCTTGTTCAATATTTCACAGTTGGAGTGAACTATTTGTTCTCTCTGGCTCTCCACTCCAGACCTCCATTCTGACATACTGACACATATTTTAGAGTAACATACAGTTTTGAGACAAAATATAGGCATATGTGTTTATTGAAATAGATTCAGCATTGCTTAATTACGTGTCGTCTGCAGCAGCAGAAGAAGTATAATTGGAGCGTACTGAATGATTGATCACAGTAGCAAAAAAGCAACAGTGATTCAATCATTCAAGAGGCTCCGATTATATCCTCAGTCTTTTCTATATAATATAAGATACAAAACACTCAAGCTGTAAAAGTATCCAAATATAAAACAAAATATAGCAACTGTGATGTGTATCAAAATAAACTACAGTATTTTGTATTATTTTAAAAATACTAAAATATATTTCCAAGGCAACAAGACATCATACCACGAACCTCCACTCTACATAGGCGTATTTGATGATGTCATATTATTTGACAGCTTTTCACTGCTTAACAAATGCAGGTTACAAATCTATTTTGAGAAACACTGTATCGTGATGGGGGGTATTCAAGCCAGCTAGATTGTAGCCACGTCAAGAAGGCAAAACCATAAATCACATTTCTTGTCATCCAATCAGAGAGAGCAACAAAAACTGTCAATGCCTGCACCCTTTCAAAGTTTGACATGCAGGTGACACAGTCTGCACTGCTCTAGCAGACATACATTTTGATGTCAGTTTTTGTTTAGCAGCTCTTGTCAGAGAAGAGAAATGAGACATCAATCTTTGGCTTGGCATGTGTCTTAAACAGGCATGGGGAAAAGCTCTCAGCACACCGTACACTAGTACATGCTCCCACAGATGCATGCAGACACAAGCATGTGACATTATGTGTACAGTTTTGTGTAAAGTATTTTCTTCACTTTTAAAAAGCAAAAATACGGAATACTATACTGTTTTGATATAAATGATATAACCATTTGAACCACTTAAGCCCATAAAATACGAATTACAAAATAACACTTTGTATTTCAAATAAAAAAATGTAGTATCAGAAATGCGGCCTATCCCTGGTTATGTGTTTGTTTGTTACTACAACTACAGAGTTACACAGATAATGAAATAAATAATGAAATAGCCTGAGGGTTTGGGTTTAGATTTATACTCCAGGGAGGTTGAATGGTATCTAATAAATAATTCCATTTTATTTCTGACCATTGAGGTTTTGACCATTGAAGTCATGTGTGCTCCTACAGGATAAAGTATGCCTGAATGTATATGTTCATTGAGTTACCCATGCACTGAATCTTTGCAACCATACTGTTGAAAAGCATGGAATCATTTTTTGGCGAGTAAACAATCTCACAAGCAAAACTAGGCAAAAGACACTGAGGAATGACAATATTTATCTTTAATGTCAAGGAGTCCCAAACCACAGCATTTGTATTTAAAGGTTAACAGTAATAAAGGTGCTTCAATAACTTCAATAAACATCGTATTAACAGACATGTTAGAAGTCCACAAGGAGGATGGGGGAGTCTCAGTCATGTATTTGGGTTTGCCTGTTTAAAGTGTCTATGTGTGGGCATGCCTCCGTGTGAGAGAGTATAAGAGGGCAAATCATTCAGCTCTTAACCTGATATTGCTTGAATCTCCTTTAACAGTTCTTGACAACTAACCCTCTTTCTGAAGTGCGTTGTGCATGCGCTAGATAATTAAAGGGCAATTATATCTTTTGGTGTTTCTGGGGTGCTAAAGCATCCTGATTTCAGACCCCAGGAGAAGCCATAAAACAGTTTTACTTTCTTTCTTTCTTAACTTCTTTCTTTCTTCCTCCCTGTCTTTTGTTTCTTTTTTAACTTCTTTCTTTCTTCCTTCCTGTCTTTCTTTCTTTCTTAAAGCATCAATTTCACAGGTAGATTCCCAAATTAGAAGACAGCTAGCTAGGGTAGTCTACACAGGCATGGCTTGAAGCATTTAAATGCAATTAAAGCTTAATGTCATTACCATTGTTTGCTGAGGAGAGCACAGAGGAGCTGGTGTCTCATTAAGTTTCCACCTACACACTTAAACCTCAAAGCCAAGATAAACAAGCTAAAGAATACATGAAAGCACAAAGTTTTGAGGTCTGGAGAACAAAAGCATTAGTCAGTGTAATCTTCCTGAAACTCTGTCAGCCGATACCATGGAGATTTCTGAGAATCGTCTTAACTGGAAACCAAGCAGGTCAGATTTATTGGATTTCAGTGAAACTCAGTTTTACCAGGCTTGGTATTTTGTCTCCAGGGAGTAACTCTCTGATCGACCGGCCAATTACATAGACTGACCTGCTCAGTGATTCCAGAATGGCTACACCTGTATGGGAAAGCAGGTCGGGCACCCACTTCTCAAGGTCACAGCTACCAGGGCTCTTACCTGGCCCCACAGCTACTTGTCAGCATACCTAGCAAAAGGAAGAATTTTTTGAATGGTATACATGCAAAATAAAAGGTAACTTAAATGTCTTGAGGCAAAAAATAATAATAATAAAAATAATAATAATAAAACATATGAGAAGGCTATACATTTTGCACCAACAGTGATCTCTGATCTCTGATCAATATATGACTTTCTTTATTTGTCAATATATTTTCACAGTATGGGCCTTGACATAAAGACGAGTAATGTAACTTGTGTGAAACAGGCTATGCAACATGCAATATGCTCTGAAATGAATCCCTGATCTAGCAAAGGGTTAAAAATATATCATTTTTGAAATGCAAACAACAGCATTCATAATTCATGAGGATGTTATTTTTGAGGCTCAGCAAAACAAGAAACATTACTCAGGGTCGAGAGGCGGCCGATGCAAATGTGGTTGGAATTTAAACACATACCTGAGAGAGAGGGCGCCATTAGCATTCATCTGCGTCAGTTTCCAAGTTCAGTAGGGGGTGGCAAGGCTGAGTAAGAGAGACAAAGACACGCACGCACACACACACACACACACACACACACACACACACACACACACACACACACACACACACACACACACACACACACACACACACACACACACTCAAAGTCGTTTCATGTTTTTACAGACAGACCAAAAAGTAATGCGTTCTAGGATCTTATTAGTATTCTCTCATGTAAAGGAATAAATGGCAGTTTTTTCATGGCACATAATATGAGGCTGCTCATTGGTTTGAGCAGGAAAAGAACATATTTTTCACCTCTGCAACAGCGAAGGTTTTGGACCTGCATCACTACAGAACTACAGAATGATTAGCCTGGGTGGATCAGGGGAATGACGTACTGTATGTACATATGCTATCCACATGACCATATGCCATAACCATACATTTTAGGATGTTATAAAAACAAGTTTACCAGTAAAGCATAGCTAATACAAATTTGATTCAGAACTACAGATCAACATAAAACATAGACCACAAATGATTTGTTTCAGAATGAAAACGGGTATTTTTTTTCGAGGCATTTGCATCAATAAGCAGAAATAGGCAGAAAATAGGCACATCAAGGTATCATGAAATTAAAAAGGAAAAACAATGGACTTGCCAGAGCATTCTCCATATGGCTGTCTTGGTGACCTCAAGTACCCTCTTTGTCCCATTCTTTTCCTTTGAGTCCCTCACTAAATAAACAACCTTGTCCTCTTTGCTTCAGCACATACAAACTCTGGACAAAACCGATGGCCTTGTTGTTTCAAGTGCCACGGCTGATGGCCTTGTTGTTGTTTGTGCTCTAAATATTACATTTAGTCATTTAGCATATTATTTCTTTATCTTATATATTGTGTTTTTTTATGTGTAGTACTTTTTCTTATGTGTAGTACTTATTGTGTTTTTATGTTTTATGTTTACTGTATGCACCTATACACCAGAGCAAATTCCAGGTAGGTGTAAACCTACTTGGCAATAAATACAATTCTGATTCTGATTCTCATTCTGATTCTAAACATGGCCACGTCTTCCTGAGACATTGTGGGCAAGCTTGTATACAGAGCCGGCAAACACAGGTGAACGAGAGAAAAAAAAGGGTTGTGACCCTTAGATGCAGGACAAAAACATCTCAGTGGTTTATTTCTTTAGGAACTGTCACCACATACAGAGAGGAGGTGGACGAGTGACCCAGGGTTACGAAAAAGCAACAAAAGCATTCTGCTAAAGCTTCCATTCCCAGCACCTTCACACAGCATTCTACACACAATACCTTTATCATGCTGAGTCTCTTTTATTACGTGTGGTGGTTTTGTGTGGACATTCACATACAGTATGTGTGTATATCTGTTCTGTGTTGGCCCTTTCTCTGTGTGTGTGAGTGTGTGTGTGTGTGTGCTTGTAATAATGTCAAGACTGATTGATCGCTGCTGTCAGTAGTGCATGACAGTATGTATATGCACGCGTTTGTATGCAAAAGAGAAAGAAAGTATGGGAATTTAAGTGTGTGAATTGTGCCCTTCCTCCTAATTTAACATATTTCTCATAATTGGCCAATAATAGCTGCTCTATGTCATCCTCATCTTCAGATGAGGAGGAAGATGTGTGTTCTGCTGCGTTATCTGCACTGCTGGTTTTAGATGGTCTTCCAAGTACGACAAAGGTGTATTTTAGCCATTTCAGCTTGATGTTCTGTCAGAAATAATCTGCACCTCGGATCAACAAATAAAGCAGCCATTAATACATTGTCTTCAAACAATGTATGCCAATGTCCTTTTATGCACTGGACCAATTGTTTGGCAAAGGTGCTGTCAATTGTGTCAGTATCTAATACACACTTCAGCCAGACGCTATAAAAGTCACCTGCAGTTAGCTGTTCTGACTGGATACATATAGCAGGACTTTTTTGCTGGTTTCAGTGCGCAGACTGGACTGAAATATCTTGCCATTCTGATTCACTCAATTGCAACTCCTTAATTGTTGTTGATGTCATTGAAAATGAGCTGTTGAAGCATGTCATGCATTGAGTGTCGGCGTGTTGTGCAATCTACCATAGCCCTTGTTTCCCATTCTTTGAAGAACTGATTTGGTGTGCAACACCTTCATTTTGAGATTATCTTGGACAACCATTTATCTGTCATTGCATCGTCCACAGCTAATTGGAAAGTATGCACTGAACATATGTCTTTCACTCTGGGCAGCTTTCGACACCTAACGTATTTTGGTTGAATTGATTGTAACCATTTTCAATGCCATGTTGTAATGGGTCAATTATCTTTCTGAAGTCTTCCATTAATAAAAATGGTTTGCCATTAACAGTCACAAGCTCCAAACAAGCAATTACTAATGTGTAATGGGTACTTTGGGCTTTTTAACATCAAAGTCATGGATCAGCTGCTTGCTTTTGGGCTACATGTGTCGTTGAAGATGCCTCATGTCTTTCGCTGCTTTCATCGAATGTGCATCGGTAAATATGGACTTCATTGTTGCGGGGTCAAGCGAAAAATGCTGCCCCATTGGATTTTTTTGATGCTGTCTCATCTAAACGTTTAAATTACAAAAATGAGAAACTGTGATTTTTAACGCTGTAGTTAACAAGCTTCCTAACAGGCTATGCAAGGCGTGTTTTGTTTAGCCTAACAGGAACTAGCTAGCTATTTCCAAACTCAGTTCTCTTTACATGGTAACTTATCTATCAAACATTAATGAAGTTGATGTCTAGGACCAACATTTAAAAGGTACATAGCAGTAACCTCCTCTGGTTGTAAATAGGGAGACCACACAATATATCACTTTCATGCTATATCACTGCCTTCTGCTGGTGAGTGGCCTTCAGAGGTAAACAGGAAGTAAACTCAACATGAAAGTCATTGCAAGCAGAAAATATTGAAAATAGAAAATATTTGTTGTAATAAATAAAAGACCGGTTACAATTATTTAAAATAAATGTTTCTGTTCCAGAACATAAAAAATGCAAAGTTTCTGGTTTTGGTTTTGTTACTTGAGCCGATTCAAAGCCTTGCACGTAACACAGGGCTAAACACAGGGCTAAACTGTTGCTCACCACTCTTTTCTATTTCCTCCAATCAAATAAAAGAAGCCTGGTTTGTGATGACTTCACAGTTATGATATTGCTCAACTATAAACCTATTCCATCTAACACCGTCTCTTTGTATGTGTGCGTCAGGCACGAGCACAGATAGAATCCAGGTGGTGCTCACCTGACCCTTTGCCCTTTGACTTGATAAGGGCTCTTTTTGTATATATATATATATTGCTTGTTTGTTTTTTTACGCCATTTTACTTTGTCTCATGGCATTAATTTTCCATTAAAAGCGTGCTTTAACTCTGCCCGACAACTGCATTTGAGTTCTGATTCTGAGAGACTGCAGAAGCCTCTGCACCACCCCCTTCCACTTCCCTTGCCACAACAACTGCAGTTAGCGCACGCAAATGGAGCGCCCCGCGAAGCAGCATCCGCGTCTCCCTGTCTGGATTGGTGACAGCCAGGTAGCGGCACTGTGCCCCAAGCCCTGGTATTGTTTGTCACTGTTGTGAAATGAAGTAGGGCCTAACTTAGACAATAGCAGGGTAGTCTGCCTAGGCAAAGTAAATGAGTGAACCCCGCTAGTTCTGCTGTCAGGCAACTTAAACAAATTAATATTGATAATGACAACATCGTTAATAGTCTATGCCATCATATTTGAATATCAGAAACGTTATCGGTCACCCCTTTCTTGTGCACCACTGATAGAGCTTTGACCATGGCGTGATGAAAAATAAAAAATGATCAGCTCCACATCTTCATAAATTGGTAGTGGGTTAAAGGCATGTTAGGCTATAACTTATAGGACTACTTGAAACATTAAATTAATCAATTAAACCTACAACCTACTGTAGGTTACTTTATTTTTTTTATAGATAAGCGTCAGTGAGAGGGATGCCCTTATTTTAATTGTCTGTGTCTGTGTGTGGCCCTGATGCATGTCTGTGAATACAAGGGTAGAATTCCTGCCTGTGAAGGATGGAGAGAGAGAGAAAGCCTGTTTGATTCCACCACGCTGGGGATGATAAACAACAGAACCAGCCACGCATCCTGAGAAGCTATCTCTGCTATGGAATCTCTCTGTACAGCCTCTCCTTCAGCTCCTGGAGCTGCAGCCTGCGTGCATCTGATAAGCCTATACCCTGTCTAGGGTACTCTGTCTATGGGACTTTAGTAAAGGCCAGAGATATTGAAACATAACATGCACACACACACACACACACACACACACAGAGACACACACACACAGACACACGTCTTGGGGATCCTTCAGTAAAAGTAAAATGCACTGGAGGAATGTTAACATGGGTCTGAGTGCATTGTTGTGATGTTTGAAGGGAAATGCACTCATATCAGCATTAACTTACGGTTCTGAGTTACTGTACCATTAAATCAGTGTGCTTTTATCCATTGAGCAAAGGGACTGCTATGAGTTCATCAGGGAGGAATCATGAAATATGTAACTACTAAACCCATACCAGCAGTGTTAGGGGACTAGTACAAATCGAAAGAGGCATGTTCTACCAATAGAATCAAATGTGGCAAATATGTTCTGTGTTTAACCTTTTGTCCTATTTTTTCTCATCTCACCGTCAACATCCGTACACAAAATGTCTGTTTTCCTCTCCTCTCCTCTCCTCTCCTCTCCTCTCCACTCCTGCACCAGCTGAAGGAGTGCAGTGGCCTCCAAATGGAGGACTGAACCTGTCCATTTCTTACCTGAGAGCTTGAGTGCTTTTTTAGGTCGCCTCCCTGTAGATCATGAACTACATTACTACTCCTCTTACCCTGTCAGTGTCTCTTCCATGTGTCCTCTTCTAATATACTGACAGATGAAAAAGGAAGCAGTAACCCTCCTCTCTAAGGAGAAGACCACAGCTCTGCTGGAGTACATCAGGATATAAATGGTAAAATCTCCCGGAAAGTATCTTTATGACGACACCCGTGCAGGACTGGCAGTTTTTTTTTAAGGAACTGTCACAGAATCCTGTGTGGATCTATCTGGTTCTAAATGGTTGTTTCATGTTTTTCAAACTTTTCAAATTATTCTAAACCTCTCAGGAATTGTTTGTGAAAGAAGAAGAGAACACTACCCCATTTGCTTATTTACTGATGTGTATACTTTTTAAAGTACATGTGAAAAAAGCTTTTTAAAGAAAAATATAATTCTTGTAAAGTTGTAGTAACTCTACCAACTAGCAATATCTCATTGCAAAATAGATGGTACGTTAACCCATAAGACGTAAGTGCATGAAATATAATTTACAAAATAAGAAAAATAATATAAAGCTATCTCGAAGTTGGTCAAAACTGTTGACGTTTTTAGCATCACATAAGAAGTTTTGCAAGCGGCCTTGCACAATGGCTGCCAAATCATGAACCGTCTGGCCACAAATTGACTCCCACACATACTGGCACAAGCATTCTCACTGCTACTTCACATGGACATCTCTCATCATTGAGTTACAGTCCAGGGAAAACACACAAAACTAAAGTTCTCCCTCACCACTCGTACAGCACTAGTAATTACACAACAGCATCTCCATTATCCTACTGAAGAGCCCTCTTTTCATAGGTGGCTGGCAAGTTCACCTGAGCCATGAGCCGATTTTACAGTCGTATCAGATGTAAAGACCAAAATCTGTCCTTGAAGCTGATATATCTGTGCGCTGTGCGCACTCCTTTTTTTATACCTATGAGCAGCCTCATAAATGTCCAGTTGAAATGAAACACCTTTTTTTTAATCTGCGTCTCGGTTGGGAACTGTTCAGCTCACCACAGGCTCTTTTTCAAACCCATTTAGACTCTGCTCCCTCCTCTCAAATTCTTTCCTTTAGTTTTCTCTTTTTCCTTTGCTGTGGGCAGCTACACTTCAGGGGTAGTAGTAGTTGTGTGTGTATTTGTGTTTGTTTGTTTGTGTGTGTGTGTGTGTGTGTGTGTGTGTGTGTGTGTGTGTGTGTGTGTGTGTGTGTGTGTGTGTGTTTGTGTGTGTGTTTGTGCGCTGTCCTTGACAAGGCCAGGGGTCTCAAACTCACTTTCAATTACAGGGACAAACCATCATATTTTCTTTTCATTTCTGTGTCCTATCAAACTGCCCATGCTGGGTGTGCAAGTAGGACAGAAATAGCAAGTCCCCCACCCCCACCCCACCCCCACCCCCAGTCCGAAAGTAGCAGGTAGAAAACAACCGTTCTCCTCTCTGATACAATATGTTGTAGTCGCTGACCTGAGCTTTATAGATAGATCTGTAAGTAGATAATTGGATAGCTAGTAAATTAGTTAGGTGGGATGGGAGGGATGTTGTTGAGGCATACAGTTCTGAAGACTTAAAAAGGCCTTTCATCCCATTGTTACCTGAAGAGAAGAACCCATTTCAATTAAATTCTGGCTTTGATATCACCATCCTTTCATCTTTTCATGTATTCATGTATTCATTCTTCTCATCCACTCCAGGTACCTCCACTGAAGTTAGATTAGCGTCTGGATGGAAAGAGGTGGAATTTGGGGTTGGTCAGCTTTTACTTACCATATAAAATCCACTCCAGGTGTCAGGATCACTGGGTTTCCATTGCCTCAACACCAAGTCCTCTTTGAGACCAAGTGACATCTAAGGGGAAATGGTATAACGGAATCTTTACACCTGGGCAAAGGTGCCCTGTGACACATCGCTAGAATGTTGCGGAGTCAGTGCCAATGTCTAATAAGTGATTGTATATATATATTGCATTAAATAATGAAATCAACAAACTATATGATATATTGGCAATAGGCCACCACAGGCCATACTGTGGTGGTGGGTGGTTGGGAGCAGGCAGCTGACTTGCAGAACACTAAATGAGCAAACCACAGCGAGACATCATGTTAATGAAAAAAAACTCAATCTGTTCTGAAAAAAAGTTACCAACCAGCAATCCTGTTTTCGTTGGTTCAATTCCACCTGATTAAAATGCTGCTACTAAGGAACACAAGCTGTTTTGGCTCTAAATGGTACAGCATTCTAATTCAGAGCTTTAAAAACTCACAAAAAAAAAGATCCACATAACAAGGTAATGAGAGGTTTTAACTGTATCTGTGAATGTCAAGTATACAGTATAATAATACTTGTTAAATTAATTGGGGAATTAAGTAGTTCAGTAATGAATCAATTTCCATGCACATTTATTCACATGCCTCTTTTGAGCAAGAATAACTCTAATTATATACATTAGCAAATGTCAATGTGTTCATTTTTAATGAATGCTGGATAATCCCACAGTAATCAATTTAGGTCAAAATTGCTTTTCCTTCCAAGATGGAGGATGCACAGCTCCTTATTGCAGGCCCTAATGATGTCCATTACATACTGTGTTTTTCACTCTGCTGACCTGGTAAAGGCTGGGCAAACTAATCATTCTGGGAATTAGGCATTTTAAAACATCTATTTAACAGGGCTAAACAGAGATTGTTATTGTAATGGGAATTGAGGCAATAAAGTTGAGCAGTCTCCCAGTGTGTACCTCTCGAATCTATTATACGTTTATTATCAGTTAATGCAAATAGTTTATTTAATCAAATGGTATTCAACATCCATGTTTCATTTCACACAATAATTGCCTCAGCTTACATTTTTGACAAAAGACATAGTTGACCTTGCGTTGCTGGCCAGATTGGCTGATTTTAATGAGCACCTGTCGTAAATGCACAATAACATGGACTGTCGGCTACCTACTAAGCAACGTGTATTCATACCCATATGATTAGTTTTCTCACTGAACTGGGTTTTGGCTTCTATGTCTGCTTAGAGGTCTCCTGTACAGCCTTACCACTGGGCCAACAGGCTCAATATTATAATATAATTCACTTAGATACATAACAATATCCACTTAAATACAAAGAAATGGTAACTCTGGTGAAGTTGTAGAACTTGTTCCTACCTACCTAGATTCTTTCCTACCTACAAATTTTACTTCACCAACAAACAAACTTTACGAACAAGTCCATCTTGTAGACTCACAAGACAGAGACATCTGTCAGAGGCTAATGTAGGCTTAAGGCTTTCGTCTCTGTCTTGTGGTCACCTTCACCCGAGCTGGGGAGAAAGCAAAGCATCAACCAAGCTCCTCGAGAGGGCTTCTTTACTTACTATCCCCTGAGAAGGCTGGATTGAAGAAGCCAACTAGTACAAAAGGGCCAAATATGCAGACCTTGGTACAGCAATGACTGGAGAGCCCACTGTGAGCCAGTCGAAACTGGGTGGCGGGGCTTTTCTTACCATTCACGACAGCAAACTCTCTGGAACATTCCGGAAGCTGCTGAAAAGACCTCATGGAGACTGTGGATCCGGAAGGGGAATCCGTGGATTAGTGCGCAGCGTGGTGGATCACCCCCTGCTGGGCCGCCCCGGGTGAGGGTGTCTGATGATGAAAGACCCTATGACCTTGAGTTCAGGACGTCTTGAGGACGTGTCCAAGTAGCACCATAAGGTGTTTTCTAAAACTAAAAATATTGTCGTAGTTTTAGTCTTTTAAAACATTTAATCTCTACTCTAACCTGTCAAACTATTATAACTGGTATTTCACACTGATATCATATGGTTCTGCTAAGAAATGAACCTGTGTTTGCTACTGCTAGTGTTACCTATGTAGACAAGCACAATCCCACACCGGACTCAAACCTCAGGCATATCGAAGGTAGGCCTTCTCGCAAGGAGGCTCAAACCCATGGGTGCAAGCGTCTGTTGCTAGCACATCTCTTCAGTTGGTGGGGAGTAAGGTTTACTCACCGCACAGCACTTTACCCACTGGCTACCGTTACATTAGCAAAGCTGCTATGTGAGCTTGCACATCAGATAAAATGCAAATCAGTGTCACCCAATGTTCCTTGTAAACCTAAGAGGGTTACATTAAGAATGGCAGGTTTTTATGGGCCATTGTGGCTTTAACACTGCATGGAGAATTAAAAGATGATTACAATCTGTGACTACAGGCCTGAAATTGAGGCCTCATGCAAAATATCAGATATGTACACAGGGATTAACTATTATTTGTTAGAAATGTAATACACTAACAGAGGTGTTTGAAGTATAATATTGAGGGGGGTGGGGAGTTTCTAGTCTTTTTATCAATAGGACAGAGAGTATACAGGAAGCGAGAGGGGGAGAGATGGGGGGTGGGCTAGGGAACGCTGACCTGGGCCCCTGTGGACACTAGACCCGTGCATGCTGTGGGATGTTGATGCTATATGATTGCGATATAATTTCATTAGACATCCTATCTCGTTTCCTTCAGTTTATCTACATAACTTCATTAATGCTCCGTTTTGGTTTGATGAGTGTGTCATTTAAATTTACATAATGGGTGTCAATTTACTTTACATTCTGATGAGAGGCGCCCCCACCCACCACACCTAGAAAACTGATCCACCTCTCCAGACGTGTTGATGAACTTCCAAGCAACCAAGAACCTTCCAAGCAACCAAAGTCAAATAGTGAAACACTTTGTAATTATGTTATGCCAACCACACACTATCTGGACTGTGTGACACCTCTGTGCTGTAAGCATGGAAGTTCAGTCAGATAGGCAGACAAACATACAGTCAGACAGGCAGGCAGGCAGATACACATGCAGACAGACAGGCAGGCAGACAGACATTCAGTCAGACAGGCAGGCAGGCAGAAAGACATTCAGACAGACAGACAGACAGACAGGCTGAAAATATGTTTAGCCAATCTGTACTGTCCTCCCACAGTAGTTTGTGGAGAATCATGGCGGTTGCCTTAATGGGTGAAACATGGACCAAGACCCAATTAGAGCACTGCCCCGTAATGAGCCTGTCAATGGCTACAAGCTCACTAATAGCTCCTGCTCTCCACGAGTCCATGTCACAGAACAATCCTTTAATTTCTGAAGGTCTGAACTCAGCCAGATCCAAAGCACTGGAGTACTGTCTCACTGGCCTCCACTGGAGAGGAGAAGGAGAGCTCTGCCACTTCAGGCCATGCTCACATTAGTATACAGAAAGAAAGAAAGAAAGAAAGAAAGAAAGAGAGACAGAGAGAGAGAGAGAGAGAGTGTGTGAGAGAGAGAGAGAGAGAGAGAATGACCAAGACTTGGTGCTGTGACTAAGGAGGGCCTGCCAATTAGGTTAGCTGTTGACTTCCCATAATTTTTTTAAGGGGGAGGGAGATGGAGAAAGAAGGTGGCAGGGGAGAAGGATTTCCTACCTCTGAATGTATCGTGTATGGCAGGAAATCTTAACAATGGACATGCAGATTATTGGTTCTTTGGCCAGGGGGTCATAAAGTCAGCTTATCAGAAGGCCTCTCTCTAATGTTCACACAACATTGACTTGCATTGTCTACTGTACTAACAACTCCAACAACAATCTTACAAAACAAACAAACAAACAACATTATGGTATATAACCAGCCATTTTAGGACATTAAGGCCTCTTCTTCTCCTCTCAGCTGCGTTGATCTTATCCCCACTCTGCCACCCCTAGTGGGGACTATATGTATCTGCAACTGCTAATTAACCATTGATTATCAGAATAAAATGTTAATTCATTCAGCAATTATACAATTACTTTTGTACTATGCCTTGACTTATTTAAGAGAAATGCTTCATAGTGTACTGTAATGTTACACATAACAGTGTACTTTGATAAAGTCAGATTCATTGGTTTTTGTGGTCCTACCAAGGTGGTGATAAATCCACCGTTCAAAATTGATGCGATAATATTGACCACTCTAATGCATATGCCTTTCCCATATGTGAAAAAAGCCTTCCAGTCTAATCATTTCTGTCATTAGTAATCATGGCAGCCTTTTACAGTTGTTGCGATGGCTGTGATAAAATCCCATTTTACAAATGAAATTGTCCCTCAATGGATGACGGTACATTTTGCGGGATGAGAGAGTAACAGGTCATCCTTTGATGGAGGCTAAAAATAGATGTACTTATGGAATGCGTTCGTGGTATAGGTTGCTTTCTTCTTCAGAATAGCTTGCATTTATGCACTATATTTTTATATTTGAATGTGCTGTTAATTTGACACAGCACAGTAAGTATTTCAGTGAGTATTTCAGTGAGTATTTATTTCACAGTTTTGTAATACATCAAAAATGCAATTTTCAATCAATTTCTAATGGATGAAGCCTTGGCCTGGAGGAGGGGTCATCAGGTGGTCCCCAACCTTCTTAGAGTGTTTCAACCCTTAACCACAACACTCTCCAGTTGGCGGGTCAGCAGTGCTTGGCCAAGTCACTGCCCCCCTCCTCCAGGCTTCCAGCTAGTGTCCTCTCTCTTATGCCAGAGCCAACAGGAGGCTCTCTCTGCCGCTTCTCCCAATCTACGAACGGCTGTTTTCCTCAGGTGGCCTCTTAGTCCAACCCTTGTCATCAGATTCCAGGCTGATTGAGCTGGGAATCCTCGACAACCCACTTCCACTGTCATCAGCCATGTTGTCCACCGCTTGTCCCGGCAGTCCTGGACAAGTTGTTGGTACTTAATTTTCTTTCTCTTTGCCGCCTCCTCACAGTTCTCTTCCCACGGGACTGTTTGTTCCACCAGGATGATCTTCTTACCCTCTAGGGACCACATGATGATGTCTGGTCTCAGGGTTGTGGACAGTACCGCCTCTGGGAAGTGGAGTTTCCTCCCCAGATCGACCTCCAAAACCCATCCCTGGGCTGACTGCAGGAGATTCTGCTTGGCTTGGCTTTGGACGGCTGGCCTCTGACCCTCTTTTACAAAGGCGATGGTACTCAACAGTGGCTTTGTTTTGGCGGGACGTTTCTTTCTCCTCTCTTGCTCCAGGGTGTCTGCGAGCTGTGCCAACACCTTGTCATGGCGCCACCTATACCTCCCCTGGGTCAATGCTGTTTTGCACCCCGATAGGATGTGCGCCATGGTTCCTTTACCGCCACACAACCTGCACAGTGGGTCCTCCCTCATTCCCCACCTGTGCAAGTTGACTGGGGTCGGTAGGGTGTCGTACACTGCTCGGAGCATAAAGGAGATACGGAACGGCTCCAACCACCACATCTCACTCCACGTGATGGTTTTTTTGGGAAGGTTCCACCTTGTCCAGGCACCTTGAGTTGCGAGCTCGATGGATTTAGCTCTTCTTCCTTCTTCCTCAAGGTTTCGGACTTCATCCTGGATCATGGTCCTCTTTTCCCTGGGAGTGGACTTTGACCACTGCTGGAAATGGGATGTTCCTAGACCCTGCCTTCCAGTGCAAAGGTTCCCGATGGTATCTTTGGTCCTCAGAGAAGATTCTGCCTGGTTAACTGCAGTGCTGGCGGCCCACTTCCTGCCGGATCTTGTTCTTATTCCTGCTTCCCTGGTGAGTTGGTCTTCAGAGTCCCTATATGTGAGGGAAAGTCTACACTTGGCAACTTTAAACTCCTCCACAACTGAGGACAGGGGGAGCTGGAGCTGACCCGACCTTATGTAGAGCCCCACTGATGTAAAACTGGGGGGTATTCCCAACCATCTTCGAAGGTGCTTGTTGAACTTCCTCTCCATCCCTTCAACTGATGTTATTGGCCACATATATGCCACAGTGAGTATTTCAGTGAGTATTTATTTCACAGTGAGTATTTCAGTTTTGGTGAACTGTGGCATTTGTTGCCTTTCTACAGGCTGGTGCAGCTTTATGACATCAACAAGATGGAGCCGCTTGATCTCGGTGATGGTGCTCCACACTTGATGGAGGTGTTCAGGAAGGAGTTAATCACACATAGTGTGCTGACATCATTGCCTCTAGAGCTCCTTTCAATAGCCTGAAACTGAATAATGAACACACACACACACACACACACACACTTGCTGTAAACCTCTCTGGTAATGTCATCCAAGCCTGAATCTGAGATCATCTGCTGACAGCTGCTGTAATACCGGACAGCTTAACAGACCTCTGACACATCTCCTTAATCAGTCGAGGCATCAGATGGAGACATGAGAAATGAAATATGGTAATATCTAATCTGGTTGTCGGGAGATTGCGTGTGAGAAGATAACCTCTCCCTTTTCTTGACTGCAGCCAAAATGACCTTTGCTTTCTAGGCTTGCCTACAGTCACACCCAGACAGGATTACAGTTAATCAAGCATCTTATTCTGCTCTTCCTCGTCTCCCATTTCAGTCTATTGAGATCATTATGAGACAAAGAACTTCCTGTAAACAGGAAAGAAAACAATTAGATTCCTAGAGGAGTGTCACGGCGTGTTGCCATGGTTCTGGAAAGATGGGAGAAACATTTCTTATTTCCCTGGCTTTTCTTTTTTCATTTGTTTGTGTTCTACAATTTTTGTTAGCCTTGGTATAAAATATCTTAAGGCCTCAATGAGTGGCCTTTGATGTTGCAGTGCTTTGGCGACCGCTCTGTCATACTTTTCCTTTGGGATCCACAAACACAACCACCACCCCCACCCCCCCCCCCCCGCCCACACACACACACACACACACACACACACACACACACACACACACACACACACACATACATACACATGTACACACACATGTACATACACAGACACACACACAAGCACACACACACACAGGAGGATAGGCAGCCTGGGATGTGTTTCTTGGGGGTGGGTGCTGAGGTGCTGTGTGAGAGGTGGAGGTAATCGACCTGCTGTGAGCATGCATTTTATGCCTCATTTCCAATGATGGCAAAACACTCCATGAGACACACAAAACTCTCCATGAGACACACACAAGACAACAAAATGCCAGGACAGAGAAAAGCAATAGCATGATGACAAGAAGACAGCAAGAGGGAGAGCGAAAGAGAGAGAAGGGTCATCATTAATTTCCCATTAGCTAATCCTCATATACTGGATGGTGTTGTCAGATATAACCACAGGAAGTGGCCTGTCTGGCTCATGTCCACCTGATTGGCTCTCGACATGCTGAGGCCGTGTACATATCACACTTGATCGTGGCCCTTCACTGTTTGCCTCAACCTAAAAAGCTATCATACAGAGTAAACGGACTGGCTCATATGGTGACAAGGAAATCACTTTATCTGCCTGGGAAAAGAGAAGAGGAGAGAAGACACAGCAGTAAAGAGAGGAGGAGAGAAGATACAGAGTTGAAGAGAAGAGGAGAGAAGATACAGAGTTAAAGAGAAAAGGAGAGAAGATACAGAGTTGAAGAGAAAAGGAGAGAAGATACAGAGTTGAAGAGAAGAGGAGAGAAGACAGAGTTGAAGAGAAAAGGAGAGAAGATACAGAGTTGAAGAGAAGAGGAGAGAAGATACAGTTGAAGAGAGGAGGAGAGAAGATACAGAGATGAAGAGAGGAGAAGAGAATATACAGAGTTGAAGAGAAGAGGAGAGAAGATACAGAAATGAAGAGAAGAGGAGAGAAGATACAGAGGTGAAGAGAGCATGCATGCAACATTGAGTCAAAAGATAAACCAGAATTGTGTTTCAGGGGTGTGTCTTATATCAAAGTCGTACCAAAAACAGGATAATGTTTCAAAAATATACCCTCAAACATTTAAATGCCAGAAAATATCAGAGATATAACTCTAAATATTATTATTTATGAATAAATAAATACACATTTTTATTTATATGGTAGGTGTGACGGTCATGGTGCACACTCCTGCCCCGTGTTGCGACCGCTAGCGCACACCAAAACCCGTATTTACATGCACACCCACGCACAAACACACAGATGCACACACCGGAGTACACAAACTTCAAAGGTACCACTTTACAATAAGGCTCCCCTTATAAAGGTTTATAAATGGTTTATAATTAGGTTATTAATTAGGTTGTAAACACTTTATAGATCATTAATAAACCATTATTACAATTACCACAAGTCAATCTGATTCAGTTCAGCTTCGGTTTGAAACAGGCATCAGGCGCTCTGAAGAACTTTGTCCCTGTACATAAACACAGTTATACTGTAGAGAACCCCAACTTTTTATGATTTGATACACAACTAATGTTTCTAGCTTATTATTTGGTAATTGTTAGCATTTTGCCACCTATGTGATTATATGTTTTTGTGTGGTTAATAAACACTGTAATTGAAACGTTTCCTATACAAATCCCTACAGTCACTACAGTCACTCGTGACCATCATCTTATCTGTTGGGAATTTCACTTACAATGCTGTCCCGACCATTTGTTTGAACCCATAAAGCCATTTGCAGGCAAAGGTATGGCAAACCAGAGGACGACAGGAAGATGAATGCTGACACCCCAACCCCTGAACTCACTGCAGTCATTCATGATCACGACTATCAGGGCCGTGACAGCAGTGTAGATGCAGCTGCACATGCGACAAACACTGAAGAAGGCAATTATTTGCATCCAAACACCGTAGCAAGTGAGATGGATGAAGCCAGCTGCAGCCATTCTTCAGCTCATAGGTTTTGTACCTTAAGTGCCTCCCGAAAGATCTGTGAAGAGAATGGTCTTTCTTGCTCAGAATGAGAGTTTTGAGAACTTGAGATTCCTACTCATCAAAGAAAACCAATCTGCGCAGACAAAAGGTCATTGTACAGTAGCGTCCCTCTAGATCCCGACTTCATAGATGACTCATTCTCAGCTCTCCAGGCCCATGTGCTGGAGGGAGGGGAAAGAAACTGTTTGAACTCTGAACTCATTGTGGATGAAATGGGCAGCAGAAAGCATGCTGAATAAGCTTAAGGCAGGTATCATGGATATGTGGGTGTAAGTCATTGCCTGTAGCCAAGGAAGAATGGCATAATATTAACATATTCCCAAAAGTGAAAATTGTCAAATTCATCTATACATGTACGACCTGTATGTGTATTCATGTAAACAAATGCCAACTTGTTTTTGTTCGGGAAAATACCTTTCCATTTATATCAAGCCTGCTGCCTTGCCTTTGGTGCTCATTAGTGGTAATGGTAGGACTTGCAAATAAACAAATGAGTAATGGTGTGTGCTGATATTTCATAATGATCATTTCCCCTCTGGAAATGTAGTTAATGAGGTGAAGTTTATGAGGAGGATAGCTCTTTGGGACAACTATATATGTTCTTTATGAAGAATCATAATGTATGGCGATAGCTCTATGATACTATATATGTTCTTTATGAAGAATCATAAATTATGGCGAAAGCTATATGATACTATATATGTTCTTTATGAAGAATCATAAATTATGGCGAAAGCTATATGGTACTATATATGTTCTTTATGAAGAAT
The DNA here is from genome assembly GCF_900700415.2 of Clupea harengus. Lineage (NCBI taxonomy): Eukaryota > Metazoa > Chordata > Actinopteri > Clupeiformes > Clupeidae > Clupea > Clupea harengus. Next base: position 20,911,714 of record NC_045168.1, read on the forward strand.
TATACATTATGGCGAAAGCTATATGGTACAGTTCAGTAATTCATCAAGCTTCATTGTTTTAGAGGAAATGCTTGCACTCATGAGGACATACAGCGATACAACGATAAGTGATCATGTATCACCTGAGAAGGTACTCACAAATGTTAGCTATGTGACAAAATTCCTAAACTCAAAACACAAAGAAGATCATCTCAGGTCATATGAATATGGACACTTTGCACATGCATCTCACATAATCTATGCCATGCAGACTGCCATTTTCCAATGTTTTCAGGAGACTGGAAACATTTGAGTCATCCATCGCCATTTCCTCTATTCGAGATGCACTTTCTGACTGTACAAAAAACACAGCGAGCCAAAAATAAATCCCATCCTTAAACCCTCTCTTGCTTCATTGTCACCATCTCTGCAGCAGTTTCAAGTGAGACATGCCTCTATTGCAGCTTCACAGTGAGAGACCTCATCACACCATCAATCTCAATGAACTGAGACTCTCCTCAGCTTTCAGAGTTACAGGAGATTGCCACATCTCAAGCCTGCTTTTTTCTTCCCTTTTTTTTTTCACCGTTAGTCCTGAAGATATACTTTTAGAAAAACAACAAAGAACACGTCTTTTTAAGAAAAAAAAAAAGGTCCCCCTTTTTTATTTTGGCCTCAAGCAACTCTTCAGCTTTAAAGAGCAAATTTCATTACTGGTTAAATGCAGCTTTGCTTTCAATCTGCCAAACTTTCAGAGCTGGAGGACAGTGAAGAGAAAGAACAGAAGAATATTCTATTTTTATTTCCTCACTGCCTCTGGTATGTGAGGAACACATAATAGGAAAATGGAGTTGATGAGATGATTGTAACGTACGTGGAACCGGAGGATTCAAATGCTCGACTCGGAGACAGAGGTGTATAATCACAAACTTTACTGAACGGGTTTGGTACACGGTAATACAGTCCAGATATAAACAAACAAATCCAATCAGGGATGGGCAGCGGGGATCGTCGTTTATCCAGGTGGAAGGTTGTGGAGGCAAAGGTACCGGCAAGGAGAAGGCAAACACGGAGTCGATTACACAGGCAAGGGTCGTTATCGTTAGAACAGTGGAAAACATGGGAAAACGCTGGAACTCTTGAAACACGGAGGAAACAAAGACGAACTGGCAACGAGACAACAGGAACACACAGACTAAATACACAAGGTGATGAGGAACAGGTGTAAACAATCAGGGAGGAGCAGACAATCAACCAGATGGAGCACACCTGAGGCAGGGAGTAAGGAGTCTGAAACGAGAGGAGAGGTGAGTCAACAATCACAACACGGAACACAGAATAAACAATCTCAGCAAACTTAACTTCAGTATTCCGGACTGGACGTAACAGTACCCCTCCCTCTAGGGACGGCACCGGACGTCCCAGGCTGGTCAGGATGAAGGTGATTAAAGTCCTGAATGAGAGCCGGGTCAACAATGTTCTTCGCTGCCACCCACGTCCTCTCCTCAGGACCGTACCCCTCCCAGTCTACCAAGTATTGACGGCCGCGTCCTCGGTGGCGAACTGCCAAGAGGCGTTTGACCGTGTACACCGGACCTCCATCGACGATCCTGGGAGGAGGAGGAGGCTTGGTGGAAGGGACCAGTGGACTCTCTAATGCAGGCTTGATCCGGGATACGTGAAAGGTGGGGTGCACCCTCATTGACCTGGGAAGTTTGAGTCGCACTGCAGCGGGGTTGATGATCCTAGAGATAGGGAACGGACCAATAAACCGGGGAGCCAACTTGCGGGACTCCACACGTAGGGGAACGTCACGGGTGGACAACCAAACCCTATTGCCAGGTTGGTACGTGGGTGCAGGAGTCCTCCGTCGATCCGCCGTCTTCTTTGCCCGGGCTGAACTCCTTAGAAGAACCTCACGGATCCCACTCCAGACCCGGCGGCACTGACGGATGAACCTCTGGGCCGATGGAACGTTGACCTCCCTCTCTAACTCAGGGAACAGTGGTGGTTGATAGCCATAGACACATTGAAAAGGCGAGACGCCGGTAGATGAACTGGGCAAAGTATTGTGCGCGTACTCAACCCAGATGAGATGGCTACTCCAGGTGGTTGGGTTTTGGGAGACGAGGCACCGCAATCCGGTCTCCAGTTCCTGGTTCATCCGCTCCGCTTGACCGTTGGACTGGGGATGGTATCCGGAGGTGAGGCTGACTGTGGCACCGAGGAGAGAACAGAACGCCTTCCAGAACTGGGAAACAAACTGTGGTCCTCGGTCTGATACCACATCCCTCGGGAACCCATGGATGCGAAATACATGCAACAAGACAGCCTCCGCTGTTCCCTTAGCAGAAGGCAACTTGGACAAGGGAATAAAATGAACCATCTTCGAGAATCTATCGACAACTGTTAAAATGGTGGTTTTACCCTTAGAGGAAGGCAACCCGGTAACGAAATCCAGCGAGATGTCAGACCAGGGGCGATGGGGCACAGGAAGTGGCTGTAGAAGACCAGAGGTTGAACACCGCGAGCTCTTGTTCTGAGCACAAACAGCACAAGCCATTACGTACTCCCTGACCTCTCCTTCCATGGATGGCCACCAGAAGCGTTGTCTGACCACAAAGAGAGTACGCCGTATCCCAGGATGGCAAGAAACCCGGGAGGTATGAGCCCAATGGATGACCTGGGAACGAAGTGGAACAGACACAAACAACCGGTTCGGGGGACAGCCGTCCGGCACATGACAATTAATATTTGCTTCCCTGACCCTCTGTTCAATTCCCCAGGTAACGGCCCCTACCACACAGGAGGGCGGCAATATGTAAGAAGGCAACCTTGGAGCAGAGTCAGGGTCAAACAGACGAGAAAGTGCATCTGCTTTAGCATTCTTGGAACCAGGGCGATAAGACAAGGAAAAATTAAACCGATTAAAGAACAAAGCCCACCTGGCCTGTCTGGAATTGAGTCGTTTGGCGGACCGGATGTACTCAAGGTTCTTATGATCAGTCCAAACCAAGAATGGCTGCTCTGCTCCCTCCAACCAATGTCGCCATTCTTCCATGGCCACTTTAATGGCCAGCAACTCCCTTTCTCCCACGTTGTAATTCCGTTCAGCGGGAGAGAGTTTCCGAGACAGAAAGGCGCAGGGGTGAAGCTTCTTGTCCGCTTGTGATCTTTGCGAGAGGATCGCCCCCCATGAATTGAAGGCTAGGATCCGGGAGTGTGAGGACCGGAGCAGTAGTAAACGTCTCCTTCAATTTCTGAAACGCTCTCTCAGCTGGAGGTGTCCACTGAAACTTCATGTTTGAGGAGGTCAGTTTATGCAATGGCGATGCAATTGTGCTAAAGTTTCTAATAAAACGTCTGTAGAAATTAGCAAATCCCAGGAATTGTTGAAGCTTCTTACGGGACGTGGGAGTGGACCATTCGGCCACCGCGCTAACCTTAGCGGGGTCCATCTGGATGTGGTCTTGAGAGACGATGAATCCTAGGAAAGCGACAGAGGACACATGAAATTCACATTTCTCTGCCTTCACAAAGAGTTGATGGGTGAGAAGACGCTGGAGAACCTGGTGAACATGCCGGACATGAGTCTCCTCATCTGGGGAAAAGATGAGAATATCATCCAAATAAACAAAGACATATTTATTCAGCATGTCCCGTAGTACATCGTTAATCAATGCCTGAAATACTGCTGGCGCATTCGATAAACCGAAAGGCATCACGAGGTACTCATAGTGCCCACTAGGAGTATTAAAGGCCGTCTTCCATTCATCCCCTTCTCTTATCCTCACCAAGTGATATGCGTTCCTTAGGTCCAGCTTAGTGAAGACCTTAGCATTCTTCAGTAGCTCAAACGCGGAGGAGATGAGAGGAAGAGGATACCGATTCTTGATGGTCATCTCATTCAATCCCCGATAATCGATACAGGGACGAAGAGTCTTGTCCTTCTTGGCGACGAAGAAGAACCCAGCTCCGGGAGGAGAGGAGGATGGCCGAATAAGGCCCGCCGCCAGAGAAGAATCAATATATTCAGTCATAGCTTTTACCTCCGGGGAAGACAAAGAATAGAGGCGCCCCCTAGGAGGTGAACTACCTGGTAGCAGATCAATGGCGCAGTCATAAGACCGATGCGGAGGTAGAGATGTATAATCACAAACTTTACTGAACGGGTTTGGTACACGGTAATACAGTCCAGATATAAACAAACAAATCCAATCAGGGATGGGCAGCGGGGATCGTCGTTTATCCAGGTGGAAGGTTGTGGAGGCAAAGGTACCGGCAAGGAGAAGGCAAACACGGAGTCGATTACACAGGCAAGGGTCGTTATCGTTAGAACAGTGGAAAACATGGGAAAACGCTGGAACTCTTGAAACACGGAGGAAACAAAGACGAACTGGCAACGAGACAACAGGAACACACAGACTAAATACACAAGGTGATGAGGAACAGGTGTAAACAATCAGGGAGGAGCAGACAATCAACCAGATGGAGCACACCTGAGGCAGGGAGTAAGGAGTCTGAAACGAGAGGAGAGGTGAGTCAACAATCACAACACGGAACACAGAATAAACAATCTCAGCAAACTTAACTTCAGTATTCCGGACTGGACGTAACAATGATTTGTCTAAATGTTGTAGAGAGGCTGGACTGGACATGAACTACATGTGCAGGTGTTACTAACTAGCCATATTGCAGAATATGGGCTTCTACAATTCTCTCACAGCTTCTTTTCTTTCTGTTTTAACATAAAGTTGTTTTTCAGTGTGCCTTGACCTTACAACTAGTTGGTATTGGTAAACACTGAAAATTCAAGGAGTCAGAAGCATTTTGCTTCGTCTCTTGTACACTTTCTCTTTGACATACAGTTTTAATTGTATTTGAAAATGCAGGGCATAGGTAACTTTGAAGGTTCTTGACTTAAATGATTCACTCATAAAAAAGATGTTTCATATTAATTAAAGCTGAAGTGGGCAGAAACATTATTTCCCCCCCCCCCCCCCCCCCCATAAATTGTACTTGTAGTTTTAACGCAGAATCATTTTTCAATCTTTTACGATTTAAAAAAATGTACTTATACTCTGACATTACATTAGACTATACACGTCTCACTAATCACTACAAGTAAAAATGAGTATATACTTAAAGTACAGCTTTTGCTTACTCTACTCACCTCTGATTAAAAGAGCTACCATACAATCATAATAAAATATGCTTTGAGTCATGTGCAACTGATTGATATTAATATGAAATATCAGTTGTCCAAATATTTACATTTACCCATCAAGGATGGCAGTTTCATTACAACATTGCATAATCTAAAAAGTACCTCATAACATTTCTAACTAGTACTTGCATTTAACTAAATATTAAGTGAATGCCTGGCCATGGATGGATTGTGTCTGCCACCCTCTACGGCAGATGGGACCCAAAGATAGAGCATATAAATGCTAATTTAATAACATTAAATATATAAATAAACAACTTCATTAATATCTGCCAGGTATACTAGAAGAGGGGGGTCTGTGCTGGACAGCATGTTACAAATGTGTGTCTGTTGATGGTAATTGTATAAAGGGTCAGTAACCATTATAATCTTGCCTGAGAGGAGGATGAACATATTTGTCTTCCTTCTGTCTCACCATGAAGCTATTTACATGAAAAATATCTTTAAAATGGACTTGAGCTTTAAAGTCAAATTGAGTTTGTTCGAGCCAGGATTGTGCCCGAACAAACTTAGCTGTGTATATATATATTTAACTTTACAAAGCATTTAACAAACTTTAACAAAGCTTTACAAAAATGTAGTTATAGTGATTTGTTAGCACCAATTTAAAGCATGAGAGGGCTGCTGAATATGACACTGCCATTCCACACTACCACACTGTCACTATCATTATTTTGATTTGCATTGAAACAGGCATCTGTTTATACCTGTTTATTTTTCTGTTTGATGAATTGCTGTTTACCTGATCTTGTGACAACTTGGTTCATATGTGGTCCCTTCCACTATCATTACCTGAGAATGCTGTTACATACCTTGGCAGTTGAAGTCTGTACTTAGTGTGGTTTGGGAGGCCTCTCTGTCTCTATCTCTCTGTTAGATATTTTGAGAGGCGTTGTCACAAGCTGAGCGTTTGGCAAGGTCTACCCTCTGACCATCTGCTATTTTGGCTCTTGATGATGACAGAGAAATAATCCATCTTCACAAACCACTCAGGTTTACAGCAGTCTTGTGTTTATGACTGCAGTAATAACATGACAGCATTTTCACTCCAGTTCCACCCGACATTTTATCATTTTCCCTTCAGAAGTCCCACATTTTCAGAGGAAGCTGTACGGATTGACCAAACTGAAATGAAATCAGAAGTGTTAAAGTGTGTGTGTGTGTGTGTGTGTGTGTGTGTGTGTGTGTGTGTGTGTGTGTGTGTGTGTGTGTGTGTGTGTTTTGGGGCATGGGGGCTATTATGAATTCCTTGCACATCTGCTTGTTGAGTGCTGGTTTTCCTTCCTGGCAACATCTGTTTGGGAGAAGGTCTATTGCTGACCGAATCGGGAGGTGTGATGAAAGATTTTAGTTTTTCTATGTCTTCAACTTAGACAAATTGCTTTGGCTATATCAGCTACTCTACCAATTGCCACGCAAATGCGTATTTTGTCTTCAAGCCACCTATATGGAATTTTCAGCTGATCAAAAACCCTGACCAAATAGATTTCTTTTATAGTACACGACTTGACAAACCCCCTTCTATAGTGTGGCCAACCCTACAGAACTGTACATCAGAGCCCCATTAAATCTTTGCATGTTCAACTGTTTGCTGCCCTGTTACATGTCTCCTCTAGGTTATCCTTAAAAACTGTAAGAGAAGCAAAACAAGAGTACCCCAATACCTTGTGATTTGAACATGTTAAGGTAAAAAGTATGGTTTATTTTAAAGACTGAATAGGAAGTTACAGTAAATACAACCTCAGAGAAGCTGGTTAACATGCACTGTCTTTGTCGCCTTCGAGTCTTTGACTCGCTCTTCATGCAAGCTGTGGTTAAAGGATGTACACACACACACACACACACACACACACACATTCACACACTCACACACTGGTTGGCAACATTTCAATTTGTTTTCACATACAGCTCTAGGATTTACCTTCCTAGAGAAAAAAAAAGGAAAATATTCAATATGTGCTGACTGTCTTCACAGTTGTATTTTCTACTCTTGAAGGCTTAATCTTGTTTGCTTTGGCACCTATGCCTCCTACTGACAAGGCCTGGAAGGCCTCATCAAGGGACTTTGCTCGAGTTGGAGAGGAGAACCAGGTCTGTGCCCACTGATGTATCCAAACATCTGTCATGCAATTATTAATCTGCCAGTGCTGTCCCATAGAGGCAGGCCAAGAAGGAGGTCTTCTGCGATAATCCTTCTTTTCAATTGATGTGCATTTAAAATGTAAGCTGTTTTGCTCCCATAACAATCCAGTGGATTGTTTATGCATATATACACTGATGTGCGTACTTTTTATTGCTTGACCCAAGACTCACGGGCATGAAGCTGTAATAACTTTAAAAGTACAATGGAAAGGTGATGAAAACACAAAATGTCTCTCCAATCTCCAAAATGATTCATACCAATCTGGCTCATTCTGCCTTGGCTTTTGTTTTATAGCAGCATAAATCAACTACCGCAAAAAAATCCATCTATAGATATTTCCATCTGTACTTTATTGTTACGTATCTGTTTGGCTGCAAAACTACTTGCATGGAGCATCATAATATAGCTGCTCATCAGAGTTGCAAATGGCAATGGCAATTGAGTGTTGATTGTTGAAATGTTCTATAGTGAATTTGACATTTAATTTGACTGAGCTCAGTATAAGGACTACTAATGTTTTGCTATGATATGATACAAACAGACCAAATTTGTTAAAATAATACAATTCTGCCATTTGATCAAAAAGATCACAACCCCTTCAAGCAGGCAAATGCTGACAGATGGCACAAGCACATACTCATCAGGTCAGTCTTTCATCTTCTGAACATAAGCTATGTTTTGTACTGTATGTCAAAGTTGGGGTTCTTTACTGAAGTGAAATTCAACTTTCAATTACTTGGCCAGATCTCCTGATGAATAAACCTGGCAAAGCACCAGATTATCCCCATCAGATTGTGTGTGTATGTTTCAATGTTAACAATTGCCCTGGGCTAGAACTAATAATATAGGAAATGTGAGAAATGTGAAATGTGTTGGAAATACTAGAACAAACTTTCACATTGATTTGATACCAGGGATGGTGTAGTGACCACCTTGTTCCACTAGTTGAGGGTGAGTGTGTCACTCTTTTTTTATAGTTGGAAAACATTGAGATGCTATCATACATGGATCAGGTAGAAGAAGAGGAGGATTTAAATTAGGCTGTGTGTGTGTGTGTGTGTTCAGAGGGAATAATATTTTGGTATATGTGAATTGATAAGACTGTCACATTGTATTTCCTCTCAAGCAGACTGTCCACTGTAGTGGGGTTGTATCTAGGAGTCATTCTAATTCACCAGGTGGTCCGCTTGGTAATGAATGTAAATGAAATACGATGATATAAAAAAATTTAATGTAACATACACATATACATAGACAGAATTGCACACACACACACACACACACACACAAACACACACACACACACACACACACACACACACAGAGAGAGAGACACACACACACACACACACACACACACACACACACACACACACACACACACACACACACACACACACACACACACACACACACACACGCACACAGAAAAACACATAACTGCATTTTTACACCTCATACAGTGGTGGCACTGATGTATTATTTATGACACTTTCAATATCTACCTTCAGCGGATTTTCTAATGCATCTCAGAGCTCATGCCCCACAGCCTTCTGGGAGCAGACAGGGGCATGATTGACTCTATGGGGAGCCTTCTGCTGTGGAGATCTGGTAGGTCTAAAATGTGCCACTTTATTCCGTATAACCAATAAAGCCATCATGTGCCTAGGCTGACAGTATATAGGAGTAAATGAGGAAGAACAACCAGGTGACTGTCTTTGGTGTAACAAATATTCACTCATTAGTCCAAAATTGAATTAAAATCAGAAAATACAGTTTTTTTACAATTGGTTTGGCACTTGGGTCAGTGCAGAGTTCACTTTACACATTCACCGTATCAGAAGGCTATAGGGATACATACACTATGGACACCAAGGGTACTAAATGCATTCAATCACCACCACTTCTTCCGCAAGTCATAAATATCTCACTCAGGCAATGTTCACCACCAGCAAAATTCCTTACATCTACAGCAAATATAGCAGACATTTAGACACTCCAAAACAGTGAACCTGACAAACTGCAGATCACTGTAGATGGAAACATATTGCATTTTGAAAGACAAATGTATTCTGATTTTAGTGGAAAATGTATTCTTTTTTTTTACAGCCTTTAAAAAAGTGGCATATTTACATTAAAGTGTGCATGTATATAGGTAAATATAGATGTTGTATTTGAAGACATTGCTGAGACTGCTGTATATGTAAGAAATGGGCTTTCAATGAGAGAGAATGACCCAAGAATGCAAATTACCACGCTCAATAGAAGTATCTGTAGCTTGTGACAGGACGAACAAGCCATCAGACAGGTAATCTAGCTATAAGAGAGCATTTGATGTAGTTATGGCAGCATGGGTCACTTTTGGGTGCAATATGAAGTGTTTTGGTGGTTGTAGTGCATTTTGCACGAAACATTAACTGATGTGCTCAGGTTCGTATTTGTGAAGCACACTGTGGGATAAGGAACAAACTGGACTTTAACCAACCAGAAGGGAGCTCCTGCAACGACAAAATAACTAACAGATTCAGTTTTAGTTAAGCTGATGAACTTTTCGTCTCTAAAAAGGGCTCTAATTTGATGCTCACATGATGGAGAATCATCAGGCTTCATCAGGGGAAATAGCTGCCACAGGGGTCCTCAACTCCAGCCCAAAGTGAAACACTTACTCACCTGCTAAATTATTCAGCTCATGAAATATTAACTGCAGAATTAGCATTTGGATTGCCAGACAGAAAGACATCCTCCGAGACCAACATTTTTGAAACACAATAGTGTGTGGTGGGTGAGGTCTCAAACCTGTTCACTATATGTCCATCAGCAAACAAGCACACTTCGAGTTTCTTCCTCTGTCGTTTTGCATGCTGTATAACATGCCAATTAGCTCCACATTGACAGAATCACATCTGACCTTGCCATGATTATAGAGTTAGATGTATTTCTTCAATCTGACATGAGTGACAGCGAAGGAGGAATATAATATGTGAGAGTTGTGTACTGTTCAGGGAAAGCCCATAAAACACTTCAAAGACCTTTTCAACGACTGGCCTCTGCTGCAGAAGATGCTAAGCCTTGGGAATACCTAAACTCAAAAAAAAAACATATGGTGTTCCACTATCAGGGAGGTAGCTAGGAGGGTCAACACAAAATCAGCTATAAAGCCTCTGTGTAAAAAGTTGTGTACAAAGGATGAGGTCAAATCTCATTCCACTGCCCAAGACCCTATCAATAAACTATTCACTGAAAAAATAGGAATTGGAATTACAATCATTGGGTGGTTTAGCAAAGACACTTCTCTCACATATCATTACTGTATGGTAAAAGGACTTACTGTCTTTCCTAGTTTACCCATTCAGTGAAACAACTGTATGTGCTCTTATTGTTTCTGTCAGTGCTGGCTAGGTTCATCCGTCTGTTTTATGCTCTTTTCTTGGCCTTACTTAAGTCTCTAAGCAACAGGCGTGTGAATTTTGCTTCATCATAAATATTCAGCCATGATCCCATGTCTCGTGCGTATGCATGGACATATGCTGTGTGTGTTCAAGGCAGAGAGAGATCTGACCTACTCTCTCCCAGGACTTCTCTGGTAGGCCCATCCCGACACTGCTCGTTTACATAAGTGCCTGTATTTCACTTTGTGTGATGTGAACATAGCTATTATCAAAGGAAAGATGCACCTCTCATCTGCATCGTATAATGTTCTGTGCACAGATTTCACTTTGACACTTGTGTGTATGAGAGAGAGATAGATAGAGAGAGAGAGAGAGAGAGAGAGAGAGAGAGAGAGAGAAAGAGACAGAAAGAAAGAAGAAAGAAGTAGTCTGCTGATATGCAGAGTCTCAGTAGACTGCTGGGACTTGATACACACACGACACAATGCATTAATAATTCAAGTGCTAATTTCTAATTGTAATTCTCTGCTTAAAGGCGTGGAGTGTCTTTTGGGGCCTAAAGGACAAAAAGCAGACGAGCCCAGCGGTGCGTCAGTGCGACATGTTCCTCTCACTCTCTCTCCCTTCTCACCCGCACACAAATACACACACACACGCTTGCACACACACACACACACACACACACACACACACACACACACACACACACACACACACACACACACACACACACACATGCAGGCACACACACACACATTCACACACACACATGCAGGCACACACACACACACGCACGCACACAGTCACTCAATGGAGCTCTGAGGGCCCTGATCTGTAGCTTGGATATGTACATACAATGAAATATTCATCAGGGCACATGTAAACCCATTTTCCTATTGTCTGCGGACTATGCCTTCCTTTGGGTCCCTATCAGGAAAAATGTGAGCCTATTTCTGTGTGTGTTTGTGTGGAAATTAGTCTCCGGGGTTACACTGAATGGGAAGCAAGACCCCATGGAGAGGAAGAGATGACTAGAGGAAAAACAAAACACCCAAACACAACCAAAACGATCGCCGGTTTCTCTCCTGGTGCTGCCTTGGTTATGTAAGCATTAGCATTGGGACAGTGCACATACTTATTTATCGGATGGTTAATTTAAAAAATGTATGATAACAACAGTGAGGGGTTTATCAAGAATAAATTCATATAGTATACTATTCAATCTGAGCCACTATATTTTCAGTTTTTTTACATCTCAATACTGAGGCCTTGAAAGAAGATGCTTTGGTCTCTATGTTTAACAGGGGGACAGTGAAATCTTACAAGTTTACTAGACCATACAAAAAAAACACATTTTGCAGGACACCACAAAGACATCTGGCAGATATCCTAGTCAGGCAAACACATGGTAATGAATACCGCCTAATACGCTCATGAATAAAAGCCCAAAGTAATGGCTCCCTTGCTGGTTAAGTTTAGCAGTACAACCACACATGCACTAAGACCCAGAAGACCCCAGAGGAAATGCACATATTGAAGAGAAGATATTCCCAGAGAGCCACAGCGCTATTAGTCTCTTTTCAAACAAATTGCACCTCAGTTATGCACACAAGGACTATTTTTGGAAGCTGAGCTGGAGCGAGAGAGGGGCGAACCAGGAGCTGAGTTTTGATCCTGCTCCACCGCAGTAATGATGATGGCGGGACTTGCTCGTTTGTTTTAGAGTGCTGTGTAAACACAAAAGCCGTTTCACAGTAATAAATATGAAGATGCATTGCCTGTTTGTGCCCTTTTCCTGTCAGTGGAAACCAAATGGATTTCATTATGTTGAGAAAAGAAAGCATTTCCATTATTTAGAATCTGCAGGGACTGAAACGCTCACACCCTCTCTGCAGTTCTCATCAGATTTGCCACAGTATATCAGGGTAACTGCTCCATACTAATTTACATAGGGCTCTTACCTGAGCCGTGTAAACCCATTTGA
>NC_045168.1:20929435-21001935 GCF_900700415.2 Clupea harengus
ATATTTGAAGAAGTGTGAAGATGAGTAAAATGTATTAAGATTATGTAATCTATACAAACTGTGGAGAGGATACGGAAGCAAAAGCAACTGATTTTATGGGTCAACTGTGTTTGTTGTTAATTATGTTTGGTGTTTGACTTGACTATGTTTGGTGTTTGCTGTAAACGTGTGGTGGTGAAAGGCACGCCATTGTGAAAGATACCCCTATAACACTTGAAGCTGAGGAATATCACTTTTTTTTACCAAACTGGAAGCTTTGAATTGATGCAGCCATACCGCAGATTCTAGTAGAAGATTCCCCATTCAGTTCAGATTTCCATTGCACCTCTGCAAAATAAGATGCATCGGAAGATAGATACGGCAGTCTGTGGATAGTGAGTCTATAGGAGAGATGGCACATGACTCAATCAGTACAGAAGAAGAAAACAAAACAATAACAACTCAAGACAATACATTTGGCATTCAAGTGGAATCAAGTCTGCTAGCCCCTATCGGGCGACCCAGAGGGGGACCGAATGATAGAAAACAATAAATACAATGAGCCAAATCAGATCATAGCACAGCTCATTCTCCCTGCTGATAGAGACTTTATCACGTCAGTTGGCAATCAGCACATTCCCAAGGCAGTCACAGAGCTCAGCTGGGACTGAGAGACTTCCCTCCTCCCTACAATGCCCTTCGACGAAAGAAAAAATAAGTTTTATATTCTCGCCTTGAAGCAATAGGAGAAGTATTGTGTGTGTGTGTGTGTGTGTGTGTGTGTGTGTGTGTGTGTGTGTGTGTGTGTGTGTGTGTGTGTGTGTGTGTGTGTGTGTTTGTTTGTTTTGGGCTGAGGTCCCTTTCATGATTATCCCATCTCTAAGTTTTGTGGCTGAGGGCAGCGATTGATTCATCATCAGCAGGTTAGCACTCCCCAAGGCTGGAGAGTCATCAGAGAGAAGGATAATTGGCAGATACTCAAGGTCACCATCTCTCCCGAAGATGAAGAGGCGACAGCAGGGAAGGCACAGAAAGGAGGAGGAGGAGGAGGAGGAGGAGGTGGGGGAGGAGCGGGAGGAGAGAAAGACTTTAGTACTGATCTAAAGACAGAAAGATTTATTGGAGGCAGAAGATGAGCTAGTCAGTGCAGCTGTGCACATGCATGTCCATGTGTGCATACCAGAGGGGACTGTGCATTAATGCAATCAATCAAAGCTAGAGTGAATAGAATATTGTATTACTGTTTATAAAACACTCAATCAGAGTTTAACCATGGCAAATGGCTGAATATATATTAGCTGACTTACAGCTGCGAATAACTGGGCCTCTTTTGCAGCTGTGATGTTGCAATGGTGTCCTTTCACTGACTACAAGGCCTATATGCCCATGCACATGGAGCAATTGTATGCCCTGCACTATATTTATTTTCCTGCTATTTTCTAGACAATTTCTATTAAAAGTGCGAGACAATTGTTTTCATCTATCTATGTTTTTTAAAATGACATATGGGAAAATGCATCACATTCAAGCACTTAGATGTTTTCTTGCAGGAAATGAAAAAAAAAAAGCTGTTTACTGACACTTCACTTTGCAGCCCACTATAAGCTATATACAGATTACCTCAAACTAATTTGGCTTATCAGAAATGACAAATCAACAACATTCATTTCATTGTTTTGGGGATGTTTATGAATATATATTCATGAGGATTTATCCAGTGAGCAAATGGATAAAAAAAAAAAAAAAAGCATCCTTCCTTTTAGGTAGACATACAGGCAGGTTTTAAATCGAGGACAGGGGAAGACCATATACTGATAAATATTCAGACTGGTATGTCTCCATAAATCCTGTGAATATCAGCATATAGTACACATGATGGCAATGGCTCTATGGGGATTGGACTGAGAGGAAGATAGATAAGAAAGGGTTTGCTCCACTGAACATGGGTGTCACTGACAGTCTGCTCTACTTCCTTATAATATTTGTTAAATGTGAAAATAAAGACAGCTTCTGATCCATCTGCAGCCACAAAATAAACCCACTGGAATATTACACACCTATGATTCATAGTCATTGGTGGCAGTGTTCCATGAATTTAGTGCATTTATGAATCTCTTCAATACAATCAAACGCGTACTAAATAGACCACATACAACACGATGCTATACACAATGTAATCATTTAAATATGCAGGCATCTGAATGAAAATGGAAGGAAAATGTCACTGGTTTTAAGTAATCTACGACAAAAAAAAAATCAGCAATCCTCTGGTGGGTTTCATTTTTAATTATTTTCTCCTTAAATGATCTGGAAATTTCTTTAGGTGGCTATATTTGGCCCTAAAAGTTTCCTGTATAGATGGGGGAACGGTCTTCGTTCCCAGCTGAAGAGAAGTTCAAAGCGAGTGAGAGGCGCTTATCTGATGGGAAACGGGGGCTTTGAACAAAAATGCTGACATGACCATTAAACAGTTGTACAAAGGAAAGAACATGGTCGAATGCTGATACCTTTGTTCACCTATCGACAGCATAATAGATTATAAGAGGCCTTTGATTCGATGTGCTCCACTTGCACTTTCTCTTACCGATTTTAAAAGCTTGTGATCATGATATTCTGTCAATGGAATTGACTGCTTTCTGATGGGTGAATGCTCATAGGTAAAGTCACTGAAGGGCTTCTGTCCTTCTGATGTTTCTGTTGAGAATAGGCCTGCTCATGACAGATACTGTCCCACTGTCACATGTGACAGCTCAAGACAGTGGGACAAAGATTGCATCATTTCAAAAGGAAGTGGTAAGTCTCTGGAATCAAACCATTTAAAATGGATGTCACGGGCATTTTGATGAATGCCGACCATTCCGAAGTTGTAACCTTTGTTTTTTGGGCATTTGTGTGTACATGGGACACTCTAAAGCACACTGTATCATTAATGAAAGCAGTCCTGCAAGGAGGTTAAAAAACGACATACTTGCAAGTATGCAGTGCTTCCACAGCATGTCTTGTGGCTTTTGTGTGAGTCTAGTTCTTTAAAATGTATTTTTAATATTTGTTGAGGTTGTGTATAGACAGACAGACTGCGACCTGTTGAAAAACAGTCATAGCCCACGTCTTGAAGACCCCTTTCTGGCTGAAGTGACCGAAGAGTTTATCACTGTAATTATTTTCAAACGAACATGACTCATCTGTCCCCTTCACCTTTATCCTGCTACCATCTCTCTCTTTTTTTTTCTTTGAATGTAGTATATGAGCACTGTGCTGTTGTTTTCCTGCATTCTCTTTCAGTCTGGCTGATAGCAAAAGATTGTATGAAGGGCCTGCACAAGCAACCTCTTCTGACATTCTGACAATCTCTTTCTGTCTTCACCAGCAAATTGCTTTGGTGACACTGACTCTCTCTCTCTCTCTCTTTCTCCCTCCCTTATTTATACACTCACTGCCTTGTTCTCTCTCTCTACGGTCCAAACAACTTCTGCTTGTACCTCCATTTCGGAGATGAAGACGGTCTCCTCTGTCCTTCTGACAACTTCAAATAGGTGCACCACCTCATTTGAACTTTTTTTCTGTCAAACAAGGCACAATCAGAGGTGGGTATGTGTGGAACCTAATCTAACATCACTCTCCCAAGTCATATTATTTAAGGTGTCATATTGGACCAATGTTTGTGTATTTGTGTGTGTATGTCTGAGAAAGCGAGAGAGACTGTGTGTATGTGTGTGTGTGTGTGTGTGTGTGTGTGTGTGTGTGTGTGTGTGTGTGTGTGTGTGTGTGTGTGTGTGTGTGTGTGTATGTGTGTGTGTGTGTGTGTGTGTGTGTGTGTCTGAGAAGGAGAGAGAGAGAAGGTATGTGTGTCCAAAAACGTATTTCTACCCCTCACCCCTTCCTACTGGTTGTGGCACCCCACATTGTTGTCAATCCTCTCCCCATCAGAGCAGGTAAGCTCTTATATCTCACACTGACCTGTAAGACTAGATGCATATCAGTGAAGAAGCCTGCAATAATTCCTTTTCTCTGTTCTGCTGTTGTACTCACAACTCACAAAATGGATGTTTTCAAACCAAAACTCAAAACTGGAGAACAGTGCTACACTGGGTGCCTCTTCTGTCTCTGTCTCTTCTGTTTTTGTCCTTGCTTTTTACAGCCATTGCCTTTGCTAATGTGAGGTCTTGTAGCATACAGCAGTTGCTACTGGCGGTGTGAGCACTCTCCTTCAAAAGCCTTCCAATTAGGCAATCAGCGCACAGCAAGGGGTGGTGGCCAAGGTGTGTGGGATGTGCTTGAGTGTCACTATAATTGAATCGCCACTCAGTGATGACAGGTTGTCCTGACCCACAGCCCACACACATCAGCACCCTTTTGGGATGTGAGTGTCGATGGGGTGGGAGATAGAGGTGGATGCACATGAACCAAAAAGATGCAAAAAACACAGGGTCATTTTTTTTCTTTCAAGGACAAACCGCCAATCCTCACTCCTGATTCTAAAGAATAATTGCTATTAACACGTTTAAAATATGTGTTGCTCACATTTGATCCCCTACAATGCAGACTATGCCTATGTCTATATTGCAGATCATAAAGCGTTTTAAGAAGTTGTAGTCCAATAAAGCAACTTCACTGCAGCATGTTGATTTGAAAATATTCAAAATAAAGGTCTGAATTAAAGTATCCACACAAAGTATATAACCCCCCCCCCCACACACACACACACACACACACACACTGTACTGTGGTAGAAACACAGTTGTTAAGAAAACAACTATATATTTCAAATATAGTTTGAATATGTTATTTATTAATTTGATTGGTCACATAATGTTGGTGGGTCTGAGTCTATAGGCGTGAAGCCACTGGATATAAGTAATATTTTTAATAACTCCATGGAATGTGTAAATTGGCAAATATGTGATCACAGGTTTTCCACTTCCAGGCACCCCAACAATGTGTCTGCAGGCCAATTTCTAGAGGTCAAGATATAAGTCATTGTAGCACTCTTTATAACTATGTATAACATCTCCACAATGACTCATGACCACCTTTCTGATACGTTTATAATGCATCATTCTATCTTAGATTATAACCATTTATAATTAACTGACATAACGTATCAGAAAGGTGGTTATGAGTCATTGTGGAGATGTTATACATAGTTATAAAGAGTGCTACAATGACTTATAGCTACTTTTTAATGTCATCATTAATGTCCTTATAGGACCTTATAAAGGCAGGCTTCATAGAAAGTGCTACCTTACAGATAGACTGACGATCACATATTTATAATGCATTATTCCGTCTTAAATTATAACCATTCATAATTAACTGATATAATGTATCATAAAAGTAGTTATAAGTCATTGTGAAGACATTATACGTAGTTATAATGATTGCTACAATGACTTATAGCTACTTTATAAGTCACTATTAAGGCCATTATAATGCCCTTATAGGGCCTTATAAAGCTAGGCTTCATAGAAAGTGTTACCATAAATTCAATTTTGACATGACTCCAGGCCTGAAAAAATTGCAAGAAAGTGAAAAAAAAATCTAAAATAATCTAAAAACAGTCAATGATTCATCAGTTTTACATCTATACGTCATGTACATCAATCACACCTTCACATGACTTCTCAACCGTTAGATTTTCTCATTTCAAACCTGACATTACATCTGAGGAACGGTACCATCTCACAGATAATACTGAAGTTAACACCCTTCATTTAAGACATGCTGCATGATGCTCATAAAGAATCACTTTACATGGTGTGTATTTCACCAACCTTATGTGTTACATTTTACACAAAGTTATACTACTATCTTGGGAATCTATCGATGTGTCACACAGGTAAATGCGGGCCTGGTGTGAGCGGCTCTCTGCACTGTTGTAGTTTTTAATGCCAGCAAGGTCAAAAGCCTCTTGCACAGCCTCTGCACTCTGGTATCCCGCGCACGCACACAGTAAATATCACATCTGCCTCACATACTAATGTTTTTCACTTAACTCTGCAACCGAAAAGCCTGTGTGATATTTCTTATCGCCAACTAAAAAATAATGTTGTATTGGAAAACATTACTGAGCTTGATTGTATTGATCAATGTGATGAAGGCCAGTGCAGGTTTCCAATCACTGCTGCATTTAAGTTAAATGGAGGAAAAAACGGCGGGCAATGCTTTCAGGAGTTCATGTTTCAGCGCCAGTGAATATAACAGTCTGGCAACGGTTGGAAATACCACTAGGAAGTGCCAGCTGTGAGAAATTCATATTCCTTTGTTTCCTGCGCTCCCCTGAATAGAAAAGGGAAACGAAAGACAACGATGCAGTGATTTAGGCATTTTCTGGCTTTTTTTCTTTTAAAATGACTTTTAATTTTCATCATGCTAAGTGCCATTTTTATCATTCAGCTTTTAAAGCCATTTCATTATTTAGGTTCAGTGTGTGTGCAATTGTTTTTTTCCACACACACATTTTTTACATCAGCTCTTTGTTTCTGTCTCCTTTTTAATTCCTCAGACATGTCCCCTGGCTTTTTGCAGTCTGGGAAATCAACCAGCGCCGGCTCAGCTGGGCTTGATGTTGAACTGGCTTTCTGAAGCGCAGCACAACCATTAGGGCAGCTGAAAGTGGTTGTGTCCAATGTGGTCTGCTGCTGTCCAGACTCCCAGTCATGCCAAAGAAAAAGTGAATAACAACAGATTAAGACACCCTGTAGTGGTGGTGCTTGTGGGTCTCTGGAACTTGAAGGATTTGTAGTTACATTTCAGTAAATTATTTAATTTCCAGCTTGACTACATGTTCTAGTTCATCTGCATGTTTTAGAAACCACTGGTGTCTGTTGCATCGTGGATAGAGTTGCAGTAATATCCACAGCTTCCACAACATAGCTGTATCATTTTCCCACTATTTTTTTTCATAAGCATCACTAATCCTTTTGTACTGATGTATCATTAATGAGATATCTGTCAGGTCTGGCACTGAGATATGCGAATTATAAGCTGGCTCATTTTGTCATCCAAAGCTCATGTCATACAGGGGAGTTTTCTGTTTATTTCGGCCAGTATTATTTGTAGTCTGATATCTGCTCTGAGACACAATGCATATATCCGAACATATACATTCACACATGGATACACACTCAAGGGGCTTTGACATTGACTTCTTTGCCCACCTTCCACAAATCAGCATTCTTTGAATTTTGATGCTAACAGTCACAAACCGTCGTTTGGCACACACTCAGTCTGCCACTCGCATTTACTCACACTCACAAACTTTGCCGTTCATTTTATATTCTGCACAGGGAAAGAAATATGCATGTACATGAAGCTCTGTGACAGGCCACATTAACAAATGCTGACTGATTGCATTTAACATGCTGCACCAGCATATCAGCAACTGCTAACCAGGTCTTGTCAGGGCGCTTCCTCTAAAATCCAGGGGGAAAACGCTCTTTCTAGGTGCAGGCGCTAGGAAACTGCCGCCTGTTATAATTAAACATTTACCGTAATCTGCTATTGATTTGGACAGATCCTTCATCAACCCCTCTCACTGATTTAATAATTTTGAAAAACATGCTGAATAGTCACAAAAAGAGGTATTTGGAAGATCTATATGCATACCCGATGATGTTCTGATGAGAAAGCGTTTTGAAAGTCAACTAATAAATTGTATGTATACAAATGCATAGCTTATTTAAGACCACGCAAAAACACACACACACACACACACACCATGGAGAGAACATTAAAGGGACATAGGACCAAAATGCAATATATTTTTGCAATGCATAATTCAATAAGCAGAACTCTGGAAAAAAAAACTACTGTCTCAGACATAATGATGCCTCCATAGTGACTATGAAACTAAGCCTCCATTAAAATGTCAATTGGGGGTTTATTATTTTCTTTTGCTGGGTCCAGGGGAGGATATGATGAAACAAAAAGAAAAGAAAAGATGAAAATACGGCAATGGGGAGAAATGTCGTCATTACTTTTTGAGAGGATCTCAGATGGGATGGTGAAAACTCATGAAATCCAAAAAGTACAGCAAATGTGTCCATGCACAAAAAATGAACACATATTTCACCTATGTTGGGGTTTTTTTTACTCATTAAGTACAACAGAATTGAAAATGAAGCACAAGTTCAGCTGTTCAACTGTCCCCGACCACTCGCTTAAGGACCTTAAGGTTTCACCTTCTCTTCCCACATCTTGAGAGATAAATATTACCTGCTGGACCAGGTAAACTACACAGGAGCTGGAAAAGGTGGCTACTGTGACCAGTATTCACATAATGTACCTCTCTCAACACCCTCTGACCCGAAAGATACTTCTAAGTGGAAAGGCTTTTAACATGCTACCACACACAATTCAGCATCACTGCACCACTTTGATTTGTATAGCCTTCAACAAATACTGTGGTCAGACCATCAACCCATAATGGGTCACCAATTTTCACCGTTAATGGATAATGGATTACTATTCAGTTGGAGTGGGCATTTAACAAAGTGAAATAATGGCTATTTCAAGCATGCATGTGTGTGTGGGTTTTGTTTTTCAGTTTTCCAAACACCCACGTCCACACATACTCAAACAAGAGGGTTAAAATGGAAATGTCTCAGGGCATGTTGGTGACAGTACGAGCCGTCGGTGCATGCAGTGTGTAAATAACATTTGATGGATGTTGATTGACGACTCATCACAGACCGTCCTCTGCCCATATGCTTCTGACTGGTGGGAGGCAGCAGCCCATTCATCAAAGTCAATCTCTAGCTGCGGTGTCAGAGCAGAGCTTTCAAAACAATTTTGAATCTTTAATGTCCCCTTAGCTTCTCAGAGTTTCCCACCGAAACACTCTAAGGCAACTAGAAAAAAAAAAGAATCAAAAAGCTTCTGAAAACAAAGAAAATCGTATTTTTTATCATTTAAATCATCCTTTTGTCGGTTTGCCTCCATCAAATATGCAATCTCCTTATTTGCTCAGTTTTGCAACAGTGTGGTGCATCATCAGCACCGCTGTCAGACAGCGATGGCATGCTGGAGGCAGGAAAACACGGCATGTCACCGCCATGCTGAGACTGCGTTCTTTCCAATGACTGGTGATGTGGATGTCACCTGAAACCAGTGGATCACAGATACAGTAATAATGGTTTTAAATAGTTGCTGTTTATCTTCCAGAGAGGCCCGAGTCAGCAGAAGTGGCCGTGCTGATGGTGTAATTGGCTGGGAAAGACTGCCCTGCCCGGGGACAGGAACCCACATCACTAATCACCCCACTAATGTGGGGCATTTAGCGAGCCATGTATATTTGATGTGTTCGGTTGCAGCCGAGTGTGTTTACATGTGTTTTATGAGTATTTTATGAAAAGAAACCTCACTTGTTTAACGAGCAGCCCACCGCACGTGAGAGTAAGAGCGCCGTTCAGTTTTATCAGCTTTCACAGTGCAGCAATCAATGATGACATCAGCTCCGCCAGGTCCAGCCTGCAGTAGTGTCCTCCATATTCATCCATCACTTTAAAAGGCATGTTAAACTACTTAACATGCCACATGCTCTCTCTCTCTCTCTCTCTCTCTCTCTCTGTATCTCTCTCTCTCTATCTATCTCTCCTGTTTAAGATCTCTCAGACATGTAAGAGTTTTTCACTCTTTTCACTTTTCACATGTTTATACCTCAAAGATGGACTTGGGAACATCAAAATATGAACGTGATGAAGTTAAGATTGGTTAACGGCTGAGTCTGACTGAGACACGTCAGAATGGAATATCTTTTTAATGCCGCACAGGCTTTTTCAGACGTGGCATAGAGAAACCTCTTGGTACAAGAGCAAGATATTGGGATCCGACGAAGTGAAATAAAAGCAGGAGTGGAGGAGAGGGGAGAGGAGAGATGGAGGAGGAGGAGGAAGAGGAGGAGGAGGAGGAGAAAAAACTGGACAAGTCACCCGCCGGCTATCTTTCTCTTTTCACTCAAAGCAAACAGGAGGTCCATGAGTATTTGGCAAGAAGTGTCAGAAGAGGCAACACTTGTGTCTCAGAAATTGACGGTTGAAAGGCCCACAACGTCAGTGGCTGTAAATGTGTCACCCCCTGCGATGTGGGTGACTGTGAGACAAAAGAGTTGTCTTTGGGACCGCAGGACACTGCAGGAGTCGGTCGGCATTCGCATTCCTCACGCGTGTGAGATGAGAGAATGAAGTCGCTGCTCAGAAACACATGATCTGAATCAACTCCTGTGACCAATCTATCTTGTTAGAACCAATCAGGTCTAGATTAGTCGGCAGGATTTTAGGGGGAGCTGAGCGGAGTGACATGAAATACAAGTCCATCATGGCAGCAGGTTCAGAGAGGATAGGCGAGGGTGTGGTGGTGTGTGTGTGTGTGTGTACGCGTGTGTGCGTGTGTGCGTGTGTGCATGCGTACGTGTGTGTGTACTCATTATATTGACCTTCACCTGCAGGAGGAATCAACAACTCACGTGCGCTGAGGTGGCTGGATTTTGGGCCCTTTGCAACTGTACTCAAATGCTCTTGTGAACTCAAGTGAACTTTTTCTTCCTTTCTCTCTCTGTCTCTCTTTCTCTGTCTCTCTCTTTCTCTTTCTCTCTCTCTCTCTCTCTCTCTCTCTCTCACACACACGCACACAAACACACACCCGCATAGTGCATTGATGAATGCACAAAAGACTACTACCACACGATCAGGTAGCATTGCCTTCTTGTTGCGTCAGAGGCATGCAGAGCTTGCATTTTCTGATCTTCATGGATACTTGTTTATTCATTTGTGCACTTTCCCTTTCTGATCTGTCTTCACACAGAATACAAAAGACCAGAGGAAATGTCATTTTTATCTCCATCAGACCCAGGATTTCAGTAACACCTCAGTACCTGGACTTTACACACAGAGACACACACAAACACACACACACATTTCTTTGTGTAAGTATATGTGTGTGTGTGTGTGTGTGTGTGTGTGTGTGTGTGTGTGTGTGTGTATGTGTGTGTGTGTGTGTGTGTGTGAGAGAGAGAGAGTGTGTGTGTGTCAGCTACACTCTATTGGTGCACTGCACTGTGTTGTCTTTTCTTCTCTAAAAATACATAAAAGAGAGAGAGAGAGAGAGAGAGAGAGAGAGAGAGAGAGAGAGAGGGAGAGAGAGAGAGAGAGAGAGAGAGAGGACCGGGGGAAAAGAGGGTGCATAATAGATGGCCCAGAGCGCAGAATATCTGCTCTAGGAATGCTGAGAGTTGTCTCTGTGGAATTCTGGCTATCTTAAGCCTCCAAATGTCAGCTACCTCTTCAACCATTCCTCCGACTGGACAGCACCATGGTGGGTAATGAATAACAATAATAATCTCCAGCTATGGCATTCATTCACTAATATTGCAAGCAGGGCAGCTCGAGTAGACAGTTAAACTGCCCATTACCCGGAGCCTGGTAATACCATGAACATTCAGGGAGTTTGAAACTAAAAGGGAGAGATTATGGGGCTGCACTTATGGGTTACTGCACTCTGGGTGGTAGTTACTGGCCTGAGGAAGTCAAGCAAAGATGCACATAGCAACCATTATAGGTAGATGGATATTTTCCAAAAGAAAAAAGCAGAAAGACATCAAATGGGTTTGAGAAATAACACTCTCATCCAAAGACCTTTCCTGAACATTCTGAGGCAATTTCATCTACAGAAAGCTGGACATGCAGTGTCTATTACGCTCTTTTCTAGATCTCTTTTCTAGATCATTTTAAAGCCACTGCTCCTTTAACATTAATATAGCCTACCTGTATGCTCTGTTATCCATTTCTGGCTGTGACTTTATTCGTTTATCTGATTATTGAAAGAAACAGTTGCTATATTTGCTCTTGATTTATCTTTGTGCACTTACCAAGTTACTAAGGAATCGCCTTGTAAAGAGTTACAGCAGTATAAGATGCTTCTTTCTTGTTCTGCCAAATGTCTAGTTATTTATGTCTAGACAATGGATTCACTTCAGGGCTGTCACTTTTGTGTTTGCTCCTGACTCTATTACTTGCACCAGCAACCCCGTGTGTGTGTGGGGTTGAAGTGTGCCCGCTCAGAGGAAGCATTAATTTAATTAAGGCAGAAATGGAGTGCCCATGAAAGAGAGATGGATGTGCGGGCGCTGGATATTTACAGGTAACTTAATTACTCTCACTAAATAAAACACATCTAGGTCACAATGAGGAGAATCCCGAATAGGCAATTAAGGCACGGCTAAAAGCCTTATTAAGAAAAGCAAAGTACATAAAGTGGGGGAAGTGAGAAAGTGTCCGGGGAACATGGCTTCACCGGAGCGCTATCTATCACGGGACTAAGTGCTGGAATGGTGGCGTGGTTCTCAATTCTAATAGCATTAATCCCCACTAGCCGGAGCTCCGATCAGTCAGTATCAATAACCACTGTCATAATTCATCCTTCCCGAAGACCTTCCAACACTTAGGCCAGTTAATTATCTCTCCCACCTGAATATGCCCCCTGATTTTAATGAGGACAGAGAGAAGATAGGCTGAGGTGGGGTGGGGGATACACGGTGCAAAGCGATTTGATAGCGACACAAAGGAAGAGGTGGAGAAGTGCTGTCCGTGTCAGAAAGGCGGGCCAAAACGAGAGAAATAAGAATAGTGTGGCAGAGAAAAACTCTGTAAGAAAGTGACACAGAAAGACAGAGACATATGGAGCAAAAAAAACACTAAGTGAATAGATACAGAGGCGATAACAAAGACACAAGGGAAGGCCAGACCCTGGCCTCTCTCAGTTATGCGCATGAGCACTCTTTTCTCCTGACCACAGGACTGACACTGGAATATCTCTCCCCATTGCTGATTGTCACCGGGGACCTTGAGCATCTGCAAACATGACAGGATCTCATTTATTAGACAGCAACCTTGACCAGACCCTGTCCTCACAAAAAACACAGACCTTCTCAGCAGGAGCAGCTGCCCCATCCTTGCTGATGTGAATAGATTTTATGCTCTTACAGAGGGACACCACATCGCTGATAGCTCCATAGAGTTTCGCGCCGGACAGATAAAGTGATGGCTGTATTTCAGAATAAAGCCAGTTTTGCGGAGCTGGACATGAATTTCAATATACTGTAGACAAAATTTGGTCTAAATCTGAGAAGGAAGTTGAGGGTGTTGAGGTGGTAAATATTGAAATATTGGCAACCAATCCAAAGACACATGAAAGCAGAGGTCAAAGAAGCGGTGCACTTTGGTCCAGGCAGAGTGGGTGCATAGGCGGAGATCCCGGGGGGGACGGGGGGGACGTGTCCCCCCCTACCATAAAGTTGTCCCCCCCAACAATCATTGAAAAAAAAAAAATAGATTTTTTTGAATTTTTTTTTTTTAAATAAAAATACGACGACACAAGCGGTGCTAATTATAGACGTAAAAAAATGTGTTTTTTAAGTGTTGAAAAATCATGTTCCCCCTATTCCTCAAAGTGGGTTGGTTCACATGCTGTTTCCAACGGGCAGGGCTACCGGCAGCTCCGTGTTTCAGTTAATCAGCCCAGTAGCACACGGTCAGATTGTCAGACTGTTTCCTCCTCTCTCCCCTGTCGCTGCCGCTATGATACAAGATATGTAAAGAGATCTACCTCATTCTCGAACGCAGTAAGAACATGTAAAGAAGAAGTTTTTTTTCTAAACTCCATTTACGAAGTTCCAATCCGATATGCACAAGTATACATAAGTTTATTAATGGTTTGGCATGACAACGTGAACGTTTGCCGATAACACACGCATGCCGGTAATTAACACAGTTAAGATAGCTAGCCAGACAGTCTAGGACACTGTCCTGTCAGGGCAGGTTCATGCTAGTTAATAAACGTAGGTCTACATCTCAGTGCCTCTCCAGATTTGTTAAATTATCTTAAGTTAAATTAATGTCATCTTTTTCTGCAGTGCATGAACTATGCTGGTATTGTACTATGGAATGACAGTGGCGCAGGAGGTAGAGAAGTCGTATTGTAATCAAAAGGTTGCTAGTTCGATTTCCTGACGAGCTGTTTTATAACTTATTTTGAGCATCAAGTTCTCTTGAACTTTGGACATTATTTGTCTGTGAATAGATATTTCGTGTTAG
This sequence comes from Clupea harengus, assembly GCF_900700415.2. Lineage (NCBI taxonomy): Eukaryota > Metazoa > Chordata > Actinopteri > Clupeiformes > Clupeidae > Clupea > Clupea harengus. The sequence goes on from NC_045168.1 coordinate 20,943,502, forward strand.
AACATTTAATGCTGTTTAGATAATTCTAAAAGAGAATTCGGTATTTAGCAGTTTATGCTAGCTCTCGTGAAAGCAATTTTTTCATGTCCCCCCCCTGGAATTACACTCTGAAATTTGACCATGTATTGTCCCCCCCTACAATGAAATGGGATCTCCGCCCCTGAGTGGGTGGGCTTCAGGAGGGGAGCAAGAAGTATACACACTGTGGCAGCCCTCCTTTTCCCGCCGAAAGTCTTAGGCTTAGGAGGCAGATATGTTAAACAGTTAGGTATACAACACTGCTGCCAGCAATGCTATCACAGTGCCTGCTTAAGTTCCATTAAGTTCAACATTAGTCATATTTCTCGCATAAGTTAGCCTAGGCTAACAGCCTACAACCATACATTTTGGTTTGGAAAGTGCTGGGAACATGACTGCGATTTTCCATGATCCTTCCAGTCACTATTACTTATAGCCTGACTATGTTAATCTACGGGGATTGTGTAGCACATTAAAAACTCAAATGTTAAAACATTAAAAAAAAACAGCCAGGATATCTGTAAATTAGTGGCTAGCGGATACAGAACTCTGCAGTGAGAAACCTCAGCTTCTAATTTCACGATGAGCCTAGCATAACCCAACTGCTGCAACTAAATTAGCTTGCTATGCACACTTCTCCAGTGACCAACCAAACACAGCAAATAATTCTTACCTCTATATGGTTCAGGTATCACGCAGTTATGCCAGTGTCATTTCAGTTATAAATAATAATGTAGGCTGTGCTAGACATGATGAAGTAGATAGCTAGACAATTGCCTGACCAGTGTCATTCACGTTACACCAAATCCGACTTTTTTTTACTTATTTTTTTTGCGCAGCAACACATTTGGACTTGGCCAACCGAATTGCAATGGTAGCAACACTTGCTCTTTTGGAGCATTTTAAAACACCAGGTAGATCTGACATTTGATGCAGGCTTTTTAGATAGATGGCTAACATTATGAACTATTGGCACAATTTAATTTTGTGACTCGCACTTCTCAATAAAATATCAAATTAGATATTGTTCATGCTGTATAGATTTATTTGTTCTGGGAGTGAGTTGGGGTGTCCACCGATATTGGGGGGGACATTACCCCCCCTCCCCCCTATGTCCGACACCCCTCTCTACACAGTTTTGTTGAAATACATTCCAGTTCTTTTTTTTTAGATTTAGCTGAACAGTACAGTTTGGGTCAGTTTTGTAAATTAAGTTGCGATTAACTGATTAATAGTCCATCTGTATTGAAGTGAAACATTAAAGCTAAAAAAAGATATCTCAAAGCACATGCCTCAGTGAAAGACACTTCACAAACATGCTGTAAGTGCAAGAAAGACAAGGAGAAGGACTCCAGCCTCACCTGAAGTTTCTTGGTGGTGTTCTCACAGCTGTAACCCAGTTCTTATTCTTTAAGATGAGTTTGCCCTCAGCTTTTATTCCCTCATGAAAAAGCAAAAAGGTTTCTGTCAGCCGGCTAAAAAGATTGATTGTTCTGAAAATGCACTATCCTCAGAGGACGTGATCTCTGGTTTGTTGTCTACAAGGCAGACCGGAATGAGAGGCCAGCAGTGTGTTTCCAGTAGCACAGGATATACAGATCTGTGTGTTATTCGCACACTTTGAAATGCTTTGAAAGAGTGTTTACAGTCATCAGATCCAGGTTAAATCCAAGACCACGGTCATGCAATTGAAGAAAAAAAAGGGGAATTTGATGTCACTGTAAACAACTGGTAATTGGTGCTGTTTTTCAGATTTATAGATGCAGGTCAAATGATGTCAACTTTTGCTTGTCTATTAACCTTGCTTACAGCTGACTCATATTGAATACTCTTTGGTGTGTTTGTCTTAAGTGCAGTGATGTATTTGGATATCATTGTAAGGAAGAGTGTTTGGTAAAATGTTACTTTGTCATACCTGTCCAAGTGCCTAATCAGACGATATATGACATACGACAAGTATCTTCAAGTTAATTTAGCACAGCATCATTGTGTTACTACATAAAGGAGTTTATACAACAGTTAGAGCTGGTCAAACAATTTGGTAACTTTTGATTGGACGAGAAGCATTCCATGAGTGAGGATATCCTGGAACAACCTCACTCAGATTCTTCACCGCTATAAATCTCTGAAAGCTCTGATCCACTGTAGCCTCTCAAGAAATGTTTAACAAGAGAAGTTTTACTAGGCAACTGTGCAATCCGCAACGACTGGCTAGGTTTTGGTTTCAAACCAAAAACTCATTGGTGTAAGTCTTGAGGTACCTGACTAATCATCTGGGCTGTTACATTGTATTACACAGTGCTGGTATGCCCTCTAGCCTTGATGTTGTTGTGTCCTGCTTCTCAGGTTCTCTGGTTGGGCAGTCATGTTGTTTTTAGCACTTGTGGGCTACTGACAGCGCATGATATACAGCTCTCCCCCAGCACAAGGAATTTAACATGTTCTACTGGGTATAACAAAAAAAAATTACAGGTTAACCCATGACATTCATGTGTCTTTTTCTTGTTTTAAATTGGGGTTTCGGAGAAGGGGAACAACTCCAACAGATCTGCCCCTGTTCAGATCGAGAGACAACTGTGTTTACGGCTACTGTCATGGGGTCTCAACAATGTGATGATGAATGACACCTGTGTGGATGTCTTGCCTCTATTGATCACTATAATTAACAGTAAGGATGAGTGTGTATAAGTCATGCTTGTCTGTACACCGTGGCTGTTCAAGAGACTGACAAGAGTGCCACTCAATGAATTTATCATCATACGATGAAAACTTTTTTTCTTTTAAAAAGAGAAGCACACCTACCAAAAATATGAGCCTGAAAGACATTTTGCTGTTTCATTAAGCAATATAGTACGAGTGCGAGTGGGGTAGGTAAGGGATATTCCCACGGGTGGTGTTCGGCCGTAGCCACGAGGCCTGAGGCCGAGTGGCGCAGGCAACAACACCCGTGGGAATATCCCTTACCTACCCCACTTGCACGAGTACTATATTGCTTTCATAAAACAATTTTATAGTCAACCAATTAACATTTAAACACGAAGTTATTGATTAAAAAATGTTTCTTTCGCCATTGTTTCTCCGCAACAAAAAAATAGTTCCATTGTCAACGTCTTTTGGAATTATAAGAACTTTGAATTAACGGTTATCGCTTAATTGTATCAACGTGCTATAGAATGTTTCATCGCAGAGTGATTTATTATTAGCTGTGAAAAGTCTGAGTTGGGATGTCCCGGGATATTCCAACTCATGGAACGTCTCTCATCCAATCAGAAACAGCTAAATAATTCAATAGAACCCAATTGTTTTAAAATAATATATATTTGCCAGTAGAGAATAACCATATGTGGGACAAGAGCCCACTATCATATGAAACTGAGAAACTAGGTTAGCATTGATAGGAGCCTTGCTAAGAGCTGATCACCAGAGGACATTTGACTGCCTTCCCTCCTCTTGTTGCACTAGAAAGAACGAAATGTTCCACTTGACTCTGGCTAATGCGAGTGCATGGCCTTTTACACAGCAAACTGTATCTCTTTAAGATCTGAATGTCATTGCGCCTGGCAGAACAAAGTTATCTTCTAAGCTGTAACACAGCTAACCTTTGGTAAAGGTCAGATGGAGCAGGTTCATGTGTGACTGAATGGAGCCAAGCTTAGGAGGGCAGGCTGGTGATCTGCCATTTGGACACCTTTTCACTTCTCCCTCTCTCTCTCTCTCTTTCTGTTCTCTATTACTCCTTTCTTCACACCCTTCCTACCCTATCTGTCACTTTTTACGGTCATATTTGCCCTTTAAATCTCTCCATCTTTTCTGTGCAGCTTTATTTTAGTCTTTATTACTACAACTTTCTGAGAAGCTCTTTCTATTGTGGACCAACTACTGACTGAGTTCAACATCATTGATTTTCTAATCAGAGTTGCAATTTCCATTAATACATAAGTAGGGGACCAATGTGGGTGTATATGTGTTTCTATCAATGTCCTGCAACTGCAGTCAGACAGAAAGCTTAGTTTTGAATGGTGGAAAAGTTTTGTGTGTGCTTAAACTGTCAAGGACTTGAGACATGTGAGCAATCAAGACAGCAACAGCTAATCTTCTCTTGACAAGCCATGTCAGACCTGCAATTACCATACAAGTTCCTTTTAATTTGAACAGATTAAATGTGTGATGCCTTAAAAGCTCCCTCCTTTTTATGTCTTTCCAAGTGTCCATCCTGGGAGGTGTCAGACATAGGTGTTAGATTTTACTATGCAGTGTGTGACAGTTTAATTTAAAACCACTATAAAATCCCATTTTTAATTTTCCTATGGATAAATAGTCTGAAAAACCAAAAGGAAAAACTTTCTTGTGACATACCACAACAGCTAAACTTTAGATGGTCATCAATTAACATTGATTACCTTCCAGGCTGATCAATGTGATGAGTGAATGGGGGAAAGAGATAAACCAGGGCAGAAATGGAAAGTATGGAGCAGAGTGGACTAGACCAAGTTTGGAGATGCCTGTTTCAAACAAATCTTTCAAATGCTCCATCAGAGAGTAAATACGCAATTCACTCTGAACCTCATCCTCTCTTAATTCTGAACAATCACTGCAACTTGTGTTTTATAAGCATATTTTATACACATCAAATATACATTGACCATACAGTTGATACCTTCATTATAATGCTCATTTCATTAATTATATCTTAAAATGTCAATATGTACATAATATGTACTTCACACTAAGATAATTCATGTATTTCATTATGCTTCTTGGAAGAGGTATAATCTTGGTTTATCCGTCTTTGCTGTGCCTCGGTCCCCACTCTCTTCATCCCTGTCGTTCCCTATGTTTCTTTCCCTCCCTCTACTGCTTCTATTTTCCACCTTCCTTCTTTCCCCAGTATCTCTCCCTCTAACGTCCCTCCATCAGACAGACAGGGGGTATAAGTCTGTCTCTCCCAGGGGAGTGAGTACATTGCTTGTGAGATGGCTTGGACTTTGGCCCTCCACCATTTCCACTCATAAATTCTTCAGGCCTTAAACACGTTCCATTACCTTAAATGTGATCAGGATGCATTATTTAGGAGCACACAGGTCCAGGGTCAAGGATTGGCTGTAAGAGAGAGAGAGAGAGAGAGAGAGGGAGAGGGAGAGGGATAGAGAGGGAGATGGATATAGAGGGAGAGGGAGAGAGAGAGAGAGAGGGGGAGAGAAAGAGGGAGCTATATGCGGTTGTGTTTCCCACTTTAGCCTCCTCTTTTTTTATCTCCTATCCCTTTTTTAGGACAGCACTTAGCAGTTTGAAAGCACATGAAAGAGCAAGAGAAAGCCAGAGGTTACTTCAAATGCACACTTCTAACAGACAAAATAAGGAGAGGTCAATCAGACACATCCACTGGTGAAGGATGCTGTCGTCATACAACCCCAGAGATGCCCACCTGCAATGAAAGTAACATTGCTACCGTCGTGCATCCAGCTCTGGAAGAGTGAAACCATTAAGTTTATATCACCCTACATCACTCTGACATTAGGGGGTCATTCAGAATTTCAGTGCTTTCTCTAGACTATATTTTCCTGATGGAAGTGATGCAAAGCACACTCCTGTAGTGTGTATGCTAAGCAAATGAAGGTTAAACACAGATCCAGGACCTGAAGTCTCTTCTCCTGTGGAAGAGCTTTCAGGCGGAGCTGTTGCTGAAGCTCATGCCTCTTCTGTGGCAGCTGTCAGAAACCCTGTGGCCAAAGTGATTGATTACTAGCAATCCTGCTTCATGACTGCAGTGACCACAGTACACTTGATTAAATACATACCAGGACTGTACTCAGTACTTCACAGTACTGCAAATGGAAAAAACAAACATATGTAGGCTTATTGACTTCCTACGTAGACTACTGTGCAGTGAAGGATGCTCTGCTCTTTGGTGTGCGCACAGAAGATTTTATAGCTGTTTGTGTAGTGGCGCAATTTACCAGGATCAATGCTAAGTAATAGGCTTTAATTGCTTCTTGAGGTAGTTGCTTAGCTGTGCACCGAATCCATTCAACCAATCTGTATTGACTGAATTCAGATGCAGTTAGTGTGACTGATGTGGTGTAGAGTCAAGATTAAACCAAGAATAATATTAATGGAAGTGGCAATTAAGGATTAAGATAAATCAGTCTGGATTTTCCAGAACACCCCTCTTAGATAAGCCATGATATACTCTTACTGATAACACAGAAATAACGAGGCAAGACCCTCATATAGTTTTCATCAGGCTTTATCCTCTCATCCCATCACATCATCCCATAAACAAGTCTGGCAGTGAAAGAACAGAGTGCAGCAGCAATGCTTGCAGTGTCACTCTCACTTTTATTGACTTAATTTGTTTCATAAGTATTAGCTTGTAAATGGCAAAAGTGCAGGCCCAAAGAAACCCAGAGCAGCTTCGTCGCGGCTCATTTTATCGCACGTGACGGATGGCAGGGGGGTTGGGGGTTGAGGGTTGAGGGGGATGACTTCGTTCGGTCCTAAATCAGGGTCCCATTTCAGTGCACCACGTGAGCCAGTCACAGCTCGTTAAGTGGATCCGAAGTCGTTTACACAGTTTGTTTACGGCGCAGCCTCATAACGGCGACGACGCTAAGTGACACGCGTGATGGATTTGCCCTTTGGCTTTCATTAGCGCCGGAGCAGAACGCACACAGTTCATTTGTCTCCGTGCCACATTGAGAGTGTGCGGCTCGAGGTAAACATGAATGCCGGGATGGGCCCTCATAAACATCTATTTATGTTACAGCCGAACGCATGCGATGGGACATTATGCCAAATGACTGCATTAATGTCTGTGGCTTTTGTTTTCTGGATCTGAATGAATGCTATATCAACTTTAATGGGAGACAATAACCAGCAAAGATATGGGAGACACAGGCAAAGACATGCAGTGTGATTGCTGTATTAGTTTTAATCAATACCACATGAAAGAAATTCTCCATCCTTGTATAGTAAACATAGAATCATGTCTGTATTGTATTTCTATTGATTGCACACAAACAAGTAATTTTCTTTACATAAACAAGAATGATTTACTCGCAGTAAAAATGAGAGTTTGTGTTTAATGGAAGGCTATAAAAAAAGTCTATGGAATCTAAAATCCATGTTTATTCATATCTTCATTGGTTTTCAAGGTTTTTTGCATTTGTGCACATACTGGGCCCTACCTATATTGATGGGGGCAACACAATATGACTTTCCTGAAGTGCAACAACTTGCTTCATTATAGTGTGCAGTAGGGATGAACCTGAATCAGATGTACCGTTATTCAGGAAAACATCCATAATAAAATGGAAACAGATAGATTTCTTCTACCCAAAGTAGCGTGTTATTATTAGGAAAAAGGCCAGCTCCATGATTGACATGTCTGTGCATAAGTCACTGTTCTTTTTTTCAAATCGATTCATATCATTTTGGACGGCCTCCCACCAGGTCAGTGCACAGCAGGCAGCGGGCTGAGAGCTGACCGTTCCCAGCCATCAATCACTCAGGGAAGCGGTTGTTTTGAGGAGGAGGAGGAGGAAAAGGCATCATGAATGGGAGCTGACAAGATAAAAGCCTGGTGTGGCAGCTGGATTTCTTTCCAACCAATCAAAATAATTCTCCATTTCTCCAAACCAAAATAAAGACATTTTACCAATGTCCCCCAGTTAAAGGGATTTGTGGTGGGGTTCAGACAGTTGATAAAACTTAGTTTTGTTAAAAATTAAAAATAGAAAGAAATAGAGAGAGCCGAAATGTGCAGTATAATATATTTTATAATTAATTATATTAAATAGATTTTATGCTTTGAAAGGACAGCAATTGCATTGCCGTTGAATGTTACGCTAGAAAATACAACATTTGCGTGACGTCCGGTATATGTCCACTTCCAGCCTTTTTTATGAATTCAGATAGAGACAGATAATTGTGTTGGTTGAATAGATACAGAGGCAGACAATGACGTCTCTGTACACCTCAAGTGAGCAGGTTTGTCTTAATCCTCCCTGGCTGTTCACTGCTCCGTCAAGCACTGTAATTGAGAACAGTTGGCAGTCACCAATCCAAACTCATCAATAAATGATTAGCCATTGTAGGTCAGTATTGATGCTGATTATCATGGTGGATCTAGACAGCGGAGCGATGTGTTTATCTTATACAAAATGCAGCAACATAAGAAATGTACACAGCCCCCACTTATTCTCCCCCTCTCTGCATACATTTCCCCTATCCCCAAAAAGTCTGTCGGTCTGCATGTATCGCTTGATTTACCTCTGTAAATCTGATGTGCCTGCATACTATTGGGCATATGTTTGTTTCCTTTCTATGGCTGTGTTGTAATGATCTACATGTGTGTATGTGTGCATCTCCATCTGTACCCACGCAGCCACGGTCTTGTGGTAATCCACGGCTCTACCACCATCTGTTGTCAACCACACTGAAGCCTAATGAGGCGGTTACATTGATCACCTGCAGTGGCAAACACACTACTATTAGCTGCAAACACACTACGGCTACCATTAGCTGCTCATGGCCAATTTCAGGAAAGTTTATTTCTGGTACGTCATACAGACACAATGTTCATCAACATCAAACAAACCAAATACAGCTCTGTAAAGGAAACTTTTCAAACATTTCACTAAACATTTCATCTTTATGTCAAGAAATGTAATGTATATGTCATTTCTACACAGAAAGTGGCATAATGTTATCTTTAATAACATCTTTTGACATAGGTATCCAATCGAACTGCCATCAAAGTCCAATAATGCATGTATGGACCCTTCCTCAAAAGTAGTCTTAACAGTGGTTGAACAGCATGATTGACCAAGATGGCATACTCACAGGTATTCAGGGAACACTAGATGAATGTTCTACTTTATCATTTCTTGCTCTTTTTCTTCCTCTCAGAGGTCAGTCTGTCTTCTGGCTTGTCCTTTGTTTTGTTTTTCAGTCTGACATTGAAGCTTGGCTGAACATGATTCCCTCCTCCTCTCCTCTCCCCTCCTCTCCTCTGCTCTCCCCTCCTCTGCTGTCACTGCCCTTAATATCTACCTCTTAAAGCATTATCTGCTTGTCCTACATGCTGCCTCAGCCCTATGTGTGTGAGTGCACCAGATCTGCACGAATACTGCACTGTTAAACATTTCCTGTGAAAATCTTTAAAAATAACAACAGCCGTCGGTCACACTTTCTTTGGAGGACCCCCTTTAAACTATCTGCAGGTGTTCAGATTATAATTATTTTTTTTTTTGAAACTCTGTTAACTACAATTTATGGTTAAGGTTAGGGTTAGGGGTACTGTTTGGATATGGTGATGTTCAGTGAACAAGTAAAAAGACTCAATTTCAACAAACCATCTGTAAAGTCTCTGTATTTTCGAATGAAATACTTGGGCCATCATGGTATATTTCATGTTGTGGCTATATCAATGCTGCACAATGCATGTGTGATTGGCATCGGAACACACCAGGTACCATTTAATACAGTCCTGTTGAGAAAAAATTATTTCATTAAATAAATCATTTGTCAAATTCATTTTTTATGACCAGCGATAGTTCTGCAGTACTGTTATGCAGGGAAATATTGTAAATCACAATTGCATTATGGGTAAATGTAACTAAATGTAACACTGTAAATAATCAGTGTCAGGCATTTTTGTGTGATTAACTTTTGAGTTATAATGATGTGTGGAAATGGCTGTGGAAAGTGACTACTTGTGGAATGGTGTAAGAATAAATGCTGTGAATTATGACATAAACCTCTAGCTGAAGCTTCATCCACAACGTACATTTTTATCAGCATGTGTGCATGCTGGGTATTGAACCCATAGCCTTAATGCTGTTGTCGCCCTACTCTACCAACTGAGCAACAGGAATACACAATACAATATAGGTGAGAACATACATCTATACTATACTATACATCTATACTATACATCTATAGTACCACTTTAAAATTAATTTTATAACATCAATTACAAATCATTTTGGAAAATTCACTTGTGATGTACTCTTTCGAATGTCACTTGAAATGTACTGTTAGAAAAGCACTGTTAGCCTGTTTTTTTTCAGTTAAAAGTAAAAACAAGTTGTAGAATGTTTCATTATTTGTAACTTTCAAAACATTTTAATGTACTCAGCCATTTCATTCTGTAGTTGGATTGTTTTTGATTGAATGGAAATTTTTAAAGATTTTTAAAAAGGTACTATCCAACTATTTTTGCAGCTTTTGTTGTGCTCTTTTCCTGTTTTCCAATTTCATTTCAAATGAATTACATTTGTATATAAAGTGCCATTAAAAAATCACACTGCCTTAAGCACTTCATAGAGGCCTGAACATAGTACTATGCAGGACATCAGTTCTACAGTAAGATACTGTTTAATTTATGTACAATTTCCCACAATGCATTTGTGGCTTAAAGGAATGCACTACAAAGCAGTTATTCAACAATACACCATTCAAATCACAGTAAAAAAGTGCAGATTTCACACAAATTTCCTAACAGTGTAACTGTTGGAGCGATAATGGCCCCTTCTGAAGAACGCGCCTTGAACTCCTGATAAATGGAGATGGGATGGATCACTAACAGGATTTCATATCGCCCGGCACTCTGGGGAGGTTCAGCCTGAGTGAAGAAGAATTTGAATCGGGTGTGTGTGTGTGTGTGTGTGTGTGTGTGTGTGTGTGTGTGTGTGTGTGTGTGTGTGTGTGTGTGTGTGTGTGTGTGTGTGTGCGTGTGGTGGTTGTCAGCTAGCTGAGTGAAGTGATTCTGAAGTCCACACGGAGCCAGGGGCCCCGCCTGAAGGGCCTGTCGGTAAGAACTCCCAGTTTCATATGCCAGGCTCATTACTGCGACCCATCTTCACTGACACTACAGAGCACAGAGTCACACTACAGTTACATCTGATGCCAACAGTTGAAACTATCTGCAAAGTCCAGAGAGTTGATTTAAGGGAGCGCGATGGACAAACACCATGTCCAAAGAAGATCAGGTTGTGTCTAGGTATGGTCCTGTATTCTCAATACTTTATTGAGGGATGTTCCGCCCAGTGACCACGGCACTTTTCCAGGTGACGGCAGGGTCCAACGAGTGGAACTGTGGGAGAAAGGGGAGAAGTCGTAACAAGGGAATCAGCTAGGCTAAGTTGGCTCCCACTGATCGAACATCTGTGTGTCCCTCTCACTCTTTTTCCATCTCTTTTTCCCTAGTTTTTAGATTGTTTTACACTGTTAGATCATTATTTCAGTATTTACTCTTGATGCAGCTACTGTGACGAGATAGAAGGAACCAAAAGGATGTATGTAACGGATCCCCGTATATAGAGTGGCGTGAAACTTACTGCTGGTGAAATTACTCTTTTATTTTCTTCTTTCTTCTTCATACATTCAATACAATGGGAAACTGTCACCACCGTAAGAGCTTTGGCCTCATACGGGTCCATTAAACCATTAAACTTTTCAAATATATTTATGTGCATCCATCCGTAACTAAAACTGTAGCCGTACTGACAAGTTTACATTAACACATAACGAAATCTGCGATACCTTTTTACCTTGTCAAAATAAAAGTCCTAATTATCTATAAGAGATAAGGTGGCATAAAATCTCAATCAATTCTTCAAACAATACATTATCATTTAGGCACACATTAAAGATCAATATGGCAAATCCAAAGTAGTCAATCAACCCAAAATAATAGCCCTTATATGGGGTTATTTACAATGTATCTTATACAATGCCATGTTTTATATATAGCATATATATTATATATTTAGTATTATGTTTTATACTTGAAATCAGAAAAGAAAACCAAATGACTTTCAACACTATCTGTCAGCAGTCTGCAAGGTTTACTACTTAATATCTTCTTTTTCACCATGCTCCTGGTTTCTGCAATAATGAGACTGTATAAAAGGACAGTGATTACCGGTCTTGCTATATAGGCGTGTGACATATGGAAAATTAACAAGGGAGACAACAAAGCAGTTGGTGTGTTCCATAACAGATGCCTTCAAAGAATCCTTAGAAGTCAATGGCAAGACCATGTCAGTACTGAAGATTTTCTAGAAAAAGCTGACATGCAGCCTCTGAGTGAGGAAGTAAAGTGTCATAGATGGAAGGCGATAGGACCTACTGGGACAGGATCAAAACAGCGACTGCAACATAGCAATGAGCTGGGCGCCCGAAGGGAAAAAGAAGAAGAGGAGGAAGACCAAAGACACGGAGGTGGAGGTGCACGGCTGAGAAAGAAAGAGAAGATCGCGAGCTGGGAATCATGGAATGATGTGGGGACTAGCTCGGTGCTCGGTGAAGGCCTTAAGGCACAAAGCAGATAGGTAACAGGCAACATGTCTTCTTAAAAACCTCAAAAATTCTCTAGGACTGAGTTTTTAAAATGATGTTTCAAATATTTGTTTGTAATGCTTTTTAAATGTCCTGTCCTTTTAAATGTCCTGTCCTGATCTGTTTGCAGGTCTGGGCCCCTGTCCCTGTGGAGAGGCTCTCTTTAACCCCCACGTGCTTAATCTGCAGCACATAATCACTCCTCTCTGTGCTGGGCTTGACCCTACTCCTGCGGATCCCCCAGCATCCTCTGGGCCAAATCAGCCTCTCTCAGCTGCTCTCAGCACGCCCAGCCTGACCACAGTGGGGGTGTAACGCCAGGGACACACAAACCCCACATTAGAGAACTAGCAGCAACGAAGGCTGACTGTTGTGTTGCCTCATGTTGCCTGCGTTGGGGCCAAAAAATTGCACTTGAACATACGGCAAAGACTAGAGCCAACTGCCAACTAGCACGTACATTCTGCACTTTCATACCACACATGTCTGAGAAGAAGTTAGAACTTGCATTCTTACCCTTTGGTCTTGGTCTTGGTTGTGAAAAAGGAAGTGTTAAAAAACAAAGAGAAACCACACTAAATGGGTGCAATCATGGATAGGCCTACTACAGTGACAGACTCAAGGGCCATTCCCCTCTCTTTGTTGAGAGCTGGAGATACATTAAACATCAGATTTTGAACATTTTCCTGAACCGCCAATCAGAGTGATCTCTCTCTCACCGATTCAACATGCTCAATCAGCCGAAAAGCTGCCGACAAGGGTATGACTAGTGCCGATGGCGCGGAACACACCGCAAAAGACAAGGGCTATAGGCGCTCGCAGACAGCCAACCATCGGTTTGGTGTGTCAGGGGCTAAGGGCAAAGTTCCCTCTGAGAATGATTCAATTCAGAAACAGGACATTCGGGGTGTTTGGCCAAGGAATCCAAAATCAGCAGTCGCACCACGGCTTCTCAACCTAGACTGTTTGCATTCACAGCAACCAACACACATTGGTGCGATCAGGCACACTGGTCACAGTTTAACTAATTACCACCATCCTGCATAGACATTATAGTGTATGACCATCATGGATGACATCCGTTTACTGCTGACATTTAACTGTCAAATTGGACCACCTCTTCCCAGCGGCTTGAGTCTTCCAAAGGGTTTAAAATTTGAAAAACTAACATTTTATTATTTTTACACCTTGCCAGATTAAGTTTGAGGATGTCCAATCCGATATAGATTGACTGCATTAATCCACAACACAGGGTTGCTCCTGCTTCCTTGCTAATACAGAAATCGATGGCTAAGGCATAATGTGCCACTCTTCCGATGAAGGGGACATGATATTTATTTGCCAGATAGATAAATCAGAACTCGGCTCTGATGATTTGTGTCCCTTGTCAGAGAAGAACGTCACCACACATCTATCCAAAATCCTCGCCTCGACGGAATTCTTAATTTATCGTCAGAGTTCAAGACAACCCATCTGAGCAGAATAGACATTTTCGCTGCATTTCCACTGCGGCACAAACCAAGGCCCTGTTGCCTCTCACCGGCCACCATCTGCTCCACTGTGTATCTCTCCTGTTTGCTTTGGTTTCCACAGTCCCAGCAGCTGGCCCTGTTCTTCTTCCACTGAGCAGTTTAACTCTCATGTGCCATTAGTTTGTTCTCTCATTTTCTTCTCTGACTATTCAACAGGCATCTGCTCCATTCAAAAAGGCAAGTTCAATCATCCATCCAACTCTCATTTCAAAAGTCACCTCCATGTTTTGTTCAGTCTAATGATCACGGAGTCATGGACACACTGCCGTTGAAACACCTCTAATTCTCATCTCTTGTTTACAGGAAAGGATGACAAGGCTCCATTACATGAAAACATTTGGTGAGAAATTGTCATTCACCATGTAAGGTAATGACAAAAGATCACGTCCTCGTATCTCCTGTGTTAACTGCTATGACTTGGCCCTCTGGCTTGCATACATTCAATCTCTATGTGAATTACATTGAGATAAGGGGTTATTGTCCATTGGGAGATAGTTAGTGTGTGTGTGTGTGTGTGTGTGTGTGTGTGCGTGTGTGTGAGAGAGAGAGAAAGAGAGTTTGTGAAGCACGCCTGTTTAGCACTGTTCCCCAATGTAGTCTCACATTTACAGCTCAGAGGGCCTCACACTCTTGGTGCATCTCACAAAGGCAAAGAGATGTTGGACGTCATCACTCTTTAGATGAGCCAGCTCTGTTCTGTGCCTCATAAATGTTTGCCGTGGGGCAGTTTCCAGGCAAGACTTTGATACCAACGTCAAATGGAATGCTTCATTTTTTTGCTAATCAGCCTCTTTCCCTTTTGTTCTGAAGAAATGCTTTTCTATCGGAATAAGTTAAACAATAAGTTTCTTTGTTTAAATTTGACAGGGGCCCCTTCATGAGATTAATACATTATGTTTGGTATCTCAGTGGTAAACACTGAGAGTTTAATGTACTTTCAACAGGATTAAATATTAGTGCCTTTGGAGTTTGGAGTGCCATAGAAAGTGAGGGATTCAGATGTGAACAGTCAGAGTAAAAGAGAAGAACATTATGTTCCCTGTTCTCACATCTCACACCACTGCACCCTCTCCCTCATCTGGGATCGTGTCTGACATTAGCGAACAACCAATTAAGACACACATTACATAACACAAGCAAAGAGGAAAGAACAGCCCCCTACAGTTGATATATTGTTCAGAAATGTCATCATAGAAATAATCATACTAAAAACAGTATTCTTGTGTTAATGGGTCTTTCTCAGTGGGTGACCATAAGTCACCAATTGTATGTCAGAATCCATCATCCTACCCCCCAGTGGAACTGACCAATAGTTCTCCTTTGTTTCCTCTGGTCTCTTGGCTTCCTCTGATCAATTAACAGAGCTGTCATGGTTGCTGTGTGCCGGTTGCTACAGAGGAGTGGTGGAATGAAACGGGTGGCTCTGTCAGCAACAGCTTTCATTTCTATGCATAATGAGAAGCAATGCCTTGAAGGCTCCTTTATATCAGCAGCTAATTTTCTTCAGACTGGAGTCGAGGAAAGAAATCTCTCACATCAATTAAGTACGGTGGCACAGGAATTTTCATAGTCATAACAATTATTATCTGCCTTGAATTATGTGTCCATTCCATATTCTACCAAAGTCTGCAGGCCTGTAAAATGGCTCTCAGCAGATCTCTACATCTCTGAGAGGCTATACAGTGATGCACCTTTAGTTCTTTCATCATTCAGCAACAGAGACAGGCACTTCTTACTCCATGATTCCCAAGTCTAACAGGCAGCATCCCAGCAGTGGAGATCACAGAACCAGCTACCCTCTGACATAGTGGAACAACCACATGAACCTGTTTGTGAGGAACTCTTGATTGACAGCATGTCATGATGTGTCTGAAACCCCTTCGGTTCTCATTGGTCCGGATGTGTGGAAGCTCAAAAAATATGTATTTGAATAAATTTGTCACTTCACTGCTTTGTTCAGATTTGGATTGTCAAAGCATGCAATAAATTAATTCATTTATGATTGAATATGACACAATCCTTTCAACAAAGAAATGTTTAATGCAAAAAAGTTTTCAGTTACGGTCCAAAATACCTGCTTGAGTGATGCTGAGAAACCATTATTGCATTTTAAATGGTGCTCGGCTCAGTGTTATGACGTCACATGCTGCTCCCATCCGCAGTGAGTGGGTGAACATCTCTCTGATGTTCAGATTTGTTGTGGGTGTGCCATCTTTTACTGTGTTTGATCAGAGCAGAGACACGCTCTGTCAACCTTCAACCTTGTTGTGGGGTCTCAAATCTTTTACAGATCAGGTGGAAGTATGAAAGTATTGAAAAAAACGTTACTGTATTCAATTTTAGCAGCTCACTGGGGTCTTTTCAAACAAATCAGTTTCCATGGGCGGGCTCAGTGGGTTTCCATTTTCTCAAACATCTGTTCCCTGGTTGTCAGTCTAAAAATAAGCAATATCTGAGAACGAGATATTTCAGGACTAAATATAAGACATTTTTGTCACCTTTTTTTTATCTTTCATTTCATTGTTGATGTACAGCCAGATACTATACGACCTAGGAACGTCCCAGTGCCACTCCCAAGAGGGCAAGTTAAGAGGTATGTAAAAGTATGCCAATGCAGAAGTCAATATAGTATATATAGAAAACCATTCTCAAAATAAACCAAATGTTCAAAAAACAAGAAAGATGTCAGTGATTCATTACTATAGAGCCTACCATTACTATTTTTATGTCTATAAGTAAATAATTGCTGTGTGATAAATACACAGTACAGGCTGTAATACATTTATGCTTGAATGCTGTAGTAGGGTTAGAGTTACTTCTGTTATTGTACCACACACACCATTATACCATACTACTAGTTTGGTGACTTGCTGTCACGTCCACTTGAGATACAGCGGATTAGCGATTGATATGATTCTATTTAATTTATTTGAATCTAGCCTGCGGCTTCTTCTTCCCCATTGTTTCTCAATATTCCACATGAAGAGGATCAAATGACTGACAGTGCTGGGACCACAGTCACTGTCCTCCATCTCCCCTTGACACATCTCAGTTTCCAGCTCACTGTGTGCACCGTGTAGAATTAAACCAGAAGCAAATTCACAACATGGCTCCACCCGAGGTCATTCTTCTCAGAAAGTCAAATGAAGTCCACCATCACCCTTATGAAGACACCATCTTTATTACATTCCAGCTCCAGCTGATATTCGAATAACAACTAGACTCTCCCTGCAGAGAGACGGGGAGTCATATTACCATTCTGGAGGTAGATTGGACTGAGCTTGACAGAGCAGATGACGCTATAGGCTGACAGGTCGGGACGTTTATTATAATTGAATTGAGTCTGAGTGCAGACAATGTTGATAATTAAGTGAAGGGAAAGAATGACAAACTTTGAAGAAGTGGCGGGCTTTGGTTTGGTTTGGCTTTGACAATTGGGCAGTGGATGAGGGGAGGAAAAAGTAATAGGATTCAGTCATCAAACGCAAAGATTTCTTAGCTCCTCATTAATAGACTGGTTTTTTTTCTTGCCATAGAAAGGCTTAGGCGTAGTGTTTCTGTGGAGCACCCAAGGCCAAATGAACGCAAAAACACATTTGCACAGCATCGGAGCTGAATGAACGGAACTACTACGGCATGTGTGAGTCCAGACTGTAATAAAAAAAAAAATTTGCAACGTTCACACTTTCCTCTGACATATTAAGGACATTTCATAGCTGGTCGAGCGTGGTATACTTAAATATACTGTTAGTGAGTAGAAGCACCTTTCCTAGAAGGGCCTTTGTATGTTGAATGAACATTCAAATCTACAAAAAGGTTCATGATCATGTGAAATCTTTCCCAGTGACATTTCCAAATTATGGATTGCCTGTTTGATATTAAACACTCTAACATTTACACACCTAGGCAGGGGAAACTGCTAAATCATCCCTGTAAATACACATATGCATCGACAGGCCATGATAACCTTTAAATATATGGCAAAAGATGAAGGGAGGACGGAAAACAGTCAGGGAAAGGGAGAAAGAAAGAGAGAGATAAGTAGATGGGGGCTGGAGTGTAACAGGTACGAAAGAAAAATAGTTCTGGGGAGAAAGCAGAAAGCTGATTCTGATTCTGAAAACAAGTGGAGCTGTCCCCAAAGGCTAAAACACACATAACTCATAAACATGTGTGCCAATAGCTGCAACAGTACACAATAAGATGTGCTTTGTTGTGGAATGGCTTGTACAAATTGGTCAGGGCCCAGTCAAGGTTGGGGGAAAAAAGGCCCTGCCCAAGTCTGCAAGGCAAGAAAGATGGAACTATTACTTTTACTCTACTGCATGTTTTATAATGGCAAATCATGGAGGAGAAGCAAGTATAGGAGCATTTTTAGAGGGTTCTATTATAGCGTTTGCTTTCAAGGTTTTTCTGGGCTTGTATTCAATATGCAAAAACAAGATCCCTGTCTGAGTGCTCTAAAATGTTATTCTCTTCCAATCCTGAGTGAATTTTCATGAGGAGCTCTTGAAGAGGTACATGTCTGCAGCAGACATGACGTGCTCAGAGCCAGGAAAAACAAAAGCTTTTACTGTGACCAAACAGGTATCCAAAGGAAAAAGAAAAATATTCATTCCCTTGACAAAACTTAAATGCATACACATTTATTGGCCTATAAAGGTATATGTATAGTCAATTATACAATAGATCATTTTGGTGACGGATAGATTAAGGGATGTCAGCAAAATTAGAAAAACGATATGTGGGTCGTTTTTTTTTACACACACTCAGTTTAAGTCGCCATAGCTCGTAATAAACGCTTGCAATACTGTACTGGTTTTTTCATGACACACTCCATATTTTCAAGCAAATGTATCCCCACATACAATATTGGGCTCCATCTTGAGATTGTTCAATGAGTGAGGAAGACATGAGAGTGATCTCTGTGAGACAGTGGCTGGTTAGTAAGCTGGTCATGTTCTTTAAAGGTATGTTGTTCATGGATGAAGCTGCTTGCTAACATGAACAATAATGTGTGATAATTAACACAGCTGTTTGAGAAACATGAAGCATCTGGGACACATGCAGTGAGCTGCGATAAATTAGCGTTCTAATTACATACAAAGCATTTGCAGATAAAGTTGAAGAAATGAGCCTTTTTCATACATAAACACTCAACACACCACACACACACAGCAAACGAACATGTAATTACTAACTCTAAGGAGTAATTCGTACAATTAGAACACATCTCAGAAACAGCTGATGAGGCCTACCTTGGCAGGTGATTCCTATTGGAGGCAACATCACAATCCCCAGAGAGCATGTGTGTGCTCCATACACTTTCCTCTGATGGGTTGTGAGAGTTTTGACAAATACTCTCTTTTAAATAGCGCTGCGTGTGACAGATACTCTGACAGGCTTGGCAAAAGGAATACTGCATCATTTTCCACACGAGAGGCAGTTGGCATGGTAATGAAGGTTAAATGATTGTTGTTCTCAGCAGCCTGGTCCGTAAAGCATGGCTGTGTAGCAGTGACACTGGATGCACACAAATGAATGGGAACAATGGCATTGGATGGGACCATCCCCCAGGTAACCCAAAGAGTTGGGTCTGTTTATGTGAGAACACACAAAGGTCACAGACACCTAGTGGAGAGAGAGAGAGAGAGAGAGAGAGAGAGAGAGAGAGAGAGAGAGAGAGAGAGAGATCTTAGTATATTTATTCAGCTTTATGTGATATAACTTCTGTTGATCAGTACATTTGTCAGGGGTAAGTGTAGACAGCTCTGACATAAGGTTTCTTAAATGATTTATTGTAACCTGGAAAGTATCAAGACACATCTGATATATGCTGAGCTATGACCCGCGACTTGCTCTCTGCTGGTTTTAAATTTAAAACTGCTCCTCAGAAAAGGAAAAGATGGAGAAACTGAGCCGATTGCAAAGATAAACAAAACAACAGTGAAAAATGACTTCCGTTCCAAGCCAGAAAAAAAATATTACCTATGAGCTGGCAGTATAGCGCTGCCTCAGATAAATAAAAACAGTTGATGAGGCCTAACTTAGCACCAGACTGACTTAATGTTCCTTATCTCCCGGCAGAAACAGAAGACAGACAGTCAGGGACACAGTACATAAACACAGACACTGGGTAGACAGAGATGGAAAGATAATTATCCATTGTCCTTGGGCGAGAATGCAGTTTGGCAAATGTATTCATTTTTAGCTAATATTACTAATTTACCTCACAGCTTTCTCAAGAGCTTCTAGGCACTTTTCTTCTGGGTTTCGTCTGTGAATGATTTCTCTGTGGAGCGGGATGTCGGCGGAACTATTCCTAAGCTCTTGTTTACAGTCTGTAGGTCATGAACTTCAAAGCATACCAGTGGGACCTCAACCCAAACCTCACCTGACAAATAACTACTCATTAGTAGCGTAACAAAAATGATTCACCCAGGAAGTGTAAACACATTCAGGTGTACTGGGACTCGTGCATATGTGCAAAACCAATCACAATCCTGGTTCACTGCTGATGCAGAAACAGACAACAACAACGCCAACAGAAAACATAGTGACTACTAGAAAAAACTAAAGATATAATGTACATTGGACTGGACTGTCTGGACTGTAAAATTGCAAGATCAAATTACAGGCAAGTGGAGATTTATAACAAGCTCTCATCCATCCAAATATATGTTGTATTTTTGCCAGGCCTACATATTAGACTTCCAAATGAATGGTTGATTTATTGTAAAATGAGCCATGTCTACCTTAGGTAGGGTGACCAGACGTCCTCTTTTACCCGGACATGTCCTCTTTTCGAGACCTAAAAAATGCGTCCGGCAGGGATTCCAAAATCGTTACAAGTTTTGGAAAGGGTATCTCCCTTACGTTCCACCTTCTTGCGCGAGCTCTGACTGTAGAGAGAACTGTCATTGGTCGACCGACAAAATGTCAGGGCAAGACAGTGTTCCACCTACAAACACACTTACAAATGCAGGCAGTGTTGGACTGATCAGTTTCCATTTATATCTGCTAGTCACCATAGAGGCTAGTTACTATCCACAAACCCCTGCCAAATAAATCTCCTGTATATTGAAACCTAAATGTTGGCAGGTAAAAGGGTCAATGATATTTGACAGGCATTTCAAAGTCCTTCCATTTCCATTTCCATTTCCATTTAGTCATTTAGCAGACGCTTTTGTCCAAAGCGACGTACAATGGAGAGAACAGTCAAGCTAAGAGCAATAAAGAACATGGTGTAACAATAAATACTACTTTACATAAGAATTAGAAAAACGACCTAGAAAGGAAAAAGAAGTGCAGGAATGTAACTGCTGAAGTGCAAGTTAAGCGCTAGTCAAGGTGCCAGTTAGGAAGGGAGGTGCTCTCTGAAGAGTTGGGTCTTCAAAAGCTTCTTGAAGGTAGAGAGGGACGCCCCTGCTCTGGTAGTACTAGGCAGTTCGTTCCACCAACGTGGAACTACAAATGAGAATAGTTTGGATTGCCGTGCTTGCACGGACGGCAGTGCCAAACGACGCTCACTAGACGAGCGCAGCGTCCTGGGTGTGACATTTGCCCTTACAAGAGCATTTAGGTAGGTGGGAGCAGAACCAGCAAGCACTCTGTAGGCAAGCATAAGTGACTTGAACTTAATGCGAGCAGCTACCGGCAGCCAGTGGAGCTCAATGAGTAGCGGGGTGACGTGTGCCCTTTTCGGTTGGTTGAACACCAGGCGCGCCGCCGCGTTCTGGATCATCTGTAATGGTTTCACCACGCAAGCCGGCAGGCCCGTTAGGAGGGCGTTGCAGTTGTCAAGGCGGGAACTCACCAAGGTTTGCACCATCAGCTGGGTGGCATACTGGGTTAGGTACGGCTTGATTTTGCGGATGTTGTATAGCGCTGTTATAGCGGATGTTGTATCACCGAGCCTTGGGGCACCCCAGTGGTGAGGAGGTGAGGTACAGACAGCTGACCTTGCCAAGACACGTTGAACGAGCGCCCAGTGAGGTAGGATTCAAACCAGGAGTGCGCATTGCCAGAAATGCCCATACTTGACAGTATGGACAGAAGGATGCGGTGGTTGACTGTATCAAATGCAGCTGATAAGTCAAGCAGGACGAGAGCCGAGGATTGAGCTGCTGCTCTAGCTGTTTTTAAGGCCTCCGTTACAGACAGCAGGGCTGTTTCGGTGGAGTGACCGCTTTTGAATCCAGACTGGTTTGGATCGAGGAGATTGTTCTTTGACAGGAACTCGGTGACCTGTTTGGAAGCTGCCCTCTCAATGGTTTTAGATAGGAGCGTGAGAAGTGAGACCGGTCGATAGTTTTCCACCTGAGTGGGATCGAGAGACGGCTTCTTGAGCAGCGACGTTACCCGAGCCACTTTGAAAAGAGAATTAAATGAAGCATTAATCACCTGTGTTATTGCCGGTAAGACGGCAGGCGACATGGCTTGAAGGATGTTGGATGGGATGGGGTCCAGCGGGCATGTAGTTGGACGGCTGCCTGTTAGGATTTTGGAGACCTCACTCTCGCTGAGAGGGATGAAAGAAGGAAATGATGAGCCATTGACGGTTGCGCCCTTAGGGGGGGGAGACAGTTGGTCGAACTATTTCCCGATGGCTGCCACTTTCTCTGTGAAAAAGGAAGCAAAGTTATCAGCAGTGAGGTTAGTAGCTGGGGGAGGAGGAGGAGGGTAGAGCAGTTTTGAAGGTGGAGAATAGTTTCCGAGCGTCAGTTGCACCGTTGATCTTGTCATTGAAAAAAGTCTTCTTAGCCTTCCAACTGTCTAGTAATATCCCAGCCATCCTTACCGGCATCAGTCTGATGACCATTGATGGAAACATATAAATATTAAGATACTGAGTAGCAGCATATTGATGCTTTGGACTCACAGTTATTAGGGATATGATTAGGTTTGTGCAAGTACATAGAAACAGTGTACTGATCAATAATCAGTCTGTTAAACTGTACTCACTACAACATAACAATACGTAGGCCAAAACAAATAAGTATACAAACGTTTTCTACTGAAGTGTATAGTCACAAATTTCTGCTATACTGTATACATATTGAAACCACAGGGGGCAAGCTGCATTCATTAAGGGTGTAGCTTAGATCAAAGGATGCTTTTAAAAGATTAAGACACAATGACCCCTTTGTGTCCATTTCTGTGCCAGTTTTCATGAGTTTCCAAATTCAGTTTTGTCTCTAAGAAAAAATTGAATGTTGGTTCCTTGCCTTGGCAACATTGCTTTTGGCATACATACATCCTCCAACAACCCCCCCTCACACACACACACACACACACACACACACACACACACATCCCCCCACCCACCCAGAACTCCGCCCTCCCACCTCAACCTCCATCCTAACAAAGAAGAGGCATCCAAAGTGTGTGTATGTGTGTGTGTGTGTGTGTGTGTGTGTGTGTGTGTGTGTGTGTGTGTGTGTGTGTGTGTGTGTGTGTGTGTGTGTGTGTGTGTGTGTGTGTGTGTGTGTGTGTGCTGGTATCATATTACTATCAATTTACAAATTGATTTCACTTCAGTTTAGGCCGTTTGCTGATTTGACGTGCATCTTTCCATGTCAGTCATTAGCTCCCATTCTCTGCAAGAACCCTCCAATATTGCCAAAAACCATGGCAGCCTGATTTGCACACAGAAACCGACAGCAAGCTTGTTACGGCAGGAACACACACCTACGCTCATTCAGCCAAGACAGCATTAGCATCAGGAACAGTCCACTCCAGTTATGAGAACACAAGTCAACACAGCGCTACTGTCATTATACATTGTATCCAGGACAGTGCACAGACACCTGTACATGCCCTCCTCCAGAGGTGTATTTGTGGGATGTTTGTATTGTGTAGGGGAACATCTGCTTGTAAGGATGTGAATGGGACAATATGGGCCTCCTTTGAGCCTGTGTTGATATGGAGTGTGTTGTCTGTTTTTCCTCCTAGCGAATAATGTGTATTGGTAAATCATGGTGGATTGGGAGACCTGTTATTGCCAAGAGTCTGGGTGGATAGTTTTTTTTTTGTGATGTGTCGGTGTTGCAAATTTGGTTGAGGCTGGTATTCGTAGGGGATGATGGAGTAGTATGGAGATATGGAGATGTGCCCAGGAGGTGCAAGTGTCTCTCAAGCCGTGGGTGGGTGGGCAGTCTGCTGGAGTGTGTGTGGGGTGCAGCTCTCCGTGAGTATTGAACCTAGTGGTGTTACATAGATGGGCTCGGTCTGGTGCTTGTGTCTGTGGAGGGCAGCTTCATGTGAGCTTTGTGGGGGATTTTGGGTAAGATTGGTCCGTAATAGGTAAGCAGTGTCAAGGTGTGCTCTTCAATCCCAAATGATTTTGTCCAAGATGTAGGATTTCGATTCATCTGTTCCAAGTATTGATTTTTTCCCCTGGTAGGGATTGCTTGGCTGTTGTCATCCCGGGTCATATGATACTTGCTCTTATTTTTAAACACTTTTGAAAGGTTTGTCTCTACTGAACACAATTTCATCACATCCTCTCTGACATCTAAGGCTTTTTCTTGCTTTGATTAAATGTCCTTTGGAAATAGTGTTCATTTTTTTCTCTTCAAAGTGAAATAGAAAGTGGTTTACTGAAGAAAAGTGAAGAAGCCAGAGAAACACCATTTGTTGCATGTGACATCTTTTTTTTTTATTACACATTGCTCCATAGATATATGTTAAAATATAATAAGGCCAAGTTAAACATACCAGATTTTAGGATTACCTGGATGTCATCCGAATGTGCTGGGGAGGATAGTAACAGCAGCAAGCAGCACAGCAGCTCCACAGTACTGGAGTAAGTGGTCCTGATGCCTAAGGGCTGGAGCAAGAGGTGGTCTTGGACTCACTCTGCTTGGCACCTAAACTCAACTTGTTGCGTAGGGCTCTGAAAATTAAGTGTCAAAGTGGGTGTCATTGTTCACCATTTCAATGAGAGGATAAAGCGGAACTATCCTTTTAGTCATGAAGAGAGAACAAATACCATGACAGTAAATCGCAGCAACAGCAATCAGGTAAACTTGCAAAATGTTTGATGTCAGCAAACAACAGTAACGTTAAGTTGATGTGCTAGCTTGCAGTGCATCACTCTCTGTCTGTCTTGCTAACCTAGCTGGGCAGTGCATGTCTTTGACTGTCTGTGTCTTGTGCCTCCAGAGCTGTTTTTTGACTTTGTACCAGACAAAAATGAGAGTGAAAAGATAACTTTGCTGCGTGTGAACATGCATTCATAGTCTTATGTTTACATTGTGTAGTCGAAGCTAATTACACAGCTGTATACGTTTTATTTGAGTATTTTGAGACATATAGCTTACATGCTTATGTTTACATTCTATAGCCTAAATTCATTGTGTAATATTGTGAGGACTGGACTAATTACCAGGCAGTAGAGACAAAGCTCAGTGTTATATTTTACATTTTATATTTTCTACAATTTGGCAAATGGTTTACATGGCTTAGGGGTCAGGGGTCAGGTAGGAAGGTCCCATAACCCAGGGAGGTCAGGACCGGCTCTACCTAAACTCACATCGTAATGCGTTCTTTGATGAGATCACAACAAGGTAGAGAAGATGTGAAAGATGGAGGACATTTTACCCCTGGAAAACTGATAACCAGCTCCTGTGCAATGGTAATAAAGAAGAGAGTGTTTCCTGTGGAAAGGTTATTGTGCTCCCTATATATTTTCTTTTCTGCCCAATGTCGTGGAGACGTCGTTACAGCATCGAGGGGGTGGAGCTGAGAGGTGAGGTATGGGGCCGGTAAAAAAAAGAGTTTTGTTGGTTCAGAGGAGAGAGAACAAGATGTGATGAAAGATTACTTTGTGACCTTTATCCAATCCAGGCAACTTTGCTTCCTGTTTTTTCTTTGAGAAAGTGGGCTTAGAAAGTGCTGCAATGAAATTTTGCAATAGATGGTGTTTATACTATAAGAGGGAAAAAGTAATTGCAATACCGTTCCAAGAAATATGAAAGATATGATAATATTGTTATGTTTTGTTAATAAAAACAATCTATTCGAAAAAGAAAGTAACTGTCTTTTGACTGGAGAGTGTATTTGGCAAATTAAAATGCATGTTTATCACCCTGATTTGTGTTAGGCAAGATGAGTTGCCTGCTGTGTGGAGGAATTTTCCAAATATGGCGCAGAACTCTCCAAAGAGTGTTATATGAGATCGTGAATGGATGCAGTATACACCCCTCACTGTAGCATGCAGTATACACCCCTTACTGTAGCATGCAGTATACACCCCTCACTGTAGCATGCAGTATACACCCCTCACTGTAGCATGCAGTATACACCCCTCACTGTAGCATGCAGTATACACCCCTTACTGTAGCATGCAGTATACACCCCTTACTGTAGCATGCAGGACTGTGAGATCATGAATGGATGCAGTATGCACCCTTTGCTGTAGCATGCAGTATACACCCCTCACAGTAGCATGCAGGACTGTGTAGGTATTACACAGGGGTCCCAACAGTTTCCCTCTTTACCATACTGTCTACTGCTGATACCTGTGATAAACCAATTAATACTGCCATTGAAGCTGTCATCCTCTGTTGTTATGCTGCGGCATGTGTTGGCTCTGCATATCCAATAGAGACTGTGTGTGTGTGTGTGTGTGTGTGTGTGTGTGTGTGTGTGTGTGTGTGTGTGTGTGTGTGTGTGTGTGTGTGTGTGTGTGTGTGTGTGTGTGTGTGTGTGTGTGTGTGTGTGTGTGTGTGTGTGTGTGTGTGTGATCTTTTCAGAGTGCTCTGTGTTGTCACATTAATTAAAAAGAAAACTCAAACATTAGCATGACTGGTTGTAGCTATATCTCTGACTTGACAGCCACCGCCGTCTCATTTGTTTGAAATGAGGGGGTCTGTATTCTGCCAGTGCAAACATCTAAA
This sequence comes from Clupea harengus, assembly GCF_900700415.2. Classification (NCBI taxonomy): domain Eukaryota; kingdom Metazoa; phylum Chordata; class Actinopteri; order Clupeiformes; family Clupeidae; genus Clupea; species Clupea harengus. The sequence continues at coordinate 20,970,299 of NC_045168.1, forward strand.
GGGTCTTTGGGACGTCCCTCTCTGGTGACACAAATCAGGCCTCTTAATGCTACTTGAAATTATACCTTAAGTTGTACCTAAATGTTTTGTGGTGTTTCCCACGACGTCCTTAGCTAAGTGTACCTCCTGTAAGATATTCTTTTGTAAGGCTGGTCTGGACCACTCTAAGCTATACCTTAACACAGTTTAGGTATAAAAGTGCCTAAAAATGTTATGTTAATGTCTGGATGTATGCAATGACTGTAATGTAAGACCAATATATGTATTGCATTGTATGTGCTTCATTAAATGAAAAGACAAAAACATCTGTATAAATGAATTAGCCATATTTTTCAAATAATTAGCCAATACAACTTTTTGTTATTGTGATTATTCCTTGTTGATGTTCTTTCTAATAATGATCACCTGCACTCCAATCCAATCCAATAAGTCATGCCCATCACACTCATCCCAGGCATGTTCAGACCTACATAAATGTAAATATTGATGCCAGATTCAGCGTCTTAAGGTATGCGTAGGAAGGGTTCTCTCAGGGGAACTCTTAAGAGATGGGTTGGGAAACACATGTAGGGAAGTAAACAACTTTAGTAAGGTATGCCTTTCAAGACAAGTAAAGAGACACCACTATTGGGAAACCCAACTCACATCAAATTCATATTCATTATTCCTTTTATTTTTTGTCTTCTGCTGGTTTAAAACAAACAAAACGGCCCATGACATTCCCCATTACATCTAAAGGCATCATTAAATTAATTTCATTTATAATTGCTCCTAAAAATAACCAAGATGAAAGACATATGAAATGCTAATTGCTCTTTGTTAGCCTCCTGGGTGGAATCAAAGAAGTCCAAAGTGGAGTAAAGTGAATAAATAAAGAAAACTCTCATATGTCGCAATGAATTTGGCTAGCATTTGCAAGGGTATGTGACCATTCATTTGCATACTTGAATTCATAAAAGGCATTAACACACACATGCACACATACACACACACTCTCTCTCCCTCTCTCTCTCTCTCTCTCTCTCTCTTTCTCTGTCTATCTATCTGTCTGTATTGCCTTTCCACCTCAGCCTTACACATTTGCAATGTTTCATTGTGTTCAGGGGCTTTCGAAATCGATAGAAAGCACTACTGGATATGGATCAGACAAGTAAGACAGATAACTTGGCTTGTAGTTCGACCCAGGTTACTTACTCCTTATGAATAAATACATTTAGCTCAGAAATAGAAAAGACCTAAACACACCCTCCTTCACCACACAGATTTCTTTGAGGTGTAGGAATGTTTAATTTTTGCATGCACGTAATACACACAGCTTTAAGCTAATTTGCGGTGAACAGAGAATAAATGATTTCATACCTGATGCTGATCCTTGTTGTTAATTGGTCCAGTGCATCTGCCAGGCATCCTGAGGACTAATCTAAACAGCCACCAATCAGGCCATTTTGGAGAGGCCGGCATGGTTAATTCCTCACATCTTCACACTCAGATAAGAATAATTGGAAAGAGCATGCTGGGAGGTCTTGCTGCCTTTTGGAGAAGCCAAGCTCCCTCACTTGTGAAAGAACGATGGCTCATTAGAGTTTGTGTGTATGTGTGTGTGTTGGTGTTAGTTAGTGTGTGTGTGTATGCGTGTGAGTGTCAGTGTGTGTGTGTGTGTGTGTGTGTGTGTGTGTGTGTGTGTGTCTGGAATCTAAGCCATATCTGTCAGCCTTGTCAGTGCCAACCCCATTTGCTCGCAGCAGGAGCAGCTCCAAATGCTACAACAGAGCTGTTACACACACACACACACATACACACACTCTATCTCTCTCTCTCTCACAAACACACACACACACACACACACACACACACACACACACAGTCTCTCTCTCTCATACACACACACACACATAAACGCTCTCTCTCTCTCTGTCTCTGTCACACACACACACACAAACTCTCTCTCTCTTTCACAAACACACACACACACACACACACACACACACACACACACACACACACACACACACACACACACACACACACACACACACACACACACACAGACGGACATTATCTCTGCGAATCAATCATGGTTATGTTTGGCGAAAGGCTCCATACAGAGGCCTACCAGGAAATGCTATTTTTAAGCCGTCACAAACACCAAACCCCATGGAAATAACACAGGGAAATGATCAACATCGCCGCCTAAACGTGGGTCATTATGACAGAAAATACACCACCCAGAGCAATCACAGGAAGCCGAAACCACTTTACCCTGAGGTCTGCACTAAAGAGGCCCCTTAAATTGGCCAAAGGGAATGGGCTACTGCCGAGTCCTATTTATACACTCATAACACCAACAGCACCAATAGCCACAGGAGATAGGGGCCCTGCTAGAACCTGAAGGAGGGATGCTGTTATCAAATGCAAATAGTTTCGAAGTTAAAATCATGTTCTGTGTTATTGGCTTCTGTTTGTTACAGAGAGAAAGGAAAGCTACTAATTTTAGCTGGAAGGTTGATGCAAGCCCACTGTGAATCCTAGACCCTACTACATTCTAAAACGTATAAATCCGAAGCTGACATTCCAAACTTTAAGTCAAAATGTTAAAATAAACATTACATTAACCCCTCCTCCTTACCGTTCATTGTTCAACTGTTTTTTTTCTCTCCCACCTCTCTCGAATACATAGAAATTGTATTGGAAATGTGACAATAAATCTCAAGAAAGGCATGGGTTTGCTTGGTGTCTGGAAATGAACTGTCACTCTGTCCCCGTGACTGATTTGGACTGCCACAGGCAAAACTGATGATTGCCTGTCCGATTTATAATGCACATTAAATCAAAGTCCTCATAGGCAAGTCTCGCCACTCGGCAGCCATCTTGGCAACGCCTCCAGGCAGGTATATTGGGCAAACAAGATCAGGATCCTATCAAATGAATGGGGAGAGATCCGTTACTCCATATAAGATAGTCAAACAGACATTTAAAGAACGTGAATCCCCCCTGATTCCCAATTCATTTTGCCATCATTGATTTGTCTCCACCCTTATAATGTCTGATTAAATATAGACTTTATAACAAACGTTGAGAACTTCTTTGGAAATGTAATCTTTTACAAAGGTGGCAGATAAAATGGTCCTAGGAGCGCAGACAGGTCAAAAATAAAGGGCAGTGCTTAAACACAAAACCAGTTTGGAGGGAGAACATAGAACATAAAACAGTCCTAAAATACCCACCTTCCTTTCAAAGACAGCAGTCCTAACAGAGTTACATTAGTCTAAATCACTGTGTATGGAAATGTGTACAATCCTTAAATAGGTCCAATTAGCTCCAATTGGATCCAACCATTGACGTGGGAGAGTCCAGACCCAAACATTGTCCTCACATTAGTCCCAAACTCCACTTCAGTGCGAAGCGGTGAGAAGGGTGAATTCACCCTCTCACAGGTGTCTCGTATTGATGTATACATTTACAATTACTCTGCTTTGTTCAATGTGGTCATATAATGAGTAAACAACAGTGACTGATCGTATAACAACACAGGTGCATACACATACTTCTACACATACATAGTTCTTTGTATTCCCTAACTTTCTATTCTGTTCTTTAATTGAGTTTCATTTTAAATCAAGTTCTGGATAGGTCAGATCAAGGTGACTGCCAACACAAGGCATGCAAAATTGCAGTTATCCCTCAAAATGAGGAAGATGCTGTCCTCAGTGATGGTCAGATAGGGACTGGTAGGAAGGACAGATAGGGGATACAGGCCATTTGCCAACCATGTTGGATGCATATGCTTAACTCATGCAAACAGATCATGACAGGAACATAAGCAGCGATGATGACTTCCCCCTGTGTCAAATAGTCACAGTAGTGGCAATGCAGGGGACTGGCAGTGACTGAGTTTTACATGCGGTAATAACTAGGCTGGGGTATATGAGCATTTTGATGACTAACACAATTGTGACCTCCCATAAAACACACATTTTCACCTATTTTTCTACAATAAAAATTGAATGATTGATTATTTCAAAGGGTTACTAATGACACATTATTTGAATGTTTTCGTATTTTCACATTGGGGTTTAAACAGGTTAACGAGTCACAGACAGCAGAGAAAGGCAGTCAAGATTAGATTTGCTGTGCACAGAGAAGTGGAATAATCTAAATGCTCATGTTGTCTCGTTTCTCTGAATGTTTTTTTTTTTTTGATGACTCAGCATTGCTTATTGTTGTTGTTGATGCAGTATTATGATCGCTGACATCAGTGTGAGTTTATTTCCTGTTCTTGGAAGGAAGCATCGTAACAATTGTTCAAGGCCATGCAGAGGATTTAACTCATTGAATCGCGACTACCACTGTGCAGAAATAATAGCCAATACTGTATGTCCATACTAAAGGCAGAAGGCTTTAAAGCTTCTAATCTTGATTTGTAGCGAAGGGAGAGCGTGGTGACCCCACCCGGTCTCGAACCCGGGTCTACAGGGTGCCAAACACGCCACACCAAAAGCCCGGCTCAATGGCATAGCAGCCAGAGCACATATTCACCCGTAGGGACGATCACATCGTCACAGGAGCTATGTCCTTTTATTACATGCTAACAAGCGGGGGGGTGTAGTGGAGTGTAAACCTTTTTTAATAAAAAGCGCGTTTACTCACCTATCTTTGATTGTTAATTCACTTACCATTATGCAATTTAAGAAGTTTGATATGCTTACACGCTTGGACATCAGACAGAGAATTCTAATGTTCCTTATGTTTCAGTTAGTAAGATAACATTAGTTATCATAGTAGTATTTATTGAGTTATTATTGTAGCCTACATAGTGATGCTTAAGCCTTTTGCAATATAGTTAGCCAGCTAACATAACATTAACTAGGCAACTTACCTGAATCAAAACAAATGTATACATTGAGAACTCCCTATTAACTATTTATGCTAGCTGGACAAGAACGTATCCATTTCCACACTGAATGCTCTGTGTGGACGGAGAGGGAGGCAGACAATGGACAGGGACAGAGACACGACGAGTTGAATAGGACAGTGAAGGCACAGAGAGAGGTTTGTGGAAGACACAACATGCTACCCTATATGACAAAAATGTAATGTAAATCAAAACAGCTCCATCTATCCGTAAAACATAGTCTCCATTAAAATGAAGAAGAAAAAGCAGTGGGAAAAGTTAGAGACTAAAGTCATTTCTTGTTGCAATAGTGGAAGTAAACACAGAGCATGTTCCAATGGGAGAGTGGTGGTGCAGAGCATGCAGGTGCAACTGTGTAGATAGGCAGTGGGGCTGCTTCTGTGTAGCTACATGCATTTGAATAGGGTCAGGCTAGGGGTAGTGCACTTCATACCAAAAGTGTGCAGGCCATTTAATGAGAGAACAGTCAAAGTAGTTAAACTGCAGGCCATTCAATGAGAGACCAGTCAAAATAGTTAAACAACAGAAAGCACTGCAGCCAGTAGGCAGGTAAAAAAAAGAAACGCTGAGCAGACACCCAGCTGCCAAATGCGCTTACGGACACAGGGTAGCATAAGCATAAGCCCCTGTCCACCTTCTCCATGCACTGTTCAAACTTCTGCCCCATGGGTAATACAGTAGAACAACGACTACAGGCTCCAGCTACCAGGCCCAAGATCAGCTGCTTCCCCAGAACCGTTTCTCTGTTGAATTGTGAATTACTCTACTTAAGGCTGCGTACTCTCTGTATTAAGCCTATACTCACTGCACTCTCTGTATTAGGCCTATACTCACTGCACACTCTCTGTATTAGGCCTATACTCACTGCACTCTCTGTATTAGGCCTATACTCACTGCACTCTCTGTATTAGGCCTATACTCACTGCACACTCTGTATTAGGCCTATACTCACTGCACTCTCTCTATACTCACTGCACACTCTCTGTATTAGGCCTATACTTACTGCACTCTCTGTATTAGGCCTATACTCACTGCACACTCTGTATTAGGCCTATACTCACTGCACACTCTGTATTAGGCCTATACTCACTGCACTCTCTGTATTAGGCCTATACTCACTGCACACTCTGTATTAGGCCTATACTCACTGCACTCTCTCTATACTCACTGCACACTCTGTATTAGGCCTATACTCACTGCACACTCTCTATACTCACTGCACACTCTGTATTAGGCCTATACTCACTGCACACTCTGCCTATACTCACTGCACACTCTGTATTAGGCCTATACTCACTGCACACTCCTATACTCACTGCACACTCTGTATTAGGCCTAAACTCACTGCACTCTCTGTATTAGGCCTATACTCACTGCACACTCTGTATCAGGCCTATACTCACTGCACACACTCTGTATTAGGCCTGTACTCACTGCGCACTCTCTGTATTAGGCCTATACTCACTGCACACTCTCTATACTCACTGCACACTCTCTATACTCACTGCACACTCTCTATACTCACTGCACTCTCTGTATTAGGCCTATACACTACACTGGCCATAGTCTTCATTTGTCCTCCTCTTGTCATTGTTCTTATTGACTTGAACATACATTGGAATATTCATGGTTGACTGATTGATTACATAGCCATCTTGTATAAGCCCAAACGTGTTCTACTATTAGTATCACTACTAGTACTACAACATAATTATAACAAATAAATAAATTCATAACAAAAGAATATAAGACTCCTTTGTTAACAGTGGGTAAGGGTCTGTCCACAGACTATGAGCTTAACTATGTTTCTAGATAACTAACTGTCACAGCTGTTGCCTTTCCCACGAGACGAACATTTGATTGATGTCAAAGTAAAAGTCCAATACTATACTGTTTGCGTGTAACAACAATACAAGCAATATACATTTGCTGACCTAAATAAGCAGAGGGCAGAACAGATTATTTTTGTTTTCATTCTGAGTATATGTATTCTTGTCCACAATGAAAATAGATGATCTGAACAAGATGTGATTATTATTTTATTAGGGGTTTAAAAAGGTTTTAAAAGCAAATAAGGATGGTAATGAAAGATAATTATTTTGTTTTGATTTGAAAAGGGAGATTCCAGCAGTGCCTCTTGTCAGATCATCATGACTCTGTGCTCCCTCTGCCTGTTGTCTTCTCGTCCAGCTCCCCTTCTCTGTCCCTCTAGTTCTTTGCGAATCTCCTCCTTGGGCCGCACCAGTGTTCACCTCGGCTATACCAACAGTACTCGCACCAGTGTTCATCTCGGCTATACCAACAGTACTCTGCCTGGGTCCCCTGCTGCCAGCTGTTGTTCCACCAAGTTCTGGGTCCTCTCTCCACCCTTCCATTGTAATAAGGGTAATCTCTCCCTCTTGTCCTGTTCTGTCCCACTGCTTGGGCCTCTTTGTTCCCCTGCTTCTGTGGTGCCATCTTCATCTCCTCCCTCTGTTGTCTCTCTGTTGGTGGTTTTCCTCGGTTGTCCATCCTCTCTCCCTTCTTGTCTCCTCTGCTGGGATGATAACCAGATTGCTGTCTGGCTCCATTTGATGGAAACCTCCGGCCACTCCACTCCCTCTCCACAGGAGCTGGTCTCCATTTGCCTTTACCCTGCCCATTGTTCCCTCCTCTTCCTCCCTGCTCCTCTGGCTCCTTCATTTGCCCTTTGTTTTCATCCAGATGTTGAAGATGGCCAGTCTCATTATTTGCAATGTTTTTTTTTGCTCCCTTTGTTCCTTTCCCTCTCTTGCCTCTCCTGACCTTGCGTTTGACTGGGGCTGAGGAGGCACTCTCCTCACCTGCACAGTTTAAAGGAAATTAATGGTTTAAAGGGAGTCATGTTTTGTGGTTTGACTGAAATTGCTTCTCTGCAATTAAGAACACTACGTACCCTTCACTGGCTCCTTGTCCTTCATCTCCTCTGTAATAACTCCAAGTCTCTGGAGCTCAGCTTGAGCCAAAGGCAGACCTATAAGAAAATTAATATGTATAAAGACTTGTATGTGAACTTTAGCCTTAATTTATACATATCATATAGATCATTTGTTAATAAAGTGTTTTCCTTCTTAGAAATCATGTCACCTGCTCATTAAAATATAATGATGTTGAGCCTTTTTCTCAGTGATATCTAGATGTGATTTCATACACAATAAGTTTGAACTCAAATCAAACTCACTTGCTAAGCAAAGTAGTGAGGGCTCCAGCATTATACTTACAGACAGCAGAGTTCACCTCAAGGAGAACAGCACTGCGCTCAGCCTCAAGGAGAACAGCACTGGGATCAGCCTCAAGGAGAACCGCACTGGGATCAGCCTCAAGGAGAACAGCACTGCGCTCAGCCTCAAGGAGAACAGCACTGGACTCAGCCTCAAGGAGAACAGCACTGGACTCGGCCTCAAGAACAACATCACTGGACTCGGCCTCAAGGAGAACAGCACTGGGATCAGCCTCAATGAGAACAGCACTGGACTCGGCCTCAAGGAGAACAGCACTGGACTCAGCCTCAAGGAGAACAGCACTGGACTCAGCCTCAAGGAGAACCGCACTGGGATCAGCCTCAAGGAGAACAGCACTGGGATCAGCCTCAAGGAGAACAGCACTGGACTCGGCCTCAAGGAGAACCGCACTGGGATCAGCCTCAAGGAGAACAGCACTGCACTCAGCCTCAAGGAGAACAGCACTGGGATCAGCCTCAAGGAGAACCGCACTAGGATCAGCCTCAGCCTCTTTGACTGTTTCCAGGTCTCTGATCAGATCTAATGTACACATAAGGAAGGTGATTCATTAAAAGCAACAGTGGAAAGCTTTGTTTGAATTTCTTTGTTGAGATACGTGTTTTGCCCTAATACTTACTCAGATCAGTGTCCACCTGATCCAGAGTATGATTGGGCTTTATTTGGACTGTCCTATTACCATCCAGCTCTGCTGACAGATATGAAGTCAAATGTGTGCAGGGTGGTTGATTCAAATCATCATGAATAACCTATGTAAAGGCTGTTCTGTTATTTAGCCTTAAACTTACCAAGAGCAGAGTCTACGATGTCCAAAAGATCATTAAGTACAGCCTCCACCTCAGATGTCTCAGCCTCATCTTTTTCTCCTTTCCGCTCTGTTATCAGATATTGATGGGCAAGATACATCAGCACCAATTCTTGAAGATTAACCCAATTTTAACATAGCTGTTAGGTCTTATACTCACTCATACTTGTGTCCACATCATCAAGAATGTTGCTGAGAACAGCCTTTATTTCAACTCTAGTTTTCTCTTTTTCTTCGGTCAGCTCTGTTATCAGATCCAAGGGAATATCATGAGTTACTTAATCAGCACAAGCACTGGAAGAGTAGTTAATCTTTGATTTATGTTCTTATTATTTGATTTGTCATAACTGAAACTCACTCAGAGCTGAGTCTACGTCATCCAGAATGCCATTTAGCATGGACACGGCTTCAACTCTCCACTCTTTTCTTATGCTTTCCTGTTCTGATTTCAAACACACAAAAGTGAAGAACTTCAGTAACATCAGTGCTTGACAGCATATCAAAATGTTGGGAAGTCCACTCTCTCCTCAGACTTACTTGAAGCAGATTCAACCCTATCCAGGATGCTGTCAAGGACGGCGGCTACTTCACCATCCCTTTCTACTTCCTGCTCTGCTGTCAGATCTGGATTAGGAAATATACAAACTACTTCATTTGAAACAATGCAAGAAATATTTTTGAAATGTGGAGTAGTTCTGCCCTTAAACCTACTCAAAGCTGCATCCACGCCATCTAGAATATCGTTCAGTATGGTAACGACTTCAGTGGTTTGGTCCTTATTTTCATGGTCCTTGGTAGGCAGATCTAGAAAGACAGTTCATTGAATTACAATTGAAAGAAAATTCAAGCTTAAAATAAATGGGCAAGGGGCACAGAAGTTCAAAACCTAAATATGCACTGACTCAGTAAGTCATTATCCTCTCTCACACCAGTGTCCACCCCATCCAAACATCATTAACTGCAGCCACCATTTCAACAGACACAACACAGCGGTTCATTAGAATCTGCATCAAACAATCAACTTGATCAAAAACAGAAGTATGCACTCTGCTAATTATACTCACTAATAGCCGAGTCAACCTTGTCCAAAATGTCGTCAGGAGCAGCCACAACCTCCTGATTTATCTCCTTTTCAGTTTGTTCTGTCATACTAGCAGTTTTAGCTAGTCCTAAAGCAGGCCATTTTCACATAAATTAACTTTACACTTAATTGCTTGGATATGTATTTGAGTGGATCTGAGGTATGTCCTTGTACTCACTCAGAATGGATACAGCCTCATTCAGAATTGCATTGACCTCATCCATGTCAGTTATGTCATCCAGTATTTTGATGACCAGGGCAACGTTCTCCATTCTCTTCTTCTCCCTCATTGGTCCATTTTCTGTGGAGTCTCCGTCCTGCTGCTGTCCAGTGCTCTCCATATCAACTGTTTGTTGTCTGTCCTCAGATTCTTCTTGTCCCACCTCTGTCTCTGGTTCCACTCTCTCCTGTCTCTCCTGTAGGACCTCAGGAGCCTCATCTGCTTCGCTCTCTTCCCCTTTATTCTCTTGTCTCTGCAGCTCCACTCTCTTCAGTTCCCTTAGGAGAACCTTTCTCAGCTCCCTCTTTAGTTTCTTGTCATTCTTTCGGGTCTTTTTGTCCTGGTCTTCATTAACCTGAATGCCCAAAGCCTTGAGTTCTGTCCTCAAGTCCTCTAATTTGTACTTTTTTAGAGTCTCCTTAAGCTCCTTGGTAGTTTTCCTCACTCCCTTCACCACCACACCTTCCTCCTGCTGCTCTGCTGAGCAGCAATTCAAAAAGCAGAAAAATCCCATCAATTCACCTGTACACTTTCCAACAACTATCCAACAAGTCAACTATCCTCTACAATGTAAAGTCTGTAGTGTCTCAGGAGAGTGAAATGGAATTTAGAGTCAGAGTTATGTTCTATGACATCATGATACTGCTTGGTCACCTTTATGACATAATCAGAAGTTTGATGCCTGGTTACAGTTAGCAGGTGAATTCTAAAGTAAATGGAATGTTGCCAATTTACTGGGCAATCATATTTATACTTTTCAGTTATGGTTTTGGCCACACATTTAGCAGGCATTTTATCCATAGTGCCTGATTTCTGGAATTCTGATAGATTTAAAAATGTTGAATTATTTAGAAAATCGTATGATTTTTGCACCAGGGGCGTATCTAGCCCTGGTGCTGGAGCCCCCCCAAAAGTTTCCTTTTATATATATTTTTTTATATATATTGAGATCGTCAAATTCACACCTAACAACCGATTTAGTGAACTTATTTTGTTTAATTTTTAGAGATAGAAATAAAATAGTCTCGAGTAGCACAGGAATCCCGCCTGTTTGAAACAGGTGGTGGCAAGCGCATGGTTCTGTTTGGTCGTCAGTGAGTGAGTGAGCCTCGCGAGCAGACAGACGGTGATAACGTCTAGTAAACAGACTTGGAGCGACTGTCCGACCCAAGCTGGTGAAAGCTGCTGGATATAAAGGTATAGCACATGAAGTTTAAAATAGTAAAAGAAATGAAAAGGTTAAATCATGGTCATTTGCAGTATAATAGGAAAACCATTTGCAAACTATCATAGCATAATCTCCACTGTGAATTGTTCAAAACATGGAAAGCCTGGCTTGCAATTTCAGTTGGGATGGTATTACTATTTGCCTATAAGCCAGAGCTTCTAAGTAAAGCGGTAGACTAATTATTGACAAATTACCAACCAGGTACACCAGTGAGGGTGTACATATTAAATAGCAATTGTATAAGTTAGGTAGTTTCTTATACAAGTTCAACAGCAGTGGCATCAGACAAATTACTACCATAGTTTTGCTGGGTCACAGGAAAAATAATAGGTTTTTATCTAGGGGCTTAGCCCCCCCAAAAGTGGGAACCTAGATTCGCCCCTGCTTCAATGTTTAGGATTGTATGAATACTGACCAGAATTCCCTAGTGATGGATCAAATGCAGTCAATTTCATATGAAAAAGACAGCGAGACAGAGAGAGAGAAAAATGTAGACAGAAAGATAATCACAGTAAACATGCTTTGGGCAATCAGGCATTTCATTTTGTGGTGCAATCCTAGTAGTCTGAGGGAACCTCATCACCTTGTGGAGATTGTCGCCTTGGCGATCACTTTTGCAGGGGTTCATAACTCCTGAGGTACTGTGGGAAGAGCAGTCTTTCACCGGGGTCAATTGTAAAAGGATCAGAAGCATTTCATTCATCTATACTATGGTCATTGAATGTGGGTTCAAAAGGAACTGACATCAAAGAGGCACTGAGAAATGTATCAGACGCCATGTTCAGTGTAATTCATTGTCAAGCAAGAGCAGGTCTGTCTGTTCTCTGTGTGAAAGGCACGTATCCTGTTGAAAATGTATTGTCCAGCCCTGACTCTTGGGACCAAGATGGTTTGGGATGGCCACAGATTCAGTGTCAGTCGCCTGAAATACATTTCAAACTTGAATTGTTTACTTTTTATTTCAAACTGTTAAAATCTATAAAGTAAACAATTAAAAGTGTAACAGAAAAAACTGTAGCCCACAGAATAATTTTGGCTTTTTTTTTTTTTTTTTTTACCAAATTACTCTTTCGGTGGACTTGCACATCCTCTCTAACTAAATGTGATAGATTAAAGTAGTTAGCGTTCAGAAGTTGCTGACTGATTTAAAAACACACCTCATCTCTGTTGGGTCCTCTCTTGGCTTTTTAATGAATGCAAAGATCTTCACCCTCTGTCTGTGTAAACATAACATTCCAATAAAGCAAGGCTCTAAGGCAGAGGTAAGGTCCTCTGAAACTATGCTGTAGACACTGTTTAAATTCAAATATCTAACTAGCGGTTCAATCCTGTTTCTAGGACCAATTTCTAAGGAAATGTAATGGTTGGACAGACATGGACGACCACTGTTCGAAGGTTGAATTTGTGAAGTTAATGTGTCTCTATCTTCAGGTTTTTTTGCTGAATAAACTCCCAGTCTCATCCAGTTGGTCCTCTTTGATCTTCAAACCTGACCTCCCACTCTGCTGATGGATGGCCCAGGTCCAGCAGTGATGGCTAAATATCCATCAGACCAAGTCGGCCATGATGAATGAATCTGTCCCCTATCCGTCATGCATCACCTCATGAAGTATTGTTCTTCTGTGAGAAATGAATTCATCCTCCTCAACCCTCTGATTGATTAACAATGTGGGTGCTGCAGTAAGCAATTATGATTTTATAATTCACTTCCTGACCAGTCTTCCTAGACTCAGTCAGTGTCGCTGTGAGCAGGGAGGTCTTGTCATGTGAAGCTGCCGCACTGAGGGGATCTCTGAGGGGCGGAGATGGTGTCGACTCCGCAGTCCAGGACCAACAGTAGCGCCTGTCACTGCTTCTTCACACAAGTTGACAGTGTTTTCTAGTGATAAATGTTGTTAAGGGATGATTATTTGATTCGCTAAAATAAAAATGAGGAGACTTTTACGTTTTCTTGAATCATCTATACAACCATGTGTGTAATGTCTTCTAGCCCATGTAAGCAAAATAGGCAATTTGTTTTTTTTTGCCAGTATGTTTTGTTTGCTTGAGGGGAAATGTGAGAACTGTCTTATTATTGTCTTTGACCTTGAAGGACATCCTTTGATCATATCCCTGCCTTGCTGAGATAATATAAAATCATAATAAATCACCTGAGGGAAGCTTTGTGTTACAGCAGTAATCATGTTAGGGGTGCCATTCAATCTCGGATCCAGACTTTAATTCACAATACGTGTGGAGGACATCAGAGTCACCGCAGGAACTCCAAAAGAAATGTACTCGTGTTAGCTCCTTGCTAATGTGAAAATGCATTTATGTAGATAAACATACTCTTATCTCCGTGTGTGTTTTTGTGTGTGGAGTACAGTTGAATGCATACCTTCCCTGCCTATACTGCTACCAGCACCAGGAATTGAGTGGCTTTGGTATTCTAGTTTCATAGGGTAACAACTTTACAGTTTTAAGTTTAAGATAAAGTGAAGCACATACCTATGCATCCAGCGAAAAGAAAAGACGCAGAGAACAGACAATCTTTAGTTACCAACATAATGGTGGACTGCGTGCGTGCGTGCGTGCGTGCGTGCGTGCGTGCGTGTGTGTGTGGTGCTGTCAGAGCCTGCAGGAGGTTCACAGAGCCTGGAGGGGTGGAAAGCGTGGATCTTGTCATGAGGTTTTATGGCACAGTGTTCTCGAGAGGGATTTCAGGGGATTAGACAACAATGAGCTGTCAGATGCCTCGGAATAAAGCACACATGAACGTGGAGAAACCAAACACAAAGCAACAGTTGTTGTGGCAACACAGAAAACATTTGGAGACTCACAGAGACATACAAGTCATGGTAAAACAGCATTTAAACCCAGTGTCGATAAAGCATTGTAAACACATTTATAAATGCTTATAAGGTGTTCATAAAGCATTATAGCGATATAACTATATAACTATTTATAAATAGATATGATTGCACTCATGTAGCGCTATGGTGTTGTTATATTTGCTCTATAGAACTATTATTATGAAAGCTTGTATGAAGTCACATATGGCTCCAAAAAGTGCATTTGGTGAATAAACAGCACTTGACATAAAGATGAAATCAGTGCTATTATCAAGAGGTAAAAGAAGCTTTATTACGCATTATGCTACTTCAAGCTGTAAGGGCTTATACCATACAATCATTACACTGTGGGTGCATTCATTACGATGAATTAATAATTATATAGACTTATGTCAATTATTATGAGGCATTATGAATACTTTATAACCCTTTATGAATGTGTTTCTAATTCTTTATGGATACTGAGTTCTAGTGAAGTGTTACCAAAATAATATTTTAAAACTTATGCTATCTGGACCTGGCTCTGTGTATTTCGGAGTAAAGACAAAGCTGGTGAGACAGTACATAGATTGCCATATTTAAATTTATGGTTTTTTGATATTTTTTTGTTTATTCAACGGCAACACACATACTTATGTGCATGTGTTATACATTGTGTCTCTGTTATATATTGTTGTCTCTCTCTGGTGTATGCACTCACACCACACACACACACACACACACACACACACACACACACACACACACACACACACACACACACACACACACACACACACACACACACACACACACACACACACACACACACACACGCTTACACAGACACACACAAGCCTAGTTGCCAGCCACCATGCTGGTTTATACTGCTGGATATCTGTGGATACCGTATCCATCAGTAGCCTGCTTGCTTTATGTCCCCTGAGGGTCAGCCTGCTTATGACCTCTCAGTCCAAGGCTGGCGTTAAACCCTCACCTCCACACACTCACAATAAATCCTACTGCTTGCCATAATACAATACCTGAATGTGGCCATGGAATAAACCAGAGAGTGTAAAGAACAATTGTTAATCAGGATTTCATTCTTTCTGCGTTTGTATACACTACTACAGACTAGTTTTATAGAAGCAGTGTTTGTTATGGACAATATCATTATCTACTAGCACCAGGGTACCTGGTATACAGTATGCGTCCAGTGTTATCCTGTGAGACCTTGTAGTGAAGTTCAGTCTTGCCCTTAAAGTTGTGAATTCATTACTATCAGTTAAAGCTATCACATTTATATAAAATAGTCACTCTCTCTCTATCTCACACACACGCACACACACACACACACACACACACACACACACACACACACACACACACACACACACACAGACACACACACACACACACACACACACACACTCACAGACACACACACACACACACACACATTTGTGACGATTCAAAGGGTCAATCAGATACTACAGACTAACGCACTACTCCACGAGAAAGAGCTACATCAGCGCTGGCGAGACTTAAACGTGACGCTTGAGAGGCAGCTTGAAGAGCAAAGGACTCGGGCGCACTTCTGAATAAATGTATTTCATTAATTGAAGATTATGGATTGTAGGCCATCGCTGCATGCACCGCTCTCCAGTCCGCCTCATGCATAAAGATCGGAGAGAAGCGTGGAAAAGATCAAGCTGTAACCTCCAGCCTGCACAAAGCCTGTATCGGGTCTCCTAATAAACATCCAGACACTGTCCAGTCAGGAAGAACATTAGTGCTTAATGCATGCAAATGAAATGCTTGTTTGTGGAAGTTTGAAGGGATTCTGCAGAATGCCCTCTGCTGTCTCTGAGGTTCCTCTGCAGTCTCAGAGGTGCAGTTGAAGGCCATTTAGCTGATGAAAGGCTGAAAGACTTCCACCTGCTATGTATGAAGTCCTGTTTCGCTTGTTTGTTCTTTTTTTGGAGTGACAGACGTTCTCTCCAGAGAGTTACAGCCCTGATATCATACACATGCATGCTGTTAGAGTCTTTGTGTCACAGGGATCAATGGAAATAACAAGCCTTATGTTAGCAATAACAGGGACCAGTGTGTCAAATCTTTTAGCTGAGGCTGATGGATGGTGTTACATGAAGTGTAACAAAAAAAATTAATGGCAGTAGCCTGTTTTGTGAGATCATGTAGTGTGCCATCAAAAAGGGGGGTTGGAAAGTCGAGTTTGGAAGGACAAGCTAAAGAAGAACTGAACGGAAAATATTGCAGGTCTCAGAATGGTCTGAACCATGGTTAAAATACAAGTAGACATATCCAATGTGGCAGCTCACTGTACTTTAGTTAGTGGTTTAGGAGGATTTCTTCCAATTTATTAACAGGGTGGATTTAATGGAAGATGCTAGTTATGGTTGAAGAAGCTGCAGCATACTCGATGGATATGAGCTCATTAAAACAGAGCAGACATTGGCCGACACGCAGCCATCATTTCAGGCTCACGGAAAACACTGAGGACTTTAATGCCCTGATATGTTGTGTAATGAAGAAGAGGGAGCAAAGAAAAGAGGAGTATCTTCAACTGGGACTTTTTGGGGGGGGAAAGTATCTGTGCCGCAGAGGTCAGGGATTAAGCGTAATCCTGAATCTTTTTAGTTTTTTTCTCGTCTGAGAAGAAGATGGTCTAAACCCCACATATCAGCAATCAAACATTCTAAGCACTGCCTCCTGTAACTGAACAAGTCTATCTGTAAAAGTCTAAAAACTGTGAATCATAAAAAAGTATATATGTTGCATCTGTGCTGAGATGACCTAATATGACCTTTAAAGTGGACCATGATAGATTGAACACAGAGGTAAGACACATCCAGTCCCAATCAAATATCTAAGTCTGTCCACCCAACAGTTGCGCCTTGGCAGAAAGGCCAGCGATGTCACACAGGTAGCTTGAGTGCAATGAAAACAAGTTTCTGAGTCATGCACTGTATGCAGCAGGAAATGCCCACCATATTGACCGCACCCAGAGGTGGCTGACCTGGCATTGTCCCACTGTGAGACCCCTGATTCCAGCCTCAGCTGGATGCATTATGCTCTGGGCTTCGGTGTCTCTCAGTGTCACTCTCGTGAAGGCACGCTGCAAAGCAAATCAATAGGGTCCAACCTCGTAGAAACTTTTACCACTTCGCTGCTCTGTGGTCAAGCAACACACATTGAGCTCCATCTTTTTTGTGTGAGCAAAGAGATCTGGGGAGACAGAGAGAAACAGTAAAAAAAAGTTTTTAACAGACACTTTTGTAGGAAGTAGAGATTGTGTTTATCATACCCAGTGCAGTGAAGGCATATCATGGCACCTGGGAAGTAAGAAGACTAGAAGACATTTAGAAAGAAAATTGAATATGTGCACCCTTAGCATACCATTGTCATGGACACTGTAAGACGTAACTTCCTAGACCAATGAGGGAATAGGCGTCTGGAAGGTTTGAGTCGGTGCGTCTTTCTCCTCGCTTTGCTGAAAACGTAACAGTGATTAAAACACCTTTCTTAATACAAACATATATGATCTGACTCCATTTTCTTTGTCTGACTCCACTCTCTTAGGAACACAGCCATAGGTCCTAGCTTTTTAATGTATCTAAGTACCGGGCTTTGTAGGCTGATCTCCAACTCATTCTTTTGTACACCTATCGTCTGTATATGAATTCCTCCCGTACTTTTTAGTAACCAGTTTGCCTTGGAATAGTGTCGCTTAGGATAATGCCACGGCCGATTGACACACCCACGGCACAGGCAGAAACTATTCTGGATCTAACTCAGAGGTCTTACAGCTCCGTTATGGGACCTTGCAGCTTGTTAGTTCGACTTGGTTCAGGGACGGGTGCCCGGCTGAGGTACGATCCCGTATAACCATTCGATCCAGTGCAAAAGCTGGTCGGCAAACCACCGCTATATAATACAATTAACAGTTTGCTGTAGCGTGTCTAGTCCAGTTGAGAATAGCCAGTTCCCCCAAAGTTTTACGCTTGTGGCTACTTGGGGCTTGAAACTACCTCTAGCCCGACATCTGTGGAAACACTGGAACCTAAGATACTTTTCTAGTTAAGAATTTCGGAAGAGGCACAGTGGGTCAGAATTACCAATTTATTACGACAGGTACAAGTGCCCTACTACAGTCTACAAATTCAACAAGTCTAAACGTGAAACATAAAAACACTTAGAGAAGATGAACATACCTGGCTGCTTAGAAGTGGCTACTCACACGGATGTGAGGGAGTTCTGGAGACAGAATGCTCCAAGTTCTTTGACTGTCTTACCCTTAAGTATCCATTTTAGTCCTGCATCTGGCCTAATAATTACCCCCATAGATAAGAGGTTTCTCAAAATCACACATTAACAACTAAATGGAGGGAGTTCTCACCCAAAATTGGGGTGAGCCCCCTCCAAAGAGAGATACCTTTGCACTCTCACAGAGACCAGAATGATCAGGTCTCTGATATCTATGTTTCAATTAATATATACAGCTGTAGAACTGAGACCATTTTCCTACTCAGACTGAGACCATTAAAATGAACCCAAACATGACAAAGAAATCATCTTACAATGCAATATTTCACTTTAGCACTCTTACACTCATTTCTCTGCCTCTAGTTTCATCCCGGCCTGGAAAAGCACAGAGAGAGAACCAGACACATAGGTTTGAGATAAGAGTCTCAGCAGGGGGTGGGGAAATCAACAATTGGGACAGTGCATCTCTGGAATGTTTGTTGGAGCCACCATAAACCAACACCCAGGCCCCACCAAATGAGAAGTTACTAGAGGAAGAATACTATATGTGATTTTCCACTGCAAAGATCCATTTCTGCCCTTACAACACTGAAAAACAATCAGTATAGTCCGGGGAAAAAATACATATTTCTAACACAGATTACCAATAAGTAAATAAATATAAATGGCATGTTTTCAGAACATTGCTTGCATTGATCAGAACTAACAAACCTTTCCTTCTTTACTACCTTATAGGCTGAAATAAACATTCCAGAAAACATAGTGTAGTAGTGGTTGTTCTGTGAGTTTTGATTTGTCTCCAGGACCTAGATTATCGCTATGTTTAAACCGTACTCATACACCAGTATTAGTACTTCTCCATACAGAAGAGAAACCTGCTTTTATCTGAATGTCAGCCTCCCTGCTGTGTCTATCCCACTGGAAAACAAACATGTCTTTTAGGTGTCTGTACCCATACTCACACTCACACACACACATACACACATACACACACGAACAATGGCGGTTGTTTGGCATGTCAGTGCTTTTATTGTAACTGGATGATTTATTGGTGAAGTGGAGCGATGGTTGAGTGGGAGGGACAACCTTAACCACTCTGGCACCATATTTGAGATGCTGTGAAATGCCAACTGCCAGCACTCAGCATTTACCCAAGTCTCTCTCTCTCTCTCTCTCTCTCTCGTATTGTTTCTCGAGCCCAATTATTGTTTGACCACCTGTTTTATTTTGGCTTATTTTGGTTTGTGTGGGGTGTTTAGTCATGCTCTATGTAATCCACTGGATGTTGACAATTTAATCTCCTTCAAAAAATAAGATACCAGCTAACTTAAAATCTGAGTGTGGTATGAATGTTGATGTGAGAAGGTGACAAACATTTCTGCTTTGATTTCTGGTTATATCTATCTAACGTGTCTGTGCAACGTGACAAGTTGACATCTTCATAGCTGTTTGCTATTTCTCCAGAGACATATTTGTGCAAATGTGTGTTATATAACGCACTCATATTTTCAGTATTTCTTCCTGTCTCTTCTTTCACGTCCTTCAAGTCTTCACAGAGGAGAAATCTGTACAAAAACATTTAGAAGAATTACAGTACTTTCGGGAGGAATAATACACAAAATAAGTTATGTTTGTGGATGTATATGGCAATGAATAGTATACACAAGATATATGAATTCTGTACATTATTTCAGATGTTTGTGTAGTGTGGAGTTGTGTATTTAATGGGGGATGCCCTGTGTCAGGTATTTCTAGAAAGTCCTTTGTGTGCTTTTCTTTCAGTGCAAAGTTGAAAACAGACAGTGTGCAAGGCCAACATCAACAATAGTTGTGTCTTTGTTCTGTGCCTGTCAGTTACAGTGACATATTGTTTGTTAACGGTAGACAAGAGTAGTGGCATTTCTGCCGGCCTTGTAGGTTCCATTTAGCTCAATGTTCTCCTCTCAGCACCCTGTATGGCCAGCAAAACATAAATCATAGTTCAGCCTTTAACTACAGTTGTGGAGGTCCCGGGGAGAAAAGAGGAATGGCCCTAAAGTACCCATGTGAAGGTGGTTGTCAGGACTGATAGCCATCTCAAAGGCCCTGTTCAGACCTGGCATTGACATGGTGATCTGATCACAAGCGGACAGCTCTAAGTGTAGGTGTGAATGCACTCAAGACGTATTTAGGGCGCACTGAGATCCGATAGCTCAGACTACATTCAGAGGATATTTGTCCATATATTTATGAAAATTAGTAAGGTTTATTAATCATTTGTTTTATTAATTTGCAAATGGAAATGATGCAGTGTTTATTTGCATCTAGAGCGGGGAAGTGAGACCCAATCACAAGTGATCAATGGAGACGCATTCTAGACGCATTCTGACATACTTAGAGCTCTCCACTTGGGATCTAAGACGCATGTTAATGCCAGGTGTGAACAGGCTAAAAGACAGCCACACTCACATGTTCTAGGTCCATCGGCAAAGTCCATTGGCAAAGTGCAAGCCATGAACAATGTCAACTGCTCCAGTCCGAGCAGACATATGCCAATGTGCGACCTTCTGCTAGTGCAGGGGCAGGATTACCTCTCAACCCTCCTCTCTCTGAGATCTGTCTATGGCTTTGAGTATTTCTGAAGCGCTGCCTTACAAAGTCCTATGAGGGTGCACTGGTAAATATCTTATAGGAGAACAATGAAGAGTACTTCTATATGAGGAAGTACTAGTATTTGCTTGCCAAATGTTTGCACATTGATGTGAGTTAACCAATGATATGATGAATACGGATCGAGTCAGATCCAGGTCTCACCTCACATTCTACTTCTTTGTAGTTATGTCCTAAAATGGCTTCTGTCAAAATGGCTTCTCACATTTTCTTCACTTCTTCTCTCCATCCGTCTCAGCACCTCCTCACCTCTGCCCCCTGCACACTCACACGACGGACACCAACACATCCTGACCATTCTCTTTCTCAGTTTGACCCCTGCACACTCACACGACGGACACCAACACATCCTGACCATTCTCTTTCTCAGTTTGACCCCTGCACACTCACACGACGGACACCAACACATCCAGACCATTCTCTTTCTCAGTTTGACCCCTGCACACTCACACGACGGACACCAACACATCCTGACCATTCTCTTTCTCAGTTTGACCCCTGCACACTCACACGACGGACACCAACACATCCTGACCATTCTCTTCCTCAGTTTGAATTGAAGCGGGGTCCATCTGCTTACAGCATGAGTGAAGTGGCTCTCTGCATAATTCAGACTTCACAGTTGTCTTTGAAATCCTTTCATCATTACCCCATGAGAAAAGCAATGAGGAGCGTGTCCTCTGATGTCACTGTACCTATTCTAACAGATTAATTAATCTAGCGAAGCCCACCACCAACCAATGGCTGGCGTGTTGTTACAGGAAAGTAGACTAATGGGATTTAGCTCAAATCTACTAGACAGGGCACCTTGCTTGCTTAAAGATATTTCATTCTCTTGAAATTTCAAGAGAAAAACAGGATAATAGATCATCATGAGAGTGCCATTTTCACTGTATCCACAGTTCACGGTTTCCATTAAATTGTCAATTAGTTAGGCAAGGAAAGCCACTCACCATGAGAAGGTACAACTATTACAATAATTTTTCATGCAAGATTTTTGAAAAATAGGTTCAAGTTCTTATGTGAAAAAAGGCAAGAATGAGGTACCATCCCCTCTAGTGAGATGTCTTTGAAAGGGCAGTCAGGGAGTCTGATGGATAAAGAGTGAAGACATGCGATAAAGAGAGAGAGAGAGTTTGAAACGGGTCGGAGGTTAAATGAAAGATAAGTGTGTTAAGTCAGTGTGTTAAGGAGCCCGAGCGCCCTCATCTGTGCTGCGTGCGCACACAAGGACTGGGCCGAGGTGGCCCGGCATCGATCAGCTCTGCTCCACGCACTCTGAGAGTCCAGCGCCAGAGAGAGGAGGTCAGGCCAAGGGGCCGGAGAACAAAGCTGAGCTCTCCACGTTTACGCAAACACGGCCACTCACTGTGTGCACAGGGCTAAGTGCTTGCATTCCACTGCTGAGGCAGATCAAGTCTCTATCTGTGTCTCACACTGAGGGGCACATTCCTGTGTTTGCCAAGGCTACACCAGCTTATTACATCCATTCTTTTTTATTCTTTTTACTATGTCATCCTCAGTAGGGCAGATCACTCACACAAAGCTGGAAATACACATTCAAGCTTTTTGTTGGATTGGGAAAAATCTATCAGCTTTGCAGATCAAGAACCTGAACTTAATTATCACAGTGGCATTTATCGTATCATATCCAGATATCTACAAAGAATGCATTTAATGAAATGCATATTTTATCATTTATTATCAGCTTATTGGTTTTGCAGACTCTAAAGCAAATGTAATGCTAATCCAAGAATTATTTTTAATGAATAACTAAATGACATTCTGCCATTATACACTGAAAAAAACAGTCGCTATACTATATCAGAGATATAGGTCTATGGGAATGTTAGTGTATTCATACTAAATTGGTGGATAACAAGGTCTCTGGGGATTTGCTCAGAAATGTTAAAGAAATAAATAGCATGTCACATGCTGTGATAGTCATGTCTTGTTTGTTTGAACTTCACAACTGTTTGCAAATCCATGCATTTATGATCGTTAATGCCAAGCCGGTAGGTGTTGTTATACAGTCAAAAAATGAGTGTAATTGTAGATGGGCTATTATAATGTTTGTGGTTAAGTCACACTGAGTAAAACCTGTAATATAATGAACTGTTCCTGTCATTGGTTTGGTCATAACAGTACCACAATGCTATCATTTCTAACTGACATAAATTGCTGTAATTATCTGCATTTCATTAAAACTACATCTGAGATCCATAATAGAGACAGCTACAGGTGAACTCTGAGAAATCCAGTATTAATCACAAGGCTTCGGAGCAGAGACGCCACTGATTTGCCCTCATTCAACCCAAAAAATCTTCTTTGCCTCATTTATGTTACGTTAAGAATCTGGATCAGCCGTGCAAGTTGTATTAAATTACCCTACTTTGCGAGTCATTCAGTTTTGGCTTTGCTGCTCTAAGAATGATTACAGTGTGTCTCTTCAGATTGGTTTGTGTTGAGCCTTAACATCCTGAAATCCAGGCTAGGAAATGGATGGTGGTACTGACATTACAGTCACTTCCCTACAATTGACGACCCCATCGGCTTCTCTTCCAACACACTTGTTCCGCATGAGACACCAACTATATGACCAATATGACTCTCATCTTTACTCTCACTATTCATATTATGTTAACTAGTCACATAACTCTTAAGTGTTTTTAAGCATCTGCCAAAACATTTTTTTTTGAGTAAACTAAAGGGTGAGTGGTTATTCTTTTTTTTCCACCACAAATGACATGAGGACAAAGGAGCATTGGAAATCAAACCCACTCAGTGTCCTTTGTCATCATGCTGATCCTCACTCCCGCACACATACAGTCCAGCATTTGCATGCCTCCGGAGCGTGGTGTGCGTGGCTCGGCTAAAAGGTCTGTAATTTTCATGTCAAATGCATTGAATATCACTCTGGGCTCTCATGCCTGGTCCCCTCCCTCGCACTGGCGCATCTATCGGTTCTCGGTGGGTTGGCTCAAAGTGGCCAACTAAAGGCCTAATAGTGGCAAACAGCTCCACACAGACTTAATGATGGCCATTTGCAGATCAAAACACCACTGATGTCACAGTAGCAGACCACAGACCACAGTCCAGTTACCCCATCATCATGTCGCAGGGGGAAAGCAGCACAAAATGATACAAGATTACAATGAAAGATGGACAGAGGGAGAGAGAGAGAGAGAGGCTGTGTGTGTGTGTGTGTGTGTGTGTGTGTGTGTGTTGGTTGGGAGGGGTGTGTCTGTGTGTGTGTGAGCATGAGCGAGAGAGAGACAGAGACAGAGACAGTTGATCATATTCAATCTGTAAGGTGATACGTGGATAGCTATCTGTGGTCGGTCTGAGAGGGACGCACTCTCATTCACATTGGCCCACCATGAAGCACCACTTCCTTCCTGTACGACAGGTTCGAGTCATCCCAGTCTCCCACAACTCACTTTGAGAGGACAGACTGTCCCCCAGGATCTGTCTCCTCACTCGTCAGTGTCTTCTCTCTGTCTCTCAGATTATGGCTGAGGTTTGACTGTTCCCTTTTCCATCACTCTGCTACAAGTCATTGCTGAAAAAAAATGAAAGAAATATTATCAAAATGAGATTTATTCATTGAAGGGTGTCAATCTTTTAGTTTCTCTATCTTGCTCCATTGGGCTTGTTCCAGTACAGTGCCCAGAGCTGTAAATCTGTAATGGTCGTATCTCGCCGTTTTGAAATGGTTTCATTATCGTCCCCTTTTCACTCTCATGGCTGGCAATTGGATTTTGCACCAGTAGATTTGTTGTAAGTCATATGAATCTATCTGATATTTCCATCAGTATAAAATGACAAGCATTTTATATTTTTTGTCTCTTGGGTGCATTGTGATACTAAAGTACAGTGTTTGGCAAAACAGTCAGTCAGTCAATCAATCAATCAATCAATCAATCAACCAATCAATCAATCAATCAATCAATCAATCAATCAATCAATCAAATGGACTCATGTACCCTTCTTTCTGGTGATGAATCAATTAATGAATAGGCCATAGCAGGAGCATCAGTGTATGACAGGCCATCATGCAGCCTTAACAACAATGCAATAGGTTTGTGGGTAGCTTTCGCTAGTGCCAACCTGCTCCTCCTCACAAAGTCAAGTCTGAAACCTGATCTGTCAAAGTGTCCATCAATCTGTGTCATCATAGCAGAGAGAGAGAGAGAGAGAGAGAGAGAGAGAGAGAGAGAGAGAGAGACAGACACTATTTAGCTATCAGAGCTGGTTTGCTATGCAAGTGACATCAGCATTGTCTCTCTGCCAGAGCAGGGAGAGTTTTAACTAAAGAGTTTTTCAATTTCATCATAGTCACCATTATCACGTTTGAACACGTCTCTACTTCCTCACAGATGTATTGGCATGCAACTCCTTACTTTACATCCAAGAGGCAATATCCAACTTTTGCATGTCTGTGTGATTCTGGAGAAAGGGTCTGAACTCAGTCGTTTTGTGTCCAACTACCTAACAGAAGTAAGGCATTATTTATTATATAACTGCCTGTAAAAGCAGTTAAACCACATGGTTAATTAGGCTCACAAAAAGGTTTGTTCGCAGTTAACCATTATACTGGAGGTAATGTAATGCCTTGTAGATGTGAAATCTTATAGAATAAGCATAGTGTGCTTCCTTAACCATTCAGTGTGACAGAGATAACACATCCACAATGCACAAGACTCCCTTTTGGTGCTCTTTTGGTACCTTGCCTTCAGAAGGAAGACTACATTCAGGTTCTGCATTACGGGGCAAAGAGTTTTTATTTTTTGTTGAGTAGCGATCATTTCATTATCCAACATGGAATTTTCCTTAGGGCCAACTTAATGACCATGCTTAATGCATGACATAATTAGGGCTATTAAAAATGTTTAATTTCCTCCACCAACAGCCATTTTTTTTTAATCCAGATGAATAGCTGAGCAAATCCAGTGTTTGATATGTTTTGGAAAGAGAAGCTGCAGTAAATAGCCACTGGGTAGTTTGGACAGCCTCTGTTCCTCTTCATTTATCTCTGTCAGTAGATGCTAACATGTTATTGTGGGACCATTTCACTTCACTCTCTCATTTGTTCTCTCTCGCCCGACCATTATGCTTGAGGCTTTTAACAAAACATTTCCCCAGGCCTGGCTGCCGTAAGGACCCACCAAATAAAGTAGCCAATTTTGTTGTCAGGACAACAACAAGAGGGAAAGGGAGAAAGAGAAGGATAGAGAAAACAAGGCAGAATGATATCAAAAAAGAGAACGCGGTGGAGATAGAGGAGAGAGATAGAGTCAGAGAGAGAGAAGGGGAGAATGATAGAGTTTGCCTGCGGAGCGCAATGACAGGTAGAGTGGAGGGCTGGTAGTGCACATCAAGTAGGGACCTGAGCAAGGACCAATCAATTAAGTATTGATGAAGCGATAGAAGTTTGCCCACCGCTGCCACCTTCTGGCTCAGAGACAGCCCCTGCTGTGGTGCGAGGGCGCTGGGCTGACAGGTTCCACACACACACACACACACACACACACAGACACACACACACACACAGACACACACACCACACACACACACACACACAGACACACACACACACACACACATGCACACACACACACACACACACACACACACACACACACACACACACACACACACACACATATACGTGCATGCACATCGTTTCACCACTGTTACCACCCCTTGTGACTACCCACATCCTCACATTCAGCTCAGGGGCTTTGGAGGAGAAAATGCACACAGCCTGCATGTGGAAGCTGAGAGAACGAGTCAAGCCAACGCTTGAGGCACTGTCGGGAAGCGAAGGAGAACCCTGGCTGACTTTTATACAAAGTGTTTTTTTTTTTAACACCAGATTAATCAGAATAATTATATCAACACAGCTTATCACCTAAGGAAGATTTTTTTTTTTCATCACGGCAAGGTTTTTTTTGGACATCATTCTGACAAGACCATTTTCTCTTGCCAAAGCCTACACTCCCACTGCTGCTTACCTAATCCAAGGTGACTTTAAATGCAGTTGATCCAAAAAATACACACACACACACACAAACACACAGAGAGAGAACACACACACACACACAACACTGATATCTGGGGGTTGTTTGATTGAATAACAATATCATTGCTGCATGCAGCTTTTAATGATGTACTTTTGCGGTTTGCCATGTTTCATTTGTTAAAGATTGTGCTGAGATATTGGCTTAATTGGATTTAGCCCTGAGCAATGGTAAACATTTTACTTTACAATGACATAATTATAATTATCATTATTAGGAATCTAAGATAATCAGCTGAGGATATATGTGGAAAAACAACAAAAAGTAAAAGAGATTTATAGAGAAAGTTTAAAATACTGTATAGGGGAATTTGCTTCTGAGCAATCTGTAAACATTTCTTATCATGACTAAGCATGATATTGTGCAAATGGAGAATCAAAGCTATGATAATATGGACACCATATGTTGATATTTGTATTTGTGCAGTTGCAGGTTTTACTCCATAAACTGTAGTTTGTCTGTGTTTGTCTTTGATTCAATGCTCGTTTGATGTAGCAAAAGATCTGAAAGTTATGAAGCCAATTAAGGCCTAGAGGAAAGAGCCCAAAGGAAATAATGGCTTGTCCCCTTTGCAACCTTGCTTATCATCAACATCACAAGCTTTATACATGTGAGATTTCATCACAGTGGCTTCATTCTTAGGATAAAAAATAAAAAACCTAAGACGACTTCTTTTCAAATTAAAAGCTTTTTCTTCCTCCTGCTTTTGAAGCTTAATAACCACATCAAAACCACCCTGTGGTCTCTGGGCACTGTGTCCTCTGGCTGACATAAACTACTGTAATTGGCTGTGCTCAGCTTGCAATAGACAAGAGGCTCCACCACATCTAAATGTGCCTGCTCCCTCACTCCCTCTCCCTAGACAGCACAGCATTGCTCATTACACAAACAATGATGAATGTATAATGCCAGCTCACCTTGTTTGCATCAGTGCACGCAGTCAGGCAGACAGGGAGATTGATATTCCCAGGCAGTCGGCCTGATGTGCTTGAAATAGATGACTGAGGCTGTCATGTGAGCAGATTTTGGAAATGTCTGCCAGACAGGCTGTCCTGTTCAATGTATGAGGGCTGCCGTTGGTTTTACTACCTGGAAGACGGTATGGGAAAAGTAGTTTCACACTTGGATTTAAAGATGTTATTTTATTGGGTGTGACAGCTGAGGTGAATGAGGATCACTGAATTTGATGTCCTGTTGCTGAGTTATTCCTTTTGCCCCTCCCCTCCCTCTCTTGCTCTGTCTCTCTCTCTCTCTCTCTCTGTCTCTCTCTCTCTCTCTCTGTCTCTCTGTCTGTCTGTCTCTCTCTCTCTCTCTATCTGTCTCTCTCTATCTCTCTCTCTCTCTCTTGCTCTCTTCCTCCCTCAGTCTCTGCTCTTTCATTCTCATTTCTTCTGTCTGTCTTTCAGAGCTGAAAAGCTGCGGAGAGATAACAGATTTTATACTTTCATTTGAGAAAACCCTGAAGTTATTTTGAGAGTTCATAGATATTCAATACTCAGCATATCAGATGCCTAACTCAATGTGTCCAGGTACACCAAGTAGTGTGGATGTGAGGGTGAAATGGATCTGACAGTGATATGCAATTGAGAGCATCAAGACAAGCGCCAGATCTCCAAGCAGTGCAGGGTGTCTGACAGTTAAAAGACAAAGCCTTGTGCATTTGGAGAGAAGTGCAATAAGAGGATTTGCATCAGTGGAGAATATGTTGGAGAGCCTCATCCAAATTGGATAAATAAGAAAAACAAAACCAAAAAGAAACATGTTTAAATATTCAATGAGCATCAATCCAGAAGATGGATTAACAAAGAGGGCCTCCTTCCTGGATCTCAATTCCTCTTTCTCTCTCTCTCTCTCTCTCTCTCTCGCTCTCTCGCTCTCGCCCTAAAGGCAGCACTGGCAGATTAATAATTAAATGACAAATGTTGGGATGTGTTGTTTGGCATGAACCTCTTCCTACTCTCCCAGCCAGCCAAGCTACCCCTTCTAAAGCCTTGCAGGCTATGTCGGAAAGGAGACGGCAAGTGCCAGAGCAGAGGAAGGGAGGGGGTGAAAAAAACCGAGTGTGGAAGCACAGAAAACAAAGCTGTCAAGGCGGCCAGCATGAGTTTCAAAGATTATTTTTTATCTGCCTGCAGGAGGGCATCTGCAAGAGGGCTGCTGTGACATGGACTCAGCTGATGCCAGCCTGTGTCTGTGTGTGTGTGTGTGGGGGGGGGGGGTTGTGTTTGTGTGTGTGTTTTTGTGTGTGTCAGTGATCGGGAGTATGTGTCTGTATCTGTTTGTGTTGGGTTGTGTGTGTGTGTGTGTGTGTGTGTGTGTGAGAGCTCACATGAGTATCTGTGAGTTTGTGGGGGTCTGTGTGTGTTCATGTGTGTTTGACGACCTCTCTTCATGCTCCTCTCCTCTCCTTGGCAGCCTCCATGAAAAGGTCTCATCTGCACAATGAGTCTCAGAGCCCACATGCGGAAGAGAGGCGGCATCCATGTGAACGGATACCACCAGCGTCTCTTCTGGTGTGTGTGTGTGTGTGTGTGTGTGTGTGTGTGTGTGTGTGTGTGTGTGTGTGTGTGAGGCCCTCTTGTAGCCTTGCCTTGCACAGTGTGAAATGTCCATAAATAATACCACTGCCTCTCTAGCTCTGCCAGGCTAACAGCAAAT
This sequence comes from Clupea harengus, assembly GCF_900700415.2. Lineage (NCBI taxonomy): Eukaryota > Metazoa > Chordata > Actinopteri > Clupeiformes > Clupeidae > Clupea > Clupea harengus. The sequence continues at coordinate 21,000,289 of NC_045168.1, forward strand.
AATCACACACACCCGTGCATCGACAAACACACACACACACACACACACACACACACACACACACACACACACAAAATGCCTTCTCCAAGGCTTTTTCATGTGCACAAACAGATAAACACACTCAGTTACAAGTACACACACACACAAAACATGTCTTTATCATCAGCTTTCTCAAGTGTTCATAATCACCCACAGCACAACAGATTATGTTGAGCTCTGTGACAGCCTAAGGCATTCATGCGAATGCCATCATCCTCCACCATGCTGGTGAAATCTGACCACAATGTAGAAGTTGCTGAAGGGCTGCAGGAATGCGCCACTGTCTGGCAAGAGACAGCAGACAAAGGAGGATATTCTGGTGAAATTTGAAAACTCAGTGAAGGAACTTTAAGCAGAAATTCAATAGCTCCGAAAATAAGGCCCAATCCTCAAATTGGGGCCTTAGATTGATTGTGGGGAGAAGTGTGTGTGTGTGTGTGTGTGTGTGTGTGTGTGTGTGTGTGTTTTAGGGTGTTTGTGGTGTGTGTGTGTGTGTGTGTGTGTGTGTGTGTGTGTGTGTGTGTGCATGTTTTAGGGTGTTTGTGGTGTGTGTGTGTGTGTGTGTGTGTGTGTGTGTGTGTGTGTGTGTGTGTGTGTGTGTGTGTGTGTGTGTGTGTGTGTGTGTGTGTGTGTGTGTGTGTGAGTATGTGTGTCAGTGCGTGAGTGTATGAGCACATTTGTGTAGTACTTTGTTTTGGGCCAGCTCGGATTGAGTGAAGGTGCCGCAGATATGTGCGGGAGGGTTTTTTGTTTGCTTGAGGTTTTAAGCAGCTCAGAGAGCTGGGATCACAAGCATCTCACTGGAGCTGCTGCTAAAGAGTCTGTGCGGGGAGAGTGTTGCGCTGTCCATGGTACTGAACTGGGCTACTATGACTACTCCCTGCCAGACTCTCCTTTCTCTTCTCCTCTCTTTCTCTTCATTGCCACCCTCTCCCTTTCTCTCTCTCTCTCTCTCTCTCTCTCTCTCTATATATATATATATTTGAATTGAATTGAGCAATTGAATTCAATTTTATTTCTAGATATTTCTAGATTTCTAGATAAGATGGAGAGAGATGATTTGTAGAACAGCTTAGTGGGTATACAGTGTGCTCATAATGTTACTATTACAAGCTATGAAACTGAAAACTATGTTGATGGTGGCAGTTATTTATATAATGGGTAAATAGAGTAGCACAGAGTATGGAGATATATCATGAGTAGGATAGGATCAACGCATGACAGTGTGGTGGGGATGGGTAGGTGTAGGCAGAGGATTTCTGCAAGTGGATCCAGTGGAGAGACTACAGCCGCATCCCACAGTGGATGTATATACTGTATGCAGTGGAGCTAGCATCATTGTTCTTGGCTGTATTGGTAGCCCGATGATAGGTGTACAGCCTCTTCTTGGAATTATTTCTATAAATCACCTCAACTCCAAACCAGTCTGGATTCAAAAGTGGTCACTCCACCGAAACAGCCCTGTTGTCTGTGACAGAGGCCTTGAAAACAGCTAGAGCAGCAGCTCAATCCTCAGCTCTCGTCCTGCTTGATTTATCAGCTGCGTTTGATACAGTCAACCACCGCATCCTTCTGTCCATACTGTCAAGTATGGGCATTTCTGGCAAG